>NW_027225567.1:13682000-13983750 GCF_038994185.2 Dermacentor albipictus
TTGACTTGGGCTTGAATTGCCTCACGTTCTTTCGGCGAGACACGATAAGGTTGCTGTTTGATGAGACGTGCGTCGGCGGATGTCGTTATTCGGTGCTTCGTGATCGGCGTTTGGCCCACCTTACTAGCCTGAGCGAAGCACGCGCGGAATTCGTTCAAGAGTTCCTGCAGTGCGCTCTTTTGGTCGTCCGTAAGCTGGGAGTTTACATCGATGTCTCTGAGCGAACCGTCGTCTGTGTCCACTTCAGAAGCAAAGCACTCGATGATGTTCGTTGATGGTTCGGCGTAGGCGATGGCAGTGCCACGAAAAATGTGCCGATGCTCAAAGGTAAAGTTGGTAACGATGACCGTTGTCTGGCTATCGCGAAGTTCCACAAGGCTTCGCGCTACACGCATACGTTGTGCCAGCAACATAGAAATGTTGCCTTCTACAATGACTTCACAGTCTTGTAGCTCGCCGGACTTGACCGGAACCATAACACTCGCACGCGGCGGTATCGTGATGCTCTCGTCCGAAACGCGAAGTGCGGATCTGTGTCCAATGGCGTCGGTCTGTGTTGCCCTTTGTGCCGAGAAAGTGATGTAGCGCTCGCGGAGGTCAATAATGGTGCCATATTCCCGGAGAAAGTCCATCTCAAGAATTAAATCGCGGGAACACTCGCGTAGAACCACACAAGTGGCGAGAAAAGCAGCCCCGCGAATTTGTACTCTGGCCGTGCATAGGCCAAGCGGTGTGACGAAGTGGCCACCTGCCGTACGAACTGGTGCCCCGTTCCAGGGCAATGTAACTTTTTTCAGAACGCTCGCCAGTTTTCCATTAATAATAGAGTAATCGGCGCCGCTATCTACAAGTGCACTCATTTTTCTGCCGTCGATTAACACAGGCATGTCCAGTAAAATCTTGTTCGCGGAAACTTTTTCTGGCGTCATCGTGTTTTCGTTGTTCTGCGGTCGGCACGATACGAGGTCTTGAGCGCGTGGTGTATCAGCGGCCCCGCCTCGGAAGGTCGCTGACGTCAGTTTTCCCGGCGTGGACTTGGGGATCGCCCTTGCGTCGTCCTCGAGGTAGTATCGCGAGCAGGGAAATATCGCCGTGGTGAGGGTAAGCGTGACTGCCGCTGCGATGGGCCCGGTCTGCGCTGCTGTTCGAGGAATTCTGCGATGTCGGGTGGCCTTTTGCCGAACCTAGGTCGAGGTGAATCGACAGAAAAACCTCGCAGTCCGAGTCGTCGGTTGGGACACTCCCGATACACATGACCAGCTTCCCCGCAGTGGTAGCATAGCGGTCGTCGATCGGGTGCCCGCCAAACCTCTGATTTCCTCGCGGGTGTTCGGCGATCGTCGAAGTGCGGTAGCGGAGTTGTCGGAGCGGCTTGCGCCGATTGCAACGCGACTGACGGCGCCACATGTGCGAAAGCTTGGACGGGGCTCAGTAATGTTTCTGCGTAAGTCTTGCGCCGGCATTCGCTTGGCAGAGGTGGTGCTTCACTGCTGGAAAGAGATGCCTGCAGTGCCTGCTGTACTTCGCTGCGTACGACGCTGGCGAGGGAGCTGACTGGAGGTGGCGACGTACCGTGGTGCTTCTGCAGCTCGTCGCGAACCACTGAGCGAATCAGCTCGCAAAGCAAGGCGACGTCGCACCCCAAGCCTACTGGCTTATCCGGAGTACAAGCGGCATTTACTTGTCGGTTGTACAAGTTCGACCGTTGCTGAAGGGTTTTCTCCATCGCGGTGACTTCGGTGAGGAGCTCCGCAACAGTCTTGGGCGTATTCCGAACAAGACCGCCAAAGAGCTGCTCCTTTACGCCTCTCATCAGATGACGCACCTTCTTCTCTTCCGACATGCTCGGATCGGCACGCTGAAAGAGACGCGTCATGTCCTCCACGTACATCGTGACGCTCTCGTTGGGCTTTTGAACGCGTGACTGAAGGGCCCGCTCTGCTTTTTCCCGTTGATCGGGGCTGGAGTAAGTCTCCAGTAGTTTGCGCTGGAACTCAGGCCCGGATGACAGGGTACGCGGTTCATAAACCACGTACGAGCACCAACCTGGAGGCTGAAGTAGACGTTCTTGAGTTTGGCGTTGTTGTCCCACTCGTTAAACGCAGCCACGCGCTCGTACTCCGCCAGCCAGTCTTCAACGTCTTCAAATGTGTCGCCATGAAAGGCCGTCGGCACTTGGGGGTTCAGCAGCGTTAGGTAAGTGGGTGTCACCCGTTCCGTAGAAGTCGCAGTGGTCGCAGTCATCACTTTTTCCTGGAGGTTTCCGAATTCTGGGGCGAGGCCTCGAATTCGCCGGCTTGTGCGGTGAACTGGAGTCAACTCCAACTGTGGGGCGAGGTTCTTGCTGTCCAGTGGTTTCTCCTGCATAAGTTGAGCGTAGCCAGCAAGCTCCACCAAATTGTCGCGTATACCCTGCTGGCAGGGGCGTAGCCAGGGGGGGGGGGGGGCTTATGGGTTCAGCATTCCCCCCCCCCCCCGAAATTTTTTCGTGCTGTCATGTGGCGCCGACCAAAACAACTCCCGGCGCCGGAAATCATGCTCAATTTTGTCTAGAATGTCCTTAATTCACGCTCGAAAAGACATTTAAGCGCGAACATTGCAAAATCAGGCTGTATTTCGCGGCAACGCCCATGCATCGGGAGTCACATATCGTAACGCAAGGAGCCCCACCGATCACACAATTTCAAGGGCGTTTTGATGGCGAGCGGGCTCGTCTCGGCATCTCGCGGAGGCCGCGGAATCTACGGAGCGCTTTTATTTAAATTGTGAAACTTTGTGGGTATAAAGTTCTCATAACATTTTGATGCGAAGTGTGCATTGACATTTCCGAAGTCATGCTTTAGATTTTCAATTACGGAACTTTGTGGGTTTAATGCTGTTGTAAACATTTGACGCCAAAGGTGCATCGACTTTTCTAAAGTCGTACATCGGGCCATATAACGAGACAAGCCAAGTCAACATACTATCAGACAAGTTGACAAAGCACGCAGCGAGGCCCGATGAGACAAAGCGTTGTGGTGGTTCATTTGTGCCGTCAGGTCACAGAAAAGAATATGAAGATTTTTTTTCCACCTGCGCCAAAGCATCCATGTTAAGACACTAAATCTACCATTATAACCAAGTTCTTATTTATTTTTCGACCTAGACTTTTATTCGCGAGGATACATTGAGCCCCTTCGTCTTCTTTTTTTCTTTTGTTCTCGTAACCGGCGGGCTGCCGAACCGGCCAGAGCGCATGCGTTTTTCTCGTGCTGCATCGACAACCGCGCTACGCACTTGCATGCGCGTTCCTTTTTCTCTGGCCGACTGCATTTTCGCCTGGCAGAGTTTTGGACGTTTCCTGGCTAGCAGACGAGAAAAAGAAACAATGCATAGTCGCTCGCCGCCAGCACTGCGGGGACTCGACGGATTGCAACGCGTTGGCTTGAGCGCTACCTCTCCAGAAAATTTTGTCTCGCCGGTATAGGATACCGAGCAATGTGCGTATGGTTTTCTGTGGACCAAGCGTCACACGTTTTCTTCGATATTCCTTCGGTAGCCACACTAGGTGCCCAAAGTAGGCATTCGATTGGAGCCAACATGCGTTCCTTTGCGTTATTCCATTTCGCCGTCCCCCACCCTATAAAAGAAAAAAAGGAAGACATGATTGCGGCGCAGCGAATTGTCGCATGGTGAAAGTTCGATTATGTTACTTTTTTTGCGGAAAGTAATGGGCCACGGGACGCTTCAGTTGCCGGATACTATTATATTATTGCGATAGCAGCTATATGGTGACTCCAGGCGCATTCCTGCTGTTGCCCGCATGTTCCGTATAAATAAAGGCCAAGGGCGATAGCTTCGTGACCACGCGCCGCATGCTCTATGTGCGAATAAAAGCGTGGGGGGAGAAGGGGGAGGGGTGAGCCGACGATGAGTCTTGTGTGCGCAAGGGAGAAAAGCGGGGAGGAAGCGCGCCGCCTTCCGTCGAACGCGATACATTTTGGGAGTGGAGGGAGGGGGCAGGTGTGATCTGTGAATCTGTGGTTGCGCAACCGGTTTATTTGCCTTGTTTGACGCATTATATATAGTGACTTTTTCTTAGGTACGTAGATTTATTGGAGACTTATACGTATATTTAAATATCTTGTTGCGAGGTTTTAACGCGATAGCGTTAAGGAGCTCGTGTCGCAGAAAAGCCGGTGTCGTCGGCGTCGGTGTCGACGTCGGCGTTTGCGGCGTTGACCGTGAGCGATAAATCACGGCAGGCGCTTCATAAATAAAAAGCAACTTCCAAGATTGGCCCGGTGGGAATCGAACCAGGGTCTCCGGAGTGTGAGACGGAGACGCTACCACTCAGCCACGAGTTCGATGCTTCCAAGCGGTGCAAACGCGCCTCTAGTGGATGCGGTGTTGCCTTCGAAACGAGCCGTGGAAAGTTATACTGCGGTGTATATTGGTAATTATGAACATGTAACGTACAGAAGTCACAATTACACGAGTTGCGAAGTGCGTTTCCGCTGCATTTCTTCTGCGCTTTCCGCACACGTAGAGCCATCTTGCGGCGAACACAGAAGACCCCCTCTCAATGTACGGCGCTGCCCCGACAGGAGGCGCGCCGCGCGCGCATTGGGACCGCTGCCAGGCGCGTCGCGGGACTCCCTCTCCCCTGACGACGCTTCGCCGTGCTCCCTGTTTAGATCACTATCTATCTCTCTGCCCGTGCCGATCACGACGTTTGGCTGGCGTAGATCGTTTCCCCTCCGAGACACCGAGTTGTTTGGTTCGTTCCGTTCGCTCAGGCGCACGTTTCGTTGACGCGCCGAACGCTGCGTTGCTCGACGCTCACCGCGTGATAGGTGGGCGCTAAGTCCGATGCGGGGCGCATCGTCAGTGATCGCTGTGCCGTAGCGCATTGTCGACCCCTTGGCGGGTCGACGGGAACGCTGTCGCGTCCCACTCTTGAAGGCGAAGCTTAAGCGTCCTCCAATTTTTTGTTTATACAGTGAAAGCTGGTTAATTCGAACTTCAATAATTCGAATTTATGGATAATTCGAACTGTACAATTTGGTCCGGCCAAGCTCCACAGAAGTCTATGTATAAAAAAGTCCGTTAATTCGAACGCGAGAAGGTTCTCTCGCGGATAATTCGAACTACGCTCGCCTGGCACACGGCCAGAGAAACGCGCCTACTGCCTACACACAAGGTTGTATTGCCTCCGAAACGGAGAGAACGGCGAGAGAAGGCAAAATCGGAAAAAAAATCTAACCGACGCGGGGTCAGCCAGAAGGCAGCGGCGGCTACCGCCTCTCCGTTCTACGTAACCTCCGAGACTTGCCCGTTGCGAATCTCGGAGGCTTTGCAAATCTTGTACAGCTGCTAATGTTGTGCGGAGATGGCACTGCAAGCTCCAAAACACAGCGAATCAAGTACGTCGCAGCTGCGCTTGCAATCAAGAACCAACGAATCAGGGCTTTCGCCACCTGCACATGTTCAGCGTCTTTGTCTCGGCAGTCTTCATCGGTTGTGCACCTCTGTTTTCAGCTTAGGAGGTATCGGCCGTCGCGATTCACTGTGATGGTGTTAAGCGTCGGCTAACGTTCGTTTCGGTGGACAGCGGTGGTGTGGCACAGTCGGACCCAGAGCTTCGATTTGAAGATGGCGTGTGCCGCGGGCACACGCCATCACTTTCTGACACGCCAAATTTCTGACATGCCCTACTGCTTCCATATCGCAGTGTACTGTCGCCCTCCTTCACTTTCGTTAGTTCGAACTTTCGTTAATTCGAACTGAATCGGCTTCCCCTTGCGGTTCGAATTAACGAGCTTTTACTGTATGCGCAGTGAATTTTGTTTCCAGTGACGATTTTTTGCCCTGTATCAAGCTGTATCTTCACCCCGCGCAATAATGGTTCGGTTCATTATTTTCGAGGCATGCGCGTAGCACATACGCATCTCATTTACAAGTGACATGCAGAGGTGAGGTTAAATATTCTTTAATGCTCTCATACACTGGGTTGAACATGGCTACGTGGCATAATGGACACTGCAAAAGTTGAACAGCTTGGTGTCGTGAGGTTTTTGACAAATGAAGATGTTTCCCAAAAAGAAATTATTCGCCGTACGGCTGCCGTATACGTTGAACATTGCGTTTCATTGGCCACTGCGAAGCGCTGTAGTCAACTGTTCAAAGAAGGACATGAAAGTTACAAAGAAGATCCTTGGCCGGACCAAAGCCACCGTGCAATCACCCCCAACACAATTGAAAAGGCCGTGGTTGCTCAGTGGCTATTGTGTTGGGCTGCTGAGCACGAGTTCGCGGGATCGAATCACGGTCACGGCGGCTGCATTTTGATGGAGGCGAAATGCGAAAACACCGGTGTACTTAGATTTAGGTGCACGTCAAAGAACCCCAGATGAGGGTGACGACTTTTTGTCTGCGATTGTGACCGGGGATGACTTGTGGTGCCGCTACTACTAGCCTGAAACACTACGGCAAAGCTTACAATTCACCATTCACCATTCCCAAGGAAAACAAAGGCCGTCATTTCTGCCGGAAAAGTGTTGACTTCTTTTTAGATCGTTAGGGGCCATTATTGATCGAATTTTCTAAACCTCGAGAAACTCTAAATCGTTTCAGATATTCTGAAAGGTCGTATCGGCTGCGTGTCGCCATCAAGAACAAACAACGTGGAAAATTGAGCATTGGGAACATCTTGCTTCACGACATTGCCCGTTCCCACGTCGCTGATGTGGTTAATACAAAACTGGCAAAGTTCAAGTGGGAAACGCTGCAACATCCCTCATGCAGCCCAGACCTGTTGCCTTGCGTCTCCCGCATTTGGTAAAATTTGAAAAAAACTGCTCAAGGGAACCACACTCGTGTCCGAAGATGACGTGTAGTCATTTACAGATTTTTGACGCAGCAACTCAAGGAGTTTTATGAGACGGGAATCATGCGACTGGTTAGTAGGACAAGTGTCTAAATACTCATGGTGACTACTTTTAAAGTAATAATGTACCCCGTTTGTCATATATTCGCATTGGCTCACTTTCATCTGACTCGCCCTCGTATATTTTGCAGAACTCCTGCTTTTTATATGTGCTCTCTGTTGCGACTATAATTTCCGAGCAATTACTCGCAATACACAACCGGTGAAAGCTGCTCCTGCTCAATACATTCTAACAAAGGAAAGCGTCCTTGCGATTGCCCCTGGTCGTTGCATATGTACGAAAATGTAAGCAAGGTTGTTGATTGACAGTTATATATATATATATATACATTTTATCCCTCGACTAAATTATAACGGGAGGCCGAGCTGCAAAGTGAGCCCCCCACGAACGAAATTTCTGGCTACGCCACTGCCTGCTGGAGTATACAAGCTGAATGAAGATACAGGCGGTTGCACTTTACGAAAGCGTAAGCGGCGACGCGCGATGGTATGGTATGATATGGTATGGTATTCCTTATGCGATGGCGCACACCCACTGTGTGGGATTGGCCAAGATTTGGATGAAATTAGGCTATCTTTATTAAAAACTAAAATTGGTAAAGCTAACTGGAGGAAATGAACAAAAATTAAATGTTTAAGAATTCAAGACAATCTCTTTGTAGCAATTATAAAATCCTCCACGGTTGAGCAAATATCCCTGTGGCACTGTCCAAAAGAGGAGGCTCCTAGAGAAAGGATATTTATAATTGAAAAGCTCAAACCAAGCTGTGTAAATCTTGATTCTAGATTTTTTCTTAAAGAAGTGAAACGGCGGCACAACGCGCGATGCCGAGACGAACTTCGTTCTCCTCTTCTTCAGTCCCTTGCTCCGCCACACCATGTGGCAATATAATCAGAGGTCTAGTTCCAGCTAGACTGGTAGCCGTTTCGAATATTCTCTAGAAGTGTTGTTTCTGGTGTTTCGGATTGCTGTAGATGTTGAGTACGAATGAGCTAGTGTTCCTTTGATTTTTGTGTGAAGTTGGTACTACCATCTCTACCATGAGGTACTCTAGGTTTTTGTCCATGATGCGTAAGTCATGTGGGATATGTGTAAGCTGCTTATGTACAAGCACATATATGCCCCTACCGTGCGTTTGACACTCTATGACCCTGTATCCAGTGAATGTGACATATCCATACCCTGCCTCTTGAAGTGCGATAATATCCGGTTTAGCCTGAAGTGACCTAAGGTATTGCTGGATGATGGTACATTTGTTATTGTATCCCCGCGATTCCACTGCCGTATTCGAAATTCCCTCTTAGTGGGAGTCATATTGCATATTCATCTCTCCCGCCTGGGGAGTTAGTGTAGCTGTGACGAATGACGAGCCGCATTATTCTTTTACGTCCATTGACATAGTCATCATTTCCAGGGTTTGATTCTTTCGCAAAAAGCCTTCAGCTCCTCCTTAGGGTCATTCAGCGCCGTCGGCATTTGGCCTACATTCATTGTCAACTGTGAGACACTGTCCATAAGCATCTGCATGCTGTCTTTGAAAGATGCCAGCGCTTGTTTGACTTCCTCCATCTGTGTTTCAAATGGAGGAAGTCAAACTTCCTCCATATGTGTTTCGCGGTGCAACGGTGGCGTATATAGGTAGAGCATCCGCCTCGCGTGCAAGAGGACCGTGGATCGAATCCCGGTGCCGCGCAATTTTCCACCGGATAAAAAAAACATATCGGCGTGCGGATAACATTGCATAAACAGGCCTGGAGTGCGGCCTGATCCCGGTGGCCAGAACCGGTAACGCACTCTCTCACCAGAGCAGGATTGGCTACCCTGGTGCAGTACTGGGCCACAACCTCCTATATAAATACTACAATCAAACCCTGGCCCTCAGTCCCCAGCAGCTGCGAAACAACTGACCACGGCGGTGGTCAGACCTGCGACGCAGCAGAGGGTGCTAAGAATCCCTGGCTCCGGACAGGCCGCCATTAGAATATGAACCTGGCAACATTTAATGCTAGAACGTTATCTAGTGAGACGAGTCTAGCAGTGATATTGGAGGAATTAGAGGGCAGGCAGTAAATGGTAAATAGATAATTAGCAGGCAGTAAATGGGATATAATAGGGCTCAGTGAGGCTATGAGGACAAAACAAGCATATACAGTGCTAAAAAGCGGGAACGTCCTGTGCTACCGGGGCTTAGCGGAGAGACGAGAACTATGAGTCGGATTCCTGATTAATAAGGATATAGCTGGTAACATACAGGAATTTCATAGCATTAACGAGAAGGTGGCAGGTCTTGCTGTGAAACTTACTAAGAGGTACAAGTTGGAGGTCGTACAGGTCTACTGCCCTACATCGAGTCATGATGACCAGGAAGTCGAAAGCTTTTATGGAGACGTTGAATCGGCGATGGGTAAAGTCAAAACAACATGCACTATATTGATGGGCGTCTTTAATGCCAGGAAGGGCAAGAAGCAGACTGGAGACAAGTCAGTCAGACAAGTCAGGCTTAGGTTCTAGGAATAGCAGGGGAGAGTTATTAGTAGAGTTTGCAGAACAGAATAATATGCGGATAATGAATACCTTCTTCCGCAAGCGGGAAAGCCGAAATTGGACGTCGAGGAGCCCGAATGGCGAGACTAGAAATGAAATAGACTTCATGCTCTGCGGTAACCCTGGCATCATACAAGATGCAGAGGTGCTCGGCAAGGTGCGCTGCAGTGACCATAGGATGCTAAGAACTCGAATAAGCCTAGACTTGAGGAGAGAATGGCAGAAGCTGGTACATAAGAAGCCGATCAATAAGCTAGCGATAAGAGGGAAAATAGAGGCATTCCGGATCAAGCTACAGAATAGGTATTCGGCTTTAACTCCGGAAGAGGACCTTAGTGTTGAAGCAATGAACGACAATCTTATGGGCATCATTAAGGAGTGTGCAATAGAAGTCGGTGGGAACTTCGTTAGACAGGATACCAGTTAGCTATCGCAGAAGACGAAAGATCTGATTAAGAAACGCTTATGTATGAAAGCCTCTAACCCTACAGCTAGAATAGAAATGGCAGAACCTTCCAAGTTAATCAACAAGCGTAAGACAGCTGACATAACGAAGTATAATATGGATAGAATTGAACATGCTCACAGGAACGGAGGAAGCCCAAAAGCAGTGAAGAGGAAATTAGGAATATCCAATAATCAGATGTATGCGTTAAGAGACAAAGCCGGCAATATCATTACTGAAATGGATGAGATAGTTCAACTGGCTGAGGAGTTCTATAGAGACTTATACAGTACCAGTGGCACCCACGACGATAATGGAAGTGAGAATAGTCTAGAGGAATTTGACATCGCACACGTAGCGCCGGAAGAAGTAAAGAAAGCCTTGGGAGCTATGCAAAGGGGGAAAGCAGCTGGGGAGGATCAGGTAACAGCAGATTTGTTGAAGGATGGTGGGCAGATTGTGCTCGAAAAACTGGCCACCCTGTATACGCTATGCCTCATGACCTCGAGGGTACCAGAATCTTGGAAGAACGCCAACATAATCTTAATCCATAAGAAAGCGGACGCCATAGTCTTCAAAATTTATAGACCGATCAGCTAACTTTCCGTTGCTTACAAAGTATTTACTAAGGTAATCACAAATAGAACCAGGAACACCTTAGATTTCGGTCAACCAAAGGACCAGGCAGGATTTCGTTAAGGCTACTCAACAATATATCATATTCACACTATCCATCAGGTGATAGAGAAATGTGCGGAATACAACAAACCCTTATATATAGATTCCATTGATTACGAGAAAGCGTTTGATTTAGTCGAAACCTCAGCAGTCATGCAGGCATTACGGAATCCGGGTGTAGAGGAGCCGTATGTAAAAATACTGAAAGATATCTATAGCGGCTCCAAGCCACCGTAGTCCTCTATAAAAAAAGCAACAAAATCCCAATGAAGAAGGGCGTCAGGCAGGGAGATACGATCTCTCCAATGCTATTCACAGCGTGGTTACAGGAGGTATTCAGAGACTTGGATTGGGAAGAATTGGGCATAAAAGTTAATGGAGAATACTTTAGTAAAAATTGCGATTCGCTGATGTTATTGCCTTGCTTAGTAACTCAGGGGACCAATTGCAATGCAATCTCACTGACCTGGAGAGGGAAAGCAGAAGGGTGGTTCTAAAAATTAATCTGCAGAAAACCAAAGTAATGATTAAGAGTCTTGGAAGAGAACAGCCATTTACGATAGGTATCGAGGCACTGGAAGTGGTAAGGGAATACATCTACTTAGGGCAGGTAGTGACGGCGGATCCGGATCATGAGACGAAAATAATCAGAAGAATAAGAATGGGCAGGGGTGCGTTTGGCCGGCATTCTCAGATCATGAACAGCAGGTTGCCATTATCCCTCAAAGGAAAAGTGTATAACAGCTGTGTTTTACCAGTACTCACCTACGGGGCAGAAACCTGGAGGCTTACGAAAAGGGTTCTACTCAAATTGAGGACGACGCAACGAGCTATGGAAAGAAGAATGATAGGTGTAACGTTAAGGGATAAGAAAAGTTGAAGTAGTTTTACTGTGCTAGCGGATTGTGGGATACCGAGTATTCGTTGATGCCGGACCTGATGAGCGTGTCGAGTTTGTTCTTTTCAATTTTGCTCCATTTGAGGTACGGTGCCGTGTAAGTAATGTGACTGATGAAGAAAGCTTGGAAGACCCTGAGTAGGTTGTCCTCCTTGAGTCCCCCCCTTTTGGTTGCGATTCTAGTTATGAGTCTTATACCTGTGTCACACGGGCACATTTGGAAGGCCTTCCAGTCGACGGCCTTCGAAATGCCACAACTCTATCGAGTCAAAGGAGTTGTCGCGCTGCTACACGGCACTTTCGAAAGGCCGTTGAGTGGTTCAGGCGTTTCTCGTAAAATTGTGTGGCGCTGCGGATCTTTACTTTCGTTTTCATGTACCGAAAAGTTAAGCAACATTAAAACCACTTAAGAGCCCTATAATTTCTTTTATGTTTGTTTATGCATTTAAAGAAATGTTTATACATTTGCATACATATATGTTTAGCTTTTAAGTTGTTGAGTAGCGAAACTGCGGCAACGTTTGCGTCGCTGCATGTCGCTGTTGTCGAGAGAATGTGCACATCGCGCATATCAAGTAGCAAAAATACTTTATTGAATAATTAATAACACTCATATATACTATTTTTAGAGCATTTTGGTTTGATTTGTTCTTTCCAACCGATAGTACGAGCCCACTGTGAACGAGAGGGCATGTTCGCATGTCGTCTTGCGCTGGAGTTTGAGGTATAATAGCGGCGCCTGGTGGCGGCGCGGGAAACGACATCTGGGTCGTACCAGCTTGGGTCGTATTGAGCCCTGGCTGTGGCGAAGCACGTTTCTAGGCCGAGTTTTGCGTCGATTCGCACTTTTTTCTGCCCTGTTGCGAGTGCGAAAAGGCTCGTCACTTCGCACAGACCATGCCGACCACGCTGCGAGCTCGCCGCAGCCTATAGTTTAACCAAAACGGGCTCTCTGTGAGCCGTGGGACGTAATTCTGGGAGCAGACGGAATCGGTGACGCCGATCCGGAGAGACCTAGCCCAGCCTCGAGAAGGCGTCACCGTCATTACTTCTGCGTCGTGGGCTGCTATGAACAAGAAGGCCTGAATCCCAACATCACTACCGTTTTCCCTCAAGGCCTCACGAAGTGGAGCGTCGGGCGCGCTGCACAGCTGCAGTTCGTCGCGCTGAGTAAGCGAAACTTCGCGCCTTATGCTGACTGCTTCGCCTGTCTTGAAGCTTGCTTGATTATCTGCGTTCTAAATTTCGGTCTTTTGCACCTACAGTCCCGACAGCACACCGACATAGCAGCAGGCATGGCTGGTAATTCACGATTCGAGACCCGGCCACAGCGACAATTAACAATTCGACCGATGCGAAGTGGTTAAGTGACCAGGTGTGTGCAAATGACCACAAATGGCCGGGCTGATTCGGTGACAATTCACTACCCCACTACGAGCAGCACAAGTTAGAGAGTTAAATGTGCTCATACTTGACCTCAAGTCAGCATGTTGAGGCAGCGCAGCAAGGTAGTATTGATTACAGCAGATCGATGTTCGAGCTCTGTCGTTAAAAGCTACGTCAAGCGAGCAGCGCACGAGCTCGCGCTGCAGCGCTATTCGCACGTACGTGTTAGCTCATATGCATTGCATCAGTTATTACCAGTTACTAAAAGGGACAGATTGCCGCTACTACAACGCAGGCATAACTACTTGTTTAGCGGCATGCAGTCAACAAAGATTGCAGGAGGCCCGCCGTTTCTCGGCATGTCGAAAGACCGCTGCCTTCGCGGCGCGTACGATCGTGCGCTCGAGCAGTTCGTACATCGCGGCGCGTACCGTCGTGTGCTCGAGCAGTTCCGTACACATGATGCCTGCTTATCGCTGCTGTGGATTCATTTATATCAAGCATTTCCTCGCGTTTGTGCGCCTGAATCTAGCAGCGTGCCAACCTAACCTGAAGTTCCACTTCGTACGCGACTCGCTTCACTTGCGATTGACACCGCGCTAAAACTTCGCCGCTTAATTCTTGAACGGCATACAGGTATTGGGCACTGCATAATTTCTTGCCTTTACGCAGCGTGCCACCCCTGAAAAAATCTTCGGCACCGGATATTCGCTGCAGGCCGTGATACAACACAACCGAAAGTGGCGGGTCCATATTGTAAACGTGCTTTCCGAAGCAGACGACCGAGCTTGGTACGACCCATTTTAGGACAGAGGGCGCTTTTTAGCACCTTTTTCGCAGCGCCCCCTGGGCAATGCAAAAGCCCCATAGTCCGATAGCTTAATTTGAGTACCATCCCAGCGGATTTGTTTCCAGCGCTCGTAATAGAGCAATCTAGATGACGGAATGATGGCACTTTTTCCGCCTAATTGCGGATCGCGAGACAAAGGACGGTTAGGCACACCGAATTATGTGTACTTCGTCATTTATGCTGTCTAATTCTGCGCGGAAATTTTTATTAGTAGCGTGCAACTCTACTTTGTTTTGGCGAAACGTAATCGGTAAACGGCAATCGGTGTCAATTTGCGTGCTCGTGCGTCGGAATCCGCTCGACATTTGACTCCATCCACGTTGCTGGTTCGCGTGTTAGCTTCCCAGTAATCTGTATGCCCCCTTACAGTATGTTGCTTAGTAGGATATTGACAGTCGCTTTAGCTGACAGTGGTTGTGAATCTTCGCACCGTGCGACCGCGCGCCTGTTTGCCGCTCGCCATCTCCTCGCGCTCACACGCTTAGCAACTTCCAAGCAAGTTTGTAGGAGCTTGCGTCCTTGGAGTTATCGGTATTTTTTAAAACTTGTGGGTTATTCCCGCTGTTGTTTTATTCTGCTAGGTAGCATGGATCTACATTGCTTGCAAAACCGGGATCTTCGTCCCGGGAATCTTCGTCCTTGCCCCTTGCGCGCACGTAATGCACCCAGGAGAAGGCGCGAGTATAATGTCATTGCGCATAAATGGTAATGATGGTTCAAGGCGTTGGCGGACGCACTGCCTAGGTTTGGCTGTGTACGTGAGGTAGTTGTTTCATGTTTCTTGCAGTGCCGTCAGCCTTTTCAGATGTTATGTTCACGCTACCCTTAGCTTGCACCCTGACATAGAGAAATGGAAGGGACAGGGGTTGTCTTAGCAGTAACGTGAGCTCACGCTGCTGTCGCTTTATAATATAACCGTATTGCGGCACCTTATATTAGTTAACAAAAATATTTCATTCGTGGAGGGAAGAAAGGGAGGAACACATGCCTGACCTGGTATTCAGACATTGTGCCGCCATTTCTATGCCGTGGACGTCAGGTTTGGTAGCACGACAGAACAATTGCCTACAACGCGTACGTGCTGATTAAGTTCTTACATCATGATGTGCCCACAAAAATGATGCCATTTCTGCGCGTCCTCAAACTTAATATACTGCAAACATAGCTACGTTCTCTGTTCGACAATAACCTATGCAGAAACCGAATATGGTTGTGTCCACTTGGATAGTTTCTGACAAATATTCTTGTTTTTATATGCAAAATAAAAAATGAAAACGTTATTTCCAGTCCATACACGAACCCTTTACGTCATGGCTGTGGCATCCACTGTGGCTGAAGACATCTCGGGCGTACCGAGGGGTCGTTGTGACGAGTGCGACTGCGACAAGTTCCGGCTCACTGTTGAGCTTATAAGCCACAAACGATTGCCGCTTGGGTGGTGCATATTATGAGGACATTCACCAGTCGCGCATGGATCATTTGCAGGTGAGCCTAAAATATGTTCAAGTATTTTTGTCTCTAAGTGTTTAGCAATGAAGTCTTACCAGGGCTTCCGCAGTGGATGTTTTTTTTTTTTTTCCTCAAGAAGGCTCCTCTCCAATTTTTAGCTGGTTTGAACCAGCTGTCCTGAATGATGAGCAAGCGTTCTAAGCGATTTTGGTCTGTGGAGTCGTAACTGGGTCAGTTGAGTATTGCAAACGAAAAAAAAAAGCCTTGAAACCGGCACCGATGGAAAGGAGGAACATATCTAGAACATGTGGGATATCATTCCTTCGCTTTCAGTCTTGCTCTTCTATTTTTAGTTTTTCTGTGTGCTGAAGTACAATAGAACCAGTACATATTTCTAAAATAAAATAGATTACCTAATTGTAACTACAATCATATTTCTTTTTTTGTGCACCATCAATTACAGCGTCATATGCGTTGCACCGAGGAACACGAAGGTATGCTGTTTCTTATTAGCCTGACTCTTTTAGGTCGTTTGTAGAAGGCTTCATGATTATTTGTTTAGCACATTCTTCTACAGATAGGCTCAGTGCGGCCATACTAAAAAATTTATAGCATGCATTGAAGCTGATGCTGCAGAAGCGAAAAAGATGGAGTCGTGAACACATCATATTTGATCCTCTGATTTACTACTCTGCTAACGGCATTGCCTCCAAAAATTAAAACCCCTATAAGTGTTTCGAGCGAATGTCTTAGCGACTCGTTGCTGATAATAGAGCGGCTGACGTTGAAGAGCACGCTACTATAATTACGGGAAAATTCAATGCCTTGTCGAGTGAATATTGTTATTTGGCTTGTTATTGAAATGAAAAATACAGTAAACGTTTGTCAGTGTACTCCTAAGGCATTCCTAGGATGGAAAAGTCGCAAAAGGTTGATGTGGGCAAGTTTGTGCATGATTTAACAGTGGCGAAAAAAAAATGGGAATGACTAGGGTCCACGTACAACAACATGGTGCCGAACTTCCTACTAGATTTTGGTAGTACGGCATTTGGAAGTTCTAAGTCCCACTTCTTGTATGTGTTCCCTTTTCATCCCCATTTTCTTGCGCAGTTGTTAACCACAAGATGAAAAAATAGCACTCTCGCACCCATAAACAAGCACTCCCACCTCATTCTACTTTAGGTGTTCTACAGTGTTATAATTGGTTATGCTTATTAGTGCTTTGTGCACAGTCTTGCCTTCTTGTGACGCATGGTTTAGCGAGGTTTCTAGGTATATCATTTACTGCATTCTCAGCAGCCAACTTACAACTCTTCCAGCCCTCCTACGAAGCGAACTCGCAACTGTAATCTGCTTTGAAATTTTTGTAAGAACTGAATATATAAGTACTTGGAATTAAGTAAAATGGATATGCTGTAAAGTTTTTCAATTAAAAATAAATTTTGTACTTCGTTCTATGATGTGGAGATGGCTAACCCATTAAGAATGAAGCGGGGGGCCTGTGCAAAACTGACGATTTTCTATATATCATGTTTGCAAATTTCCCACCTTCAAAGCGTTCACAAACGAACTCAATTTTCTTTCTTGGAGTAGGCCAGTCAAACGATCCTAAAACCACTGAGTCAAACAGAATTGCTGCAGGACTTTCTTTTAACAGTGAATGAACTTGCAGCTGAAGGTATTGTCTTCACAGTACAAGGAACAGAAACAATACTGTATGTACAGGTTCTTGCCATTCTTATGTTAAGCATCATAACATCACTAGAAAGCACATAATGGAGTAAAGAGGACATTTATTTCTAGTGGGATGGTGCACGAAGTATGAAGTACACATAAATTAATATATTGTTTGGCTGCTAACTAAAATCCCCCAAGGCTGGAAACGCCAATTGATGTTCAGGTCATAGAACTGGAAAAGCGTAACGCTTTTTCCAGAAATGAAGCAGCGATTCCATTCACACTAAGCAACCGTTGATGTTGCATGCTCATAGAATTTTTGTGCACACTAATACCTTTTCCAGGGTTGAAAGAAGAGAAACCAAGAAATCAGTGAACTAACTTATTAGTTTTATAAGAAGGGTATTATCACGAACACCACAATTTAAAGCCATTGCGTAGTTAAAATTTGCTGCTTCTCTTTTCTTTAGAGGCACGAGAGCTTGGCAACAGGTCTCCGCCAAGCCCATGCATTTTGAAAGAGAATGGCAACTTCAAAATTGCCTGCAAGGAAAACATCGTGGCTTTACCACCTGCATCATCACCTGAGAAGCAGTCAGCCTCCTGTTGAATGTATATTTTATTTTAAGCTTGTCGTACCCATACGCTTTTTGGACAGTTTTTAGGACTTGTGCAGACAGTTGTTGTGAAGGGTGAACCATTTGACAGTGGCTTGGTGTCGTTTAAGGTAGTCTCTGTTGAAAAACCTGAAGCAGTCAGGCCTAATATTCATGTGCTAAATGTTTGGTAGGTAGAAGCAACATGTCAGTTGCAATACTGTGAAGTTGTGCCTCTTTTACGATTGTTTATCACTAGGGTAAAGCGTCGCTACATGTTTCAAGGATGGCTTGTTTTTTCTTTTCTTTCTTTAGGATATTTTACTTGCATTTTACAAGGCTGAGTTGTTTAGTTATTTAAAAATTTCGCACTTGTTTTCCAGAATTTCTTACCATTGTATTTCCCTGTTGCCTTGTTGAATCTTTAAAATGTGTAACATGCTTCCAGCTATTTGGTGGATAAAATTTTATAAACGTTTACACTAGCTGTTATACTAATGTTTGGGATGAGTTATCCCAAACTACATAATGCTGGGACAAGTAATCAGCCTCAAGTGGAAGGCTTTTTTAGGGTGCTTATAAAAAGTGTTTTGGTCACAATTAGCTTTGTATTATACGTACATCTGTGATCTGCCAACTGTATTGTTTCTAGTGTTCAAGTTTTTGTTGTGATATTTGGCACGTGCTTCTGCCAAGTTTTTGCTTTGGCTTGCACTGTCTTTTCCCTTTAATAACTCATCCACTACATTCTTCATTGGTCTTGTGATAATCCAACTGTACAAGCCAATTGTTTTATGCCTTTTTTGTATAATTTTAGAGTGCTGAATTCTTTTGGAACGGGGATGCGTAAACTCGGTAAATGGCAGACAGGTACTTGCGCATTTGAGTTACGTCATTTTGTGTGATCAGCCAGAATATTTTATAGTCTCGGTTTAATGTTTAATTGTTCCACAGCCAATGTGCAAGTTTATTTGTATGTGGTGCACTTATGTCTCGGGCCATTTTTATTACCCACTTTTTTAATATAGAGGCTTACGTGTGAATGCCACTTAGTGCCTAGTCTCCTTTCGTTTTTGGTATTTGTTCCTTATTGACTAGTCATTTTCTATGAAATTTGAGACGAACATATCATAAGTGTATGCAACACTGCCACTCAATAAAGTTTACTCATTTTGAAAAGCAGTGTAATAATTGGTTTCATAGGTGTCTTAATTTAGGTACCTTGTTTCTTTTACATGCAGCTAAAGGCCAGAGCAGGATCCGGCGGGCGAAGCCAAAGTTTCGACTGTGTCATTCCAGGTACCTCAAACCTACTTTTATATAGAACTGTGCTCTAACAGGCAACTGTTGGGAACTGCCAGGGACCACACTGCTGCTAAAATTTCTACTTTCCAATTGTTGGTATCACCGCAGGCCACACCCCAAGGCTGTGCTGTCAAAATGGTGTTGGTGGTTTCCTTCTGACACAAATGCAACAGCCAGCTTGGCATATGACCTCAGTTTGTACCAACAGAGGAAAGCAGAAATACTGCAGAAGTGGGAACCCATAGATAGTTTCCTGTCTATTAGAACGCTGTTTTATATAAAAAGCAGGTCTGAAAATACCTGGAACGGCGCACCGGATATAGCCATGACTATTTTATCTGGAACAACGTTCCAGTAACTGAAAGAACCCTTTTATTTGGAACAGGGTTCCATGTACTCTTATGTGGAACGATGATCCACATAATTAATAAGTAAAAATAAGTGGTGCACCGTTCCATCTACTTTTTAAAGTATGTGGAACGTGGTTCCAAATATATAAGCGGAACTTTTTTGCAAAAAAGTTCCAGCTACTAAGTGGATCTTATGTGGATCCAGATTAAAGGGACACGAAAGGTTACCAGAAACTCAAGTTAAAGTGGTAGAGCAATGTTCTAGAACGTCTAAGGCGTCAATTTAATCGCGAACAGAGCTTTAGTAACCGAGAAATTGAGGTAAATGCATGACACGATTTGAGACCCCCCAGCGACATTCTGGTACTAGCCCGATGACGAAAGCACTCCTCATAACTTGTGTTACTAATACTCAACTACTCGTATTAAAAATATCATTTCATTCGATTATAAGACGGGAAAAAATGCTACTTGTCTACGTCTATTCGATTCTAAGAAAAAATAACATTTTGACGTTACCCTTCAGTAATATGGGTGTTCGAAAGGTTTCGTTTTCGCTCGACTCTGCGCGCTCGACTCTGCGCCGCGCACGCTTTGGCGTTTCAGTACTTTCGTTATCGCGTCGTGCTGTGAGGATTCTGCTGGCTCGCGAAACTTTCATTTGGAACAAGCAGCGAGAATGCCACGTCCATGTGATGTCGTGGGAAGCCCTCGTTGCTTTCCCGCTCCGGAGAGCCGGTGTCTAGGCCGCCGTCGTAGTACGCAACGACGCCGGCAGTGCGAGCCCTCAGCAGCAGGTCGCGCTCGTCGGTGCTCAAATCGCTGAAGTTGAGCCCACCATCGCGAGCCTATCTGTCGGTGTCAGGGTCCATTGCGACGAGCGTCGAAGTTTGCGTCATAGAATGAAGTACCAGCTTATGGGCGTCTTGCGCTGGAGTTTGAGGTATAGTAGCGGAGCCTGGTGGTGGTGCGGGAAACGACATTTGGGTCATGCCAGCTTGGCTGTGGCGAAGCACGTTTCTAGGCCGAGTTTTGCGTCGATTCGCACTTTTTTATGCCCTGTTGCGAGTGCGAAAAGGCTCGTCACTTCTCACAGACCACGCCGACCACGCTTAACGAAAACGGACTCTCTGTGTGCCGTGGGACGTAATTCGTTTCTCCTTCCGCTAGCCACTATACTCCCGCTTTCGCTCTGCTGTCGGCTTTGTCTTGGCTCTGTTTCTGGCCGCGCGTTTGCGTTTTGCGCAGAAAAGCCGTAGCGCCGTCTGAGGATGCCGTTCTACTCACCGATGGCGCAACGTCACTATGAGACCATGATGTCAGTACTCCTCGATCGGAGGGCGGGCGATCTGAACTGCGCTAGAGGTACGCGGACGCTTCAGAACGCATTTTCTCTTAAAATAAGTCTCTCCTTGGCACGAAACAAGCGTTTCGAGGTTTCTGTGATGGTATTTCAACAGTCCACGTTGACTTAATAGTAACCTTTAGTGTCCCTTTAAGAGTGTACATTTCTAGCACGACAACGAGCACGCTCTAGCAGCCGACAATCGCTGGTTATAAGCACTCTGCTTGACGTCACAGTTCGACGTCATTGAAGATGAACCGCCCTTTTGGAGGAGGATGAGGGCTCTCGACTTGGAGGAGGATGAGGGCTCACATACACGTGCCGCACACACACACAGGTGTAATGATCCGGAGCGGACGTCAGAGGGGCTTCGTAGAACTCTTAGCCGTCCCGGGTGGCGCGGCCGGGTAGCGTATTGTCTGGTGTCTCGAAAAGCTCATGGGGAGGTTCCGCCAATTACCTCCCTTCGAGAACTCCCCTGAGCTGACCCCGCGCCACATGGCTACCGGTTATCCGCAGTTCTCTGAAGTGCGCTCCGTCCCGGTTAGATTGGAACACGTGCAGCGGGCCGATCCCAACAGGTGTTAGCGCAAGCGAACGTGTACCGTGAACGAAAACAACCCGAAACACAGGCTTTCAACTTGTGTCATCCGTCGATCGGCCGTAAATGTAGCCAATATGGGCGCAGAGAAAATCGCACACGCAGACAAAGTCAATGCCGGGATTGCGTACAATAAACCAGTGATTAGCATCACTGCGTCCTTCAGTTCACCATTCGTGTCCGCATGCGCCAGCAACATACCCTTTAAAAAAGCTTTAGCTTTGCAAAAAGTTTCGGTACATATGTCGCCACTTTGGCGAACCTCAACATTCACTAAATATTTTCCATCACTACTTTTGCGGGCACCAGTCCACAAGACGAGAGGAAACACTTTACTACGTAGTACAGTAATCTGCACGCACACTTCAGACCGAGCTTAGCAGTAGGCTCTACTTCACTCTCCTTGACTTCAAATGTTCCTTGCGCCCTCTTTGAAGAGCCTTGTCCTTGTTCAATGTGAATAAGTGCAGCGCAGTTAGCACCATAAACTGGATCGTTTTTGTAGTGAGCTGAATCATGCACGCTGAGTGCATAAAGCCTCTCTATTGAAAAAAATAATGCGAATGCATGCTCCAGAACGAGCGTGGCTAACTCATCTCGAGGACAGAATAGGCCTCCCCTGTCAAATTGTTGCGTGAACACGCGGTCTGCATTGCATCCAGCTGCGTCTCTGCTGACTACTTCCCCACTTGCCACATGCCGAAAGGTCCTTTCGGCGTACTTCTATTCCAAGTGTCGTTCGCAGAGGACACACTCCGTTGTCAACTCGTTGCCAGCCCGTTTGACGTTTTGCGAGTCGCGGCCACAATTCACGCCGAGCAGCGTCTTTCATCATCATCAGCATCATCATCAGCCTGGTTACGCCCACTGCAGGGCAAAGGCCTCTCCCATACTTCTCCAACAACCCAGGTCATGTACTAATTGTGGCCATGCCGTCCCTGCAAACTTCTTAATCTCATCCGCCCACCTAACTTTCTGCCGCCCCCTGCTACGCTTCCCTTCCCTTGGGATCCAGTCCGTAACCCTTAATGACCTTCGGTTATCTTCCCTCCTCATTACATGTCCTGCCCATGCCCATTTCTTTTTCTTGATTTCAACTAAGATGTCATTAACATGCGTTTGTTCCCTCACACAATCTGCTCTTTTCTTATCCCTTAACGTTACACCTATCATTCTTCTTTCCATAGCTCGTTGCATCGTCCTAAATTTGAGTAGAGCCCTTTTCGTAAGCCTCCAGGTTTCTGCCCCTTAGATGAGTACTGGTAAGACACAGCTATTATACACTTTTCTCTTCAGGGATAATGGCAACCTGCTGTTCATGATCCGAGAATGCCTGCCAAACGCACCCCAGCCCATTCTTATGCTTCTGATTATTTCCGTCTCATGATCCGGATCCGCCGTCACTACGTGCCCTAAGTAGATGCATTCCCTTACGACTTCCAGTGCCTCGCTGCCTATTGTAAATTGCTGTTCTCTTACGAGACTGTTAAACATTACTTTAGTTTTCTGCAGATTAATGTTTAGACCCACTCTTCTGCTTTCCCTCTCCAGGTCAGTGAGCATGCATTGCAATTGGTCCCCTGAGTTACTAAGCAAGGCAATATCATCAGCGAATCGCAAGTTACTAAGGTATTCTCCATTAACTTGTATCCCCAATTCTTCCCAATCCAGGTCTCTGAATACCTCCTGTAAACACACTGTGAATAGCATGGGAGATATCGTGTCTCCCTGCCTGACGCCTCTCTTTATTGGGATTTTGTTGCTTGCTTTATGGAGGATTACGGTGGCTGTGGAGCCGCTACAGATATCTTTCAGTATTTTTACATACGGCTCGTCTACACCCTGATTCCGTAATGCCTCCATGACTGCTGAGGTTTCGACAGAATCAAATGCTTTCTCGTAATCAATGAAAACTATATATAAGGGTTGGTTATATTCCGCACATTTTTCTATCACCTGATTGATAGTGTGAATATGATCTATTGTTGAGTAGCCTTTACGGAATCCTGCCTGGTCCTTTGCTTGACAGAAGTCTAAGGTGTTCCTGATTCTATTTGCGATTACCTCAGTAAATAGTTTGTAGGCAACGGACAGTAAGCTAGCTGATTGGTCTATAATTTTTCAAGTCTTTGGCGTCCTTTTTCTTATGGATTAGGATTATGTTAGCGTTCTTCCAAGATTCCGGTACGCTCGAAGTCATGAGGCATTGCGTATACAGGGTGGCCAGTTTCTCTAGAACAATCTGTCCACCATCCTTCAACAAATTAATTTTTAGACCCACTCTTCTACTTTGTCTCTCGAGGTCAGTAAGCATGCATTGCAATTGGTCACCTGAGTTACTAAGCAAGGCAATATCATCAGTGAATCGCAAGTTACTAAGGTATTCTCCATTAACTTTTATCCCCAATTCTTCCCAATCTTTCGTCTCCTGCGATAGTTTACTGGTATCCTGCCTAACAGAGTTACCACCGACTTCCATTGCACACTCCTTAATGATGCGCACAAGATTTTCGTTCATTGCTTGAACACTAAGGTCTTCTTCCTGAGTTAAAGCCGAATACCTGTTCTGTAGCTTGATCTGGAATTCCTATTTTCCTTCTTACCGCTAACTTATTGATCGGCTTCTTATGTGTCAGTTTCTTCCGTTCTCTCCTCAAGTCTAGGCTAATTCGAGTTCTTACCATCCTGTGGTCACTGCAGCGCACCTTGCCGAGCACGTCCACATCTTGCTTGTATGATGCCAGGGTTAGCGCAGAGTATGAAGTCTATTTCATTCCTAGTCTCGCCATTCGGGCTCCTCCACGTCCACTTTCGGCTATCCCGCTTGCAAAAGAAGGTATTCATTATCCGCATATTATTCTGTTCCGCAAACTCTACTAATAACTCTCCCCTGCAATTTCTAGTGCCTATGCCATATTCCCCCACTGCCTTGTCTCCAGCCTGCTTCTTGCCTACCTTGGCATTAAAGTCGCCCATTAGTATAGTGTATTTAGTTTTCACTCTACCCATCGCCGATTCCACGTCTTCATAGAAGCTTTCGACTTCCTGGTCATCAAGACGATGTAGGGGCGTACACCTGTACAATCTTCATTTTGTACCTCTTATTAAGTTGCACAACAAGACCTGCCACCCTCTCGTTAATGCTGTAGATTTCCTGTATGTTACCAGCTATATTCTTATTAATCAGGAATCCGACGCCTAGTTCTCTCCGCTAAGCCCCGGTAGCACAGGACGTTCCCGCTTTTTAGCACTGTATATGCTTCTTTTGGCCTCCTAACTTCACTGAGCCCTATTATATCCCATTTACTGCCCTCTAATTCCTCCAATAGCACTGCTAGACTCGCCTCAGTAGATAACGTTCTAGCGTTAAACGTTGCCAGGTTCATATTCCAATGGCGGCCCGTCCGGAGCCAGTGATTCTTAGCACCCTCTGCTGCGTCGCAGGTCTGACCGCCGCAGTGGTCAGTTGCTTCGCTGCTGCTAGGGACTGAGGGGCCGGGGTTTGATTGTTGTGTTCATATAGGAGGTTGTGGCCAAGTACTGCACCAGGGTGGCCAATGCTGCTCTGGTGAGGGAGTGCGTTACCGGTTCTGGCCACCGGGATCAGGCCACACTTCAGGCCTGTTTGTGCAATTTTTATTACCACGCGGATTTTTTTTTAATCCGGTGGAAAATTGCCGGCACCGGGATTCGAACCACGGACCTCTTGCACGCGAGGCGGGTGTTCTACCTCTACGCCACCGCTACACCGAGCAGCGTCTTTAGGCGGTCTAAAAAGGGAGGCCTTGGCTGTGCACGTTCTGTATCCGCTTCTGCAACCGTGTACAAAACATGTTGGCGCTTTCGACGCACACGAGAGCACGACGCCTTGTCTAATACATAACACACGAACAGCTCAATATCAGGCACTACGCACCTCAAATTATTCACAATGCCACGTGTGCGATGCTTCCCAGTGATCACGATCGACGAGCAAACAAGCGCGGTCAACATGGTCTACACGCCTACGCTTGTCCAGCAGACTTCGCTGGCGCTACATTGGCAAGGGCCGCGCCGTGGCATCTGCTTTCACGCATGGATGGATGGATGGATGGATGGATGGATGGATGGATGGATGGATGGATGGATGGATGGATGGATGGATGGATGGATGGATGGACGGATGGATGGACGGATGGACGGACGGACGGACGGACGGACGGACGGACGGACGGATGGATGGATGGATGGATGGATGGATGGATGGATGGATGGATGGATGGATGGATGGATGTTATGAGCGTCCCGTTTGGAACGGGGCGGTGGGTTGCGCCACCAAGCTCTTTTGCTCTTATACTGTCTAATGTCCTACCTAGGTTAAAGAAAAAAAATACCACTGTGAACTCCCACAACCAAATTTTCTATCCGACTATTGGAAACTTTGCTTTTCTACGAATCCGTTTTTTTCGTTTTCCTACTATTCTTCCACCAATCTTCCAAATGAAAGATTGCGCGCTGGTGTGCTTCAGCACACCCGCGCGCTTCAGCCCTCCTAGCAGCGCCTGGAAATTTCATCGGTCATCGCGCTTCTCACTCGCACGGCGCTGATACGCCGCCCGTCACACTGCCCCTTTCTAGCCACTACAATGTATTCATGAGCGGGTAGTCGACAAGACGAGTGAATGATTGAATTTAATGGCTTTGTGGAATCGACATGCTGTCTTCTGCGTGGAAGAGATAAATTCAAAGAATTCTTTGTGGACGAGGGCTATAAACCACAATCGTAGCGATCACAAATGAAACGAACAGCCTTTGTTTGTACCGATTCAACCTTGTTAATGTCGCACAATTTATATGCGTTCCAGACGCATGAAGCGTACTCTAATACAGGGCCATTGAGTGTTTTATTTATTATTAATTTAGTGTATTTTGGCGATTTAGATAATGTTCGTCTTAAGTAACCTAATTATCTTACTGGTATATACTGGTATATACTAGGACGCAGTCGTCGGCATAAAGACGGACTTTTGACTTAATATTTCTGGGAGGGTCATTTAGGTCTATTAAAAATAAGAAGGGGCCCAGAACAGAGCCTTCGGAACACCTGATTTTACATATACAGTTGAAGATGAATTGGAAATAAATGAAACGAATTGAGAGCGCGACCGTTAAAGAAGCTAGTTATCCAGTAGATCAGTCGAGGATTATTTAATATTACGTTAGTATCTTTGTTGTGTATAACTATGTCGAAAGCTTTGAAAAAGTTTACAAGTAACGCATCAATTTGATTTCCAATATCAAGATTGCTAGTAATGTCATGCGAAAATTGCACGAGTTGTGCTGTTTTGCTAAAACGACGACAAAATCCATGTTGTATATTAGGGAGAAGGTTATTCGATTCAAGGTATTCTGTTGTGTGCTTGTGTATGATATGCTCCAGTAGCTTTTCGAAAATCGAGGTAAGCGATATAGATCTATCAATAGAAAACTTTTCACCATATTTTTGCGGAGGCGGGACATTGGCTTGCTTTCATGAGTTGGGGATGACGCCTGAAGTAAGGGATTTGTGAAAGACGACCGCCATGTAACGTGAACACCAGAGAGAGTATCGTACCAGAAAGCTGTTCGGACTATTGTCAGGACCAGTGGACTTAACTGTGTCAAATTGAGAATGAAGTTTACGATGCCGTTTTCACTGATAACAACATCGCCGATAGAGAGCACATGATAAGTACTTGTGAACAGTGGGAGAGAGTTGTTCTCATGCGTGAACACTCATTTGACGTATATATTAAAAGCATTAGCTAGTTCAGAGGGGTCTGATATAGCCGTGCCATCTAACATAAAGGAAACTGCAGCCGTTTTAGGTGGTGGAATAGAAGTCCAGAATTTCCGCGGGTTAGAATGTAATAATTCTGGTAATTCAACTTGAAAATAGAGTTTTAAGCGATTTCAATTTTGATGCGCACTTCTTCCTTAGCAGTGTTAAGGCGACTGATACTGTCAGGATTACGTGCCTTTTTCAGTCGGCGCAGACGACTAACACGACGAGGCGTTTGCGCGATGCTGCGATTCATCCATTGAATTTTAGGATTTCTCTATTTAGTCTTAAGGGGAACAAAATTCTCAACGCATTGTTTTACGATGCGCTTGAATGAATCGAACAATGCGTCAGTGTTATCTTGTAGACCAAGTGCTTGGAAGGAATCAAAGTTAGGATGTTTACATGTGTCCTCACACGAAAGAAGTCGAAAAAGTGTGTAATACTAGACTGCGGTTTTATCAATGAATAGTTAAAGGAAACATGCACAGCTTTGTGTTCAGACATGCCATTGATTATATAGTAGTGAAAACCAGTTTGGACGAGCTGAGAACTGAGAAACCAGGTCCAGGAGAGAGTTATGTCGGGTTCGATCTTCTACGATTTGAGTAAGACCAAGGGATAATGAAAGAAAAAGAAGTTTCCTACAAATAGAAGGGTCTCGACCAGTTTAACTCAGGGTTCGCCAGTCAATATCCGATCCTATAAAACCGCCATGAAAACAAGGACCTGGGTTCCGAAGTTGTGTTCCTGCATGAACATGCTAAGCCTCTGTAAAACTTCTGGAGAGGAAGCTGGCGTACGATAGTGTACACCAACTATTATAGACATTTTTTTTAATAGAGCTTGCACCAAGCAACATCAACGTTGCGTGGGTCAGGGAGCATAAAAAATTTCAGGTATGAGTGAATAAGCAACCCACGACCACCACATTCCGTATTGCTATACATGGCCGGGTGGGCTAAATTCAGAGTCAAACACGCCATTATGCAGCCAGTTTTCTTTTATGGCTACTACATGGGTAGAGTATGACGTAGCCATAGCATAAAGCCACGAACGTGTTAACAGTACTTCTTGCATTGAAATACAAAATACACAGAATACTAGTGCTTGGCGGTAGTCAAAGAGAAGTTGCTCCGCATTTAGAAACAAAGGTTGTTTTGGTAACACGACCAGAGGTCCCCACCAGGATGGGAAACAGCGTCCAGGAGGACACCAGCCCTGACCTCACCTTCGTAAGAAGAGCGAGACAGGCGGTCTGGGAAAATATGCTGGAAAGCCTGGGTAGTGATCATTACATCATCAAGACGCAAATTGGAATAGCTCACGTAAAGCGTCGGATAGGTATAGCAAAAATAACGGATTGGGATGCCTTTAGACAAGCCTGTGATGGACATCCGCTGGGCGCGATACTGTCAATCGAGGAATGGGGGAATATGCTGATGGAAAGGCAAAGCGAGTACACCAAGGAGATCGACCGCACAGAGCAAATACTGGAGCTTGACTCTAGACTACTTCGGCTATGGGAGGCAAGACAGAGCCTGACCAAAAGGTGGAAGAGACAGAAGTTTAATAGGAAGCTAAAGCTGAAGATTGCGGAAATTACGCAAAAGACAGAAGAGTATGCGGAACAATTGGCGAGAGCAAATTGGCAGCAATTTAGCAATTCCTTAAGCGGAACCCTGAGTACCGCTCGAACGTGGAGCATACTCAAAGCACTCCTGGACCCGACTAAAACCAAGTCGGAGAACAACAAGGCCATACAGAGGCTGGTTCACCACTTTCAGGGTTCAGAGTATGAGCTCATGGAAAGAGTAAGGCACAAGTGCTTCGGGGACGGTGACCCAGCAGCCTACACGGAGTGCTACAAGGGGAAAGAAAATTCTGATCTGGACAGGCCTATAACCAAAGAGGAAGTATACGCAGCAATAAGAAATACCACTAGGAATACGGCTGCAGGCGCAGACAAGATAAAAAACGCGCTGATTTGCAACCTGAGTGATGAGCTGGTAGTCGAACTTACTGACTATCTCAACAAGCACTGGGTGCAGGAGACAGTACCCGAGGAGTGGAAGCATTCGGAGGCAGTGATGATTCCAAAACCTGGCAAAAAACTGCAAGTAGAAAATCTTAGACCAATCTCTCTCACGTCATGCTTAGGCAAGCTGTACGAGCGGGTGGTTACAATGAGGCTACAAAATTATATGGAGGACAACGAGCTGTACCCCCCCAGCATGTTTGGATTCCGCGCTAAATTATCGACGCAAGACGTGCTCCTCCAGCTCAAGGAGGAGGTGCTCAGCAACGTCCCACGAAACAGCGAACACGTCATCATGGCACTGGACAAGGAGCCTTCGACAATGTCAGCCACGAAGCCATAGTCACAGGAATGGATAGCCTGAACTGTGGCAGAAGGATTCATGGCTACGTCAAGGCCTTCCTCTCTAACCGGACAGCAACAATCGGCCTGGGAGTAGTCAGATCAGAGAAGTTTCGCACCCCAAACAAGGGAACTCCTCAAGGGTCGGTCATCTCCCCCATCCTCTTCAACGTCGCAATGATCGGGCTAGCAAGACAACTCGAACAACTTGAAGGCATACGGCACGCCATTTACGCTGACGACATCACGGTATGGGTGAACCGGGGATCGCTCAGCGAAAAAGAAGAGTGCCTGCAAAAAGCGGCCACCTGCGTAGAAACCTACGTTAGGGCCAGGGGCCTCACCTGCTCGACGGAGAAGTCCGAACTCCTAAGGGTGTGGCGAGGCAAACAAAATCGAACGGTCCCTACAAGCGATGAGCTCAGCCTCAACGTATACCTCGCGGGACAACGCATTCCGGAGAAGACCACCATTCGGATCCTGGGGATGTGGCTTCAATCCAATCAACGGTGCAATCATACTCTGACACTGCTGAAGACTGCCACCATGCAGGTAGCCCGTATGATCAACAGAGTATCTAGCAAGAGACACGGTATGAAGGAGAGCGACGCACTTAGGCTAGTCACGAGCCTCGTGGTTAGCAGAGTGGTGTATAGCCTTCCCTACCACAAATGCATCAAGCAAGAAGAACTAGCGGACGCCATACTGCGAAAGGCGTACAAAACTGCGCTTCACCTGCCGCAGCGCACATCAACCGAGAAACTGCTGGCCCTGGGACTGCACAATACCTTCAGTGAACTAAGAGAAGCACTACTATGCTCTCAGGCACGTAGGTTGATGCAGACCCCCACGGGAAGGGTGCTCCTGCGAAGATATGGCGGCGGCAACATGATCCAAGAGATCGAACGTACCGAGGCCATTCCGGACAAGTATTGCAGTACACTGCGAGTCGCACCGATACCCAAGAATATGGACCGGAACCTGCACAAGGCGCGTAGAGAAGCAAGAGCGGAGTACGTGCAGAGAACCTTGGCGAACAAGGACAACACAAGGTATACGGACGCGGCAACGTTCGTCAAAGACGGAAGACACAACAGCAGAGCAGTGGCGTCGGTGGTTAATTCGGACCTCAAGGAGTTCACCAGCGCATCACTACAGGACTGCACGGTAGTCGAGGCCGAAGAGGCAGCTGTGGCTCTGGCAGCACTGGAGGGCTATCGATCTGGCAGGTCCCTAACAATAATAACAGACTCTCAAGCAGCATGCCGTAATTATACAAACGGCAGAATTGGGCGCAAAGCACGCCACATACTCTGCTCATGCGACCCGGGAAACAAAGTTCACCATACCATAATCTGGGTACCAGGGCACATTGGCATAACAGGGAACCAAGAGGCGGATAGGATAGCTCGAGGGCATACCAACCGGGCGTCCGACACATCCAGCCTTGAGGAACCCGAGTCAGTACCCATGGGCTACTCAGATATCCTAAATTATTATAAAGGGGTCAGACTGAAGTACCCACCCCCGGATAAGGATCTAAGCAGAGAGGATGCTGTTGCATGGCGACAACTGCAGACGGGTACTTTCCCGAATCTAAACCTTCTGAATAAAATTTTCCCTACACAATATGAGGCTAAGTGCCCGTGGTGCGGAGAGAAACCAGATCTGTACCACATATCATGGGCCTGTCAAAATATTGAGTCCCCAACTATCTATAAAATTAAAAACCCGAGTGCGGAACAGTGGGAGAGTATGCTTTCCAGCATAAACTTGAACGGCCAAAAGCGCCTAGTAGAGCGAGCTCGCGGGTTGGCCATACTCAGTGGAGCCTTGGACTAGGGCACCAACCCTGTGATTGCAGACAGAAGAATCCACCAGAAGATGGAAGAGGCCGTCTGAAGCCGCGAAGATCTCTTTTCTAGAGCCCAATAGATGTTTTCCGATCCGATCGGTGCTAACTCCTTGGTGACGTGGAAACGAGACCCTTTCAGTTCGGTAACATTTTTCTTAGCTGGAACTTTTTTTCCCTGAAGTCAAAAATTTTCATTAGGACAGGACCTCAACAGCCGGTCGGCAGCCGGCTCGGGCCTCGTCACGAACAAGGCGCTCAAGAACCTCGATGACGGCTCGATTGTAAAGCTCGCAAAATACTACATCAAGTGCTGGAGAGCGGGCGCGCTGCCAAAGCTGTGGAAGACAGCCAAGACCATCCTCATCCCCAAGCCGGGGAAGCCGCCGGACACGGATAACCTCCGGCCCATCTCGCTGACGTCCTGCCTGGGCAAGGTGCACGTCCTGATCAACAGGTGGCAAGACTATCTGGAACGAGAAGGGCTGTACCCGGCCACTTTGATCGGCTTCAGACAGCATCTCAGCACGCAGGACGCGATGCTGCAGCTCAAACACCAAATCATCGATGATGGCGGCAGCGCCCGCGACAACAAAGCCATCCTAGGGCTCGACCTGCAGAGCGCCTTTGATAAGGTGAAACACTCGGCGATTTTGTCCCAAGTCTCCAAGCTCAACATGGGGGAAAGATCCTACAACTACATCAAGGACTTTCTCACGGACAGGACAGTCGAGCTACGAGCAGGCGACCTACAGACGCAAGAGAAGAAGCTCGGGAGCACCGGAACACCGCAGGGATCGGTCATTTCGCCGATGCTGTTCAACCTGGTAATGATCGGAGTGGCCGAAAAGCTCGGGCGCATCGAAGACGTCAGGCACACCATCTACGCGGACGATATCACGGAATGGGTGACCGGTGGCAGCGACGCCCACATCGAGGGCGCACTGCAAGCCGCCGTCGACGCAATAGAAGACCAGCTGGAAGGCACCGGACTGAGATGTTCGCCGAGCAAATCGGAGCTTCTCATACTCCCACCTACCAAATACAGTAGAGGCAAGACCAGACAACGCGAAAACGAAAAAAATCAGAATCGTGACCAAATCCGGCAACGTGATCCCCGAGGTCGGCAAAATTAGGATCCTAGGCATGGTCATCGAAAAGCACGGAAGGCACGGTGAAACCATGACCCGTCTCAAGGCAAAAGCAGCCAACGCGATTCGACTCCTCAAACGAGTCACTTCCCGAAAGGCTGGCATGAGAGAGGAGAGCCTAATTAGGCTCGTCCAATCTTTCGTCATCAGCCACGTCGCGTACGTTGCAGCCTACCACAGATGGCTGGAACACGAACGAAACAAAATCTACGTGCTCATCAGAAGAGCGTACAAGACGGCGCTGGGCCTGTTCGAGTCCACAAGCACGACCCGCTTGTTACAACTCGGGCTACACAATACGCTCGAAGAAATATCCGAAGCGCAACGGACCTCTCAACTGGAGCGGCTGTCCATGACCAAAGCCGGGAGGAAGATACTGGACGATCTGGGAATAAGACGCTCGAACGAGGTCGAGATGAAGCTCCCCGTCCCCGAAGAGGTCCGACGCCAGACCAGAATCGACCCCATACCGAAGAACATGAATCCCGAGTTCAACAAGGGAAGAAGAGCAGCGAGGGCCAAGGCTCTCATCGACCAGCATGCCAACGACGAACACGCGCGGTACGTGGACGCGGCCGAATACCAACGGAACGCCTTCGCAGCGGTCGTCATAGAGGCGTCAACCGGCGCCACGAGGACGGCAGCGAGCGTGAGAAGCACCGAAGCGGAACAAGCGGAGGAGGTAGCCATCGCCTTGGCCATCGCCGACGCAGAGTGCCACACGGTGCTGAGTGACCCAAGACAGGCGGTGCGAAACTTCGCCAAAGGGCAAATCTGCAGGGAGGCTGAGCACGTACTGCGAGCGGTAAAACTAGACGAACGAAATGTACGACTCAAGTGGTTCCCGGCCCACGCGGGCGACGCGTCGGAACGCAATGAGAGCCATAATGAGACGGCACACGCCGCGGCGCGAGCGCTAACCAACCGCGCCCCGGCGACAGACCGTCCGACGTGGTTCGGAACCAAGGACCGCATGACGGATTACAATGACATCACGAAGGCCTACCGCTTGGCTCGCAGGACTTTTCCACCTCCGCACCCGAGACTGAGTCGAGCGGAGGCGGTAGTACTGAGACAGCTCCAGACCGGATCGCTACCGAGCCCGAAACTGATGAATCGCATGTACCCCGAGACATATCCGACAGATATGTGCAGAGTCTGCCGGAGGGAGACCGCAGACTATACGCACATCTTGTGGGACTGCATTAAATATCCAGAAGTCGCTAAATCAAGAACACTCCCACCGCGGCTCGAGGCAGCCGCGAAGAGCTACGACCGAGACGATCAGCTCTGGGCCGTCCAGCAGGTCCTCGAGGCGCTCGAAAGGCACGGACCCAGCGAGCGGGCAACGGCGAGCAGAAACCCGCGCCGAGTAACGGCAACTTCGAGGATGACGTAGGCCCTCGTCGGGGCGCGCGAGCGCCCAACTGCAGGCATAAATAAAGTTTCTCCAATCCAATCCAATCCATTAGGACAGGACGTGATCGCCCTTTGTTTGACCCGCCTGCACGATGACAGCGCTCAATATCTGGACACCTTGTCTGATAATGCTCTCTTAGCACCTGTGTTACAGTATGTAGTAAAGAAACAGTATTTTTATCGCTTGTTTCGGGCAAACCACGCAAAAGAATATTGTTCCTACGTGAATGATCTTCTAAATATCCGGATTTTGAGATGAGTTTAGTGACCGATTCCTTAAGTGAGACAATTTTGGAGTCAAGCTTGTCATACATTGCACTACGAATCAACAGCTTCTGTAGATGATTCGAGCGAAGCTACAAGTGTTTCAAGGGCTTCAAGTGTTTCAAGGGCTTCAAGCCACGAGTTAGATAGTTCAAACGGGACAAAAGCGGCTCTACTGAATGCGGTGTTGCCTTAGAAGCGTGCCGTAGAAAGTTATACTGTGGTGTATATCAGTAATTATGAGCATGTAAATTACAGAAGTCGCAGTTACACGAGTAGCGAAGTACGTTTCCGCTACATTTCTGCTACGCTCTGCGCACACGCAGAGCCATCTTGCGGCAAACACAGGAGACCCCTCCTGGCAATGTACGGCGTTGCCCCGACACGTGGCGCGCCACTCACCCCGTGATTAAAACCCTTTAAACTTCGTAAAGTAGTGGCACTCTCTGCCTCCGCCTTCACTCCTGCTCTTTTCTCCTCTCTTTCAGGCTCCCTCCTCGACCATGGCGCCGCCTACACTGCTCGAGCGTAGCAACGGCGCCAACATGCGCTCCTCGCCCCTCCGTAGACGCTTCTCGAGCAAAACTAGCGCTGATGCACTGCGCGAGGGCCCACGTGATGCTATTAGGCCAATAGCGACATCGGCCTCGGCCAGAGCGCGCGAGGAGGAGGCGGCATTCTTCAAAGCGTGGTACTACTTTACGAAGTTTAAGGGCCTTTACCCATGATCGCGTCCGCCTTCATGGCGCATCGCGGCTCGGCTGTCCGTGCCGATCACGACGTTTGCCTCGCGTAGATCGCTTTGTGTGGGCGGTGCGAACGGGGTGCAATAACGCTATCGCGTTCCACTCTTGAAGGCGAAGCTTTAGCGTCTTCCAATTTTTTATTCTTCTGTGCATTTCCTTCTCATTGTCAGGGTTCCCTTTGATTAGTTGACCTTGGTAAACGTACTCCTTCACAGACTCTAGAGGCTGACTTGCTATCTTGAACTCTTGTTCCCTTGTCCGGTTATTTATCATTCTTCGTCTTATGCATATTAATCTTCAACCTCACTCTTCCACTCTCCTTGTTAAGGTTAAGCACGAAGTGCTAGCAACCTAAGCCAAGTCCGAGGCCATGTGGCCAATCCCACTCGTGGGAGTGGCCACGGAGATGAGAAATAAAATGAGTTTACCTATAACGATATTCTTGAAGACGATAGTAGGTCTCTTTGATAATAAAATATAGGGCGCTTAAAGATAGTAACTGAAAGAAAATGTAGTAAAACATAAACAGTGAGATATAAACCCTGGCAATGCAACGGAATTGACGTTTTTATAAACTTGAGTGCAATGTAAGTTCTTCCGTGTCTGCTGCTGAACTACACCGCTCACAATGACAATAAATATGGAATAGTCATTCAGAAAGCAAAATGATGGAGAAGGGTTCAAGGAAAATTTTACGGAAGGAGGTGAAACAGCGACGAGAAAGAAGAAAATTATCCAATGGTTTTGCCTTCATTGCAATAAAAGCAAAATTTAGAAGTCGGAAGTACAGGCCGACCACAATAAAAATTTAGGGGTGGTACTCCGCATTGGAAGCTGGTCAACCTAACCTCGCACTCACGTGGTAGAGAGAGAGTAAAACACCTTTATTATTAATATTTGAATGGCGAGAGCAGGGTGGGAGGAACCCTCATTCCAGGGTCCCTAAGATGATACCGGCGATGTTTCGAGCCCGTTGTATCGCAGCTCGGAGGACCTCGGGAGGTCCGTCGCGGAGGGCATCGTCCCACAGCTCTTTGTTGCGTAGGGGGTAAAGGAGAGTTGGCAAGGGAGGAAAGAGGTTTGCAGTGCACTCAATCGTGACGTGGAAGATTGTGGGCGAGCTACCACAGCCAGGGCAACGATCTGCATAACAGTGTGGGTAGAATTTATTGAGAGAGACAAGATTTGGAAAAGTTGCGGTTTCTAACTGGCGTAATGCCGCTGCTTCCTCCCGCGAGAAGGACGGCGGTGGTGTGGCGTGGGGGCGACGAATGCGTGTATAATGACGGAGTATGTCTGTAACGGAGCAAGGGATCCCCCCACTCTGATCTAGTCGCCTCACCACGCCGAGTTGCCCGGAGGGAAATTTCTCGGGCAACCACATGTGCGCGTTCGTTACCCGGCAGCGAGGTATGACCACGGGTCCAGAGTAAGTGGATGCGGGGAGATGTGGTTGGTGTATTTTGCGGGATCTGTTTGAGAATTTGGTGCGCCGCTCTCGGGATGCCATGTCCTGATAGGAACGCCCGGCATGCCTGTTGCGAGTCCGTCAATATATACGCTTCCTCAGGAACATGGATGGCGTATCGAATCGCAAGAGCAACACCGATAATTTCTCCGTAAGCGGCATCTGTTCCGCGCATTGCAGCAGAGTCTCTCAGGGATTCGGTGCCATCCAAAACTACCGAGGTATAGCCCTCTTGAGTGCGTGATGTGTCCGTGTATAAAGTAAGTGTTTCCGGGATGTTTGCAAGCATGCGGCCAATGTATAGTACACGAGCTTTGCGCACCCCTTTGTCATGCTCGGGGTGCATATTACGTGGCAATGGATGAATACTTAGTGCTTGGCGTATCGCTGACGACAAGATCGTTGGACGGGTTTCAGACTCAAGGGGTGGGACAGAGTATCCTAGCCGTGTGAGAAGATGGCGGCCAGTAGGAGTGAGTAGGAGGCGCTGGCGATGGCTGACCCAATGTGCCTCTAGCAGCTCGCCTAGTGCGTTATGTGTCCCTAAGTTAAGGACGGCATGTGGAAGTATAATTTGGGAGGCCATGGGCCAGCTTCGTCGCTTTGCGAATCATTGCGTCTATGCGAAGTTGTAGCGCTTGGGTCAACCGCTGAAATGGGAGATTGTATGTAAGCCGGCTGATCACGCATGCCTCCACCAAGCGCAGCAGGTCCTATTCTCGAAGGTCCGAGCGCCTATTGGAGACCCTCCGGATCATGGCCAGAATTTTCTCAATCTGTCTGGATAGAAGGGCAACGGTATAGTTAGACCTGCCATCCGCTTGGACATGTAGGCCGAGGATACGAGCACGATTAACCTGTGGTATCGGTGTGCCATCCACGTGCACAGTGATAGGGGGAGTAGAGGAACGGCTCCGGGGGCGAATGATTATGAGCTCCGACTTTTCCGGAGCACATCTTAAGCCGCATTTTACGCGTACTCGGAAACTGAGACATCGATTCAAATTTTCTGGCAATCTTTGCCAACAAAGTTGCGTTGTAAGGATATAAGGTGAGAAGCGTGCTCACTTCTGCATTCTGTGCTAGAGATTTCAACATTCTTAATAGTACAGATGTTTGATCGAAGCTTTTAACACTTGCAATAGGCTCAAAAGGTATTTCCGAAGGCCTTTGTGGCGTTCAAAAAGTCTTTCTCGCAGTTTCAGTAAAACGGGTCTGCTGATTGTCGCCTTTCATGTGTGCGTTGCATGCTATTTACGTCAAACACAATACTCGATGTATTTTTCTCGAATTACCTGCGCATCCTGTACCAGAAGACAGAACTGATATTGAGCATTCGCAAGGAATGGGTTCCATGAAAATGATATTAGGCCGCTCGAAGGATCTTCCTGGCGGCTCTTATCCCTGTCCTAGACACCTGTCCTGCTTTTATCATAGTGAATAATGACACGCATGGAGCAAAAACTTCGTGAATGTGTACTTACGGATGCGAAAGAACAAAATGAAAACTTTCGTTGATGAGAACACAAATGGAACTGCGCTGTACTCGCTCGATAGATTAAATGAGCTCATTTAGGCGATTTCTTTGGGTGCCTCTGACACATGTGCACTCAGTCTGCATTTTATCCCGATAAATTTTATCACCCAATCAGGACGGTTTTCTAGTCAAGCAAAGTTCTTGTATAGGGGCACTTGTAGGCAAAATATCATCGCTTCTCCCAACCCTAACATAAATGTGCTTTTAATGAGAAGTTTAATGAGAAGCTTAGGCAGGTTCATCTTTGTTGGGCATGTTTCTATTGCAAACTTTTCTTTTGTGCATTTTATTTGTTTTTTTTTTATTTTGTAGGATATAAAGATTATTATGAAACAGATATGAGCGTTGCCAACGTTGTGTCTTTAAAAAACGTTCCAAGCGAGACAGACACATTTTGCCGCAAAGAACGTACGTTTGAGATAACTAATATTACAACTTTTTAAAAATTTTTATTTAACTTCGAGGGCACTTCCTTGTATGGCCATTTTAAAGCAGTCAGATTTCATCACATTCCTCCTTTCTAATCTCAAAAACCGCACCTCATGCTAGATGTTCGTCATCGAATGTAAACGGCATTTAGAAAATATAAGAACCTAGCGCGGCAGGAGAGCCAGAAAGGAATCCCCGCTATTACGTCACTTCATCTCCGAACTTCATCTCCGTCACAACGACGGAGATCGCGACGACGTTTCAACGATCGGATGTCGCGGGAGATCTATCCAGCTTTTCTGGGCACTAGGATTTAGTTCGCGTGAATACCAGCACGTGGCGCACTGACCTTAAACTTTTCAAACGTCCCGCGGTGGCGCAGTGATGACATCAACAATACAGATAAAATAATTAAAAGCTATGCCTGAGCATTGAACTCCGCCACAACGCTTGTCCCGCCGGCGTTATCAGTGTTCTTGATAAAGCGTAGCCGCTCGTCGGCTGGAAATGACTTATCCTAAGAGCGTTTAGTCGCGACGAGCGATTCTGGGCTTTTGATACGGTTCTTTTTCTTTCTTCTTGATGCTACGGAGCAAACAAGCTAGGAAACATTAAATTATGGGGTTTTACGAGCCAAAACCACTTTCTGATTATGAGGCACGCCGTAGTGAAGGACTCCGGAAATTTTGACCACCTGGGGCGCGATCGGAGATATTTTGTTCGATACGCGTTCTGTTCAGTTGCTGCAACGTCACAAAGTTGCAGTATGCAAAATTTGTGACAGCGGGCCGGAGAGAGCAGCCAATCCGGAAGCGGTCACTTCCCCGGAAATTTTCTTCCGTCGTTTGTCGTCTGCTTGCAAACAGTATACTACAAAGCCAAATGTTTCTCGTCTTCCAATTGAATGAAATCTTTATCTAAAAAAATGTATTTTTTCTTCTCAAGCCCAAACACGTTTTCAAATAGTAGTAGTACGTGTGACTACTGCAATTTATAACTATTAGGTTCTTTGCGTCGTCCCTAGGTGGCGTCGCGCACAGCGAGAAGAAAAAAGAACAAAAAAACGACGGGCAGAGTGGCGCACTTTTCAAGAGGCAGCGACAACATCCCAGTGGCTCGCTGGCACCGATGATGTTGTCGATTTCTCTATACAACCAACGAATTATTTGTTTCGGGAAACAAAAGCGACGCTGGAATTCACTTTCTGCCATTTCTTCAAACGCGTTTCGCACCGCTACCCGCTCTTCTCCTTCCTCTAGAAACGCCAGCGCAGCAACCTAAGTTTCCGACGGAAGCGCCATTTTCTAGAATTAAACTATGGATTGGAGAGAGAGACAGAGATTAAACTTTATTCAAGAACCCCGGTCCGGTTCAAACGTGCCATTCCGCAGCCGAAAAGGCCGCCTGCTGGATCCAATCCAATCCACCAGACGCGCCACGCGAAGCCGTATGATCGCTCCAAACTTCTCAACTCCTGTCGCGTTCGGACGAAATGATCCGTGGGCGGATGATTGACAGGAGCGTGTCGTCATTTTGACGTCACCAAAAACGGGGCGGCGCCCCGCGGCTGGCGACGTCGGCGCGGAGTAGGCCAACCGCGCGCGCCGGTAACCGAACGAACGCGCCGAACAACCATCTCCGATCGCACCCCTGGCGTTCTTTAACGTGCACCTAAATCTAAGTACACGGGCGTTTTCGCCCCCATCGAAATGCGGCCGCGATGGCCGGGATTCGATCCCGCGACCTCGTGCTCAGCAACCTAACACCATAGCCACTGAGCAACCACGGCGGGTAATTAAGGTAGGAAACATAGTGAAAGGAATTTAACAAGACCAGACACTCGGCGAAAATTGGAAACAGAAAATACGTCATGCTATAGTATTAACGCCGACTGTTTGGTGCCACGAGCATAAAAAAAAACGAATGTGAAATGAGATTAACAGAAATTGCTTTATTTTTTTTATTCTTTCCCGGGAAAAGTAAAAATATCTGCGTATAAATTAAATTAGAACTTTGCGGCTTACTTCCGTTGCCTAGCGACAGGCGAATCGGCGAATGACGAGCCAGATGCTTGCGTCATTCGTCAGACACACCGCCGAAGCGAGCGAGACCGGCCGTGGGGGGGGGGGGGGGGGGGGGGGGAGCTACAAGCGCTTGATTTCGTCGGACGTGTGTTCCAGCAGCTCCGGCTTTTGAAGTGGTTTTTTCCTTGGATCTGGGAAATTCCGCCATCTCTGGCCGCTATTACAACTTTGAGGTGGTCCCGTAGCGCTCGTCACCCGTTTCGTGACAGAGCGTTGGTAGCGAAGACTCCAAGTCAGGCGTCGGTGAGAATAACAAAAGGGACCTTATACACTATATACAGCTCATTATACAGGACAAGATCGGATCGGCACGGGGGCCGAGAGCTCACAGCAAACGCGACTGTTCCCGCACGGCGACGTCCAGCGAGACTCCAACGCGTGACACATCTCACTCCACTCGAGAGCGGCACTCGGCTTCCGGTGGGTCGGTGGATCCGGTTCTCCAGGCGGCGGCGTCGGGGCTTATAAAGCCCCGAGAAACGATTGTTACTCAAACGGCCCAATACAAAGCCACCACTCGACGGTCGTCCGAGAGGTCCAACCAGCGACCGCGCTGGCCACCCGCTTCAAGGTTGCCGTGCGCGGTGACCTCCAAGGAAAAGGAAATACGGCGCCGGGCTGTCTAGCACTTTGTTGCACGTTTGGACATGTCGCTTGCCGATGCTTCTCCTCAGGACGCCGCTGCCTGACGGCTCAGCATCTTGACTTGTCGAGGGAGAGTTTAGGGCTCTGTGCGTTTCGGCGCAGCCCCGGGTTTGTCCAAAGCGCGTTCGCAGGATAAATTCTGCATCTTGTAGATTCGGATTCCGGGCTGATGGTACGGGCACAACAGCATCCCCGCCATCAGATAAGGCGCCGGGAAGACGAGCTGCCTCCACGTGGCTCGGATGCCAGGCGCGCACGTTCGTCAGGCTCGTCCAAGTTCACGTCCAGTGTCCGGACGCCAGGTAACTTCACGTGCCCAGGTCCCACTCGCCAGGACAGGAGCTCTGCTCACCGCGCTGTCGCCAAGGCACCTCGACCAGCTCCCCTCGGGTCGTTCCTAAGCCCTTGCTTCTCGCCACTGGTCCCGGTTGGTCGTTCTGCAGCTTGCAAAACCGACCGGCAAAAGGCAACACTCAACACGAACAAGTGCCCTCTGTCTCCCGTCAAACACCAGACAAGGCCATAATCTAAATCAACCTAACTAAATTGCTATCCCCCTTTTTGCTCCCGCTGCAACAAGAGGCAGGTGTACGATCTGGTACCCAAGGCTCAAGCAACCAGTTTTCAAATTAACAACACACCAAAATATCAGGAACAATTAATAATCAGCAATAATAATGACAAATAGAATGGTCCCCCTGAAATCACTTGGACCGAAAACATACTACTGAGGAAGCAAATGAGGTCCTTCAAAAAAAAATTTTTTTTCGGTTATATTTTCGAGGAATCAGAAGCTGCTTATATTTGCGACCCTGCTTATCCGTGTAGTGGCGGTACAATAAGCCAGATTCCTCGTAAAACGAAACCCTCTTTTTTTTTCATTCCCCGTTTGACGCTCTTCCTCAGATCGGGTATTGAACAGTCTTCCTGTTGCTCGCGAATCAGAGTGTCCCTTTCAACTGCAGCCGGCTCCTGCCAGCTGGCGGAAACCGGAGCGAGTGCGGAGCCCGCGGAGCCTAACTGCGGCGTCGCGTCCATATCGCGGCTAGCACTGCACGTGTCACTCCCACTCACTTCCAGGACACGCTCGCCCAGGCCAGCCTCCGAGTTCTGCCTCTCCCGTGCCTGCTCGCCACTCAAGTTACCTTGATCGGTCCGTGTGCCGCACCGCTGTTCGCTCACCGACGCAAAGTCAAGCTCCTTCGACAGCTGGCGCGCTTTGGATCGCGTGAGGGCCATGTACGCCACGTTGGCAAAGAATGATTTGCCCTGATCCTTCAGCAGCTGCTCCGAGCTATTTAAAAGAGGTAAGGAAAGTGCTCCGGGAGGGCGGCAGACACAGCGGCTTCTGTGTTAAGTTTCCCAAACTCTCCTTCATTCATAACCGTTGCGATCGGTAAACACACTCTCCTCTTCGGCCACTTGCCGTATCCTAGCGCACTCTCCCGTAAAATCACTCGAGGAGACCAAAGACGGGTGGACAACGTCCATAGTTGCTGCAGAGTCTCGAAGTGCTCGGCACTTCTTACCGTTTACCTTAATTTCCTGCATATATGGCTCCAATAGTCGTATGTTTTTGTGAGTTTCCTGTATTGTTGCAAAAGCAATTTTCTCTTGGCAGTTCGCAGCGATGTGCCCTTGCTTTCTGCAATTGTAGCAGGTTAACGGTTTCCGTTTTTCAAAAGAACGCGTCGTATCGTTTCGCTGTTTGGGACCATTGTTATCATTCTGAGATGCATTCTGTCCTTCCCTTACAGTTTCTTTGGTAAGGGACTCGTCTTCCCGAAACTCGCGACGCGTGATTTGCTTCCGTTCATCGGGCTTCCCGGAAAACCCATCTCTCTTATCTGCTTTTTCTACGCGCACTGCCTTGGTGTGCAAGCTGCGGCGGGTGTAATACTCTTCCGCTAACTCGGCTGCCTTGTTTAGCGTAACCTCCTTTAGTCTATCTTGCAGCCATAGCCTGACGTCATCATCAATGCAACGGTAGAACTGTTCCAACGCGATGCATTCGACGATTTTGTCGCGGTCGTCGTAAACCTGTTCGCCCTTCAGCCATTCCACCAGGTCGGCTTTTAGACGAAACGCGAAGTCAACATTCGACTCCCTGCCCTTTTTTGCATACCGGAACGTCTGCCGGAAAGCTTCGGGCGACAATTTGTACTTCCGCAGTAGCGCTTCCTTCACATCACTGTAGCTCTCAAACGCCTCTTTCGATAAGCAAGATATTACGTCTGATGCCTCCCCAGGAAGCAAGGCTAACAGATTCTGTGCCCAGAGAGATCGCTCAATGCTATTACGTTCGCACACGTGCTCAAATTTCACGAGGTATTTGGTCATATCCTCTCCGACGACAAAGGGTGGAAGTTGATCGCGTATTCTTGGACCGTTAGAAGTGAGACTAGGCGCCGGCGAGCTATTTCGGGTCTCCAACTCTTTCATTTTAAGCTCGTGTTCACGACGTTCCCTCTCTTTCTTTTCCTCCTTTTCCTCCTCGCGACGTTCCTTTTCTGCCTGCCGCTCCCGACGTTCATTGATATCCGCCCAGGCCTCTTCGGTTTCCTCAGCCGTTACGTCCCCAGCCCTCATGACTTCAAGAATCACATTCTTTCTTTTGGTTGAGCCCAACTCAATGCCCAACTCCTAACAAATTTGGAGAAGTTCCTTGACCTTGTACTTCTCCATCGTTCACACTGTGCTCCTGCTGTTTAGCCGTTTTGAATATACCTGCCGTACGCTACTATAACGCTACTAGTAAGACATCCGCAAGTATTTCACACACTGCCTTCTTTACCCCCTCAGCATCCCCTGGTTTTCAAAACACTCTCACTAGGCTTGAAACACACAAGGTTAACACAATGCAACACCAAATCCTTCCCTAAGCTACTATAACCTGTGTCAGAGAAAGTGTGGTGTTTGAGGTAAACTTCTAGCACTCACCGCGCCGAGGTAGCCGATGCCGGTCAATCCCACCGCTGCCACCACTATTACGACTTTGAGGTGGTCCCGTAGCGCTCGTCACCCGTTTCGTGACAGAGCGTTGCCAGCTCGTGTTGCGACTCTGAGGTGGTCCCGTAGCGCTCGTCACCCGTTTCGTGACAGAGCGTTGGTAGCGAAGACTCCGAGTCAGGCGTCGGTGAGAATAACAAAAGGGACTTTATACACTATATACAGGTCATTATACAGGACAAGATCGGATCGGCACGGGGGCCGAGAGCTCACAGCAAACGTGACTGTTCCCGCACGGCGGCGTCAGGCGGGACTCTAACGCGTGACACATCTCACTCCACTCGAGAGCGGCACTGGGCTCCCGGTGGGTCGGTGGATCCGGTTCTCCAGGCGGCGGCGTCGGGGCTTATAAAGCCCCGAGAAATGATTGTTACTCAAACGGCCCAATACAAAGCCAGCACTTGACGATCGTCCGAGAGGTCCAACCAGCGACAGCGCTGGCCACCCGCTTCAAAGTTGCCGTGCTCGGTGACCTCCAGGGAAAAGGAAATACGGCGCCGGGCTGTCTAGCACTTTGTTGCACGTTTGGACATGTCGCTTGCCGATGCTTCTCCTCAGGACGCCGCTGCCTGACGGCTCAGCATCTTGACTTGTCGAGGGAGAGTTAAGGGCGCTGTGCCTTTCGGCGCAGGCCCGGGTTTGTCCAAAGGGCGTTCGCAGGATAAATTCTGCATCTTGTAGATTCGGATTCCGGGCTGGTGGTACGGGCACAACACCGCTCCTCGTAGCCAGTCCACCTGTGGCACCGAACCGAGCCATCGACGGCCCCCGGGATGCTCCCGGGGGCAAGACAGCGTCGCCTAAAGTGAGTCAGAGTGCGTTAGGCTTAGCCGCCTCATCGCGTGAGCAGCGATCCCGCCAAGGCGCAATAACGCCACGCAAGAAAGAGCAGCTGCGGCAGCAGTTAGCTGTGGAGATCATGGCGACTACTCCTGCTGCTGAGTCGGTTACCGCCACCAACGAAGAGACGATGGAAGACGAGGCAGAGGACCCGCGAACACAGGCGTCTCTGTGCAACGCTGCATCGCCGGGCGCGTCACCAGTGCTTGCCTCGTCAGTTGCTCCTGTTCAAAAGCGTCCGTGTCTGCTGAATCCAGACGCCCTCCCGGAACGCCCATCTAACAGCCTCCCTTGATCGTACAAAATTGCCATCCGTCCAAAGGAAGGCTACAACATAGAAGACATCCCTACGACGACCCTTCAGAAGACGCTCGCTTCTTGCGTCACCGCGACGGGCTTCTCAGGCTACACATAACACCGGGCCTCCAACACAGTGTCCGTGTGGGTGCCGTCCTTAGAGAAAGTGTGTGCCCTGTGCACATTGACAGCAATCACCCTTCCCAATGGACGCGTCTTGCCCGTTCAAGCATATATATATATACGTGCTCTCTGGCACGGACATCTCTCGCTACGTGGTAACAGGGGTCGATCCCGACGAACCGCCGGAAACCCTACGTGATACTTTGACTTGTGACACTCATCATGTGCTGCAAGCCCGCTACCTAGGACGTGGTCGCACATGCCTGGTAACAGTTTCAGGACCCGCTACCCCACCCAAACGGTTTATCTACAATGGGTGCGTCCTTCGACCTCGTTCATACCACCCAAGCGTAGTATACTGTTACCAGTGCCTACAACAAGGCCACATGCGTGCATCGTGCCCTAACTCGGCTCCGGTGCAGACAAATGAGCCAAACACCTCCCAAGCATTCCGATGTGGTCTATGCAAATCCAGTGACCATTCAATAAAGCATCGCGTGTGCCCAACGAAACGTGAGGCTCAGAAAAGTAAACATGGCGTTCGCACTTTTCGCCCTACTCCACATATCCAGGACCTGTTGGTGTCTCCCGACCGCTTCGCTCCGCTAACAGAAGAGGATGAAGCCATCGAGGAAGATGACCCTTCATCATCTAAGGGGGTATCTACTCCTCTGGCAACTTACAGCGATGTTACTAGCCGGACTCGTCACAGGCTTCGTGCGTCTACAACGGCCCAGCGGGAACTCCAAAAGGAATTGGGTGACATCGATCGCAACATCGAAAGATTGCAAACGGAATTATCCAAACTCAACTCTCGCCGCAACCGCCTTGCCACTGCGAACACTTCGTCGACAACAAATAGGTCATCGGCGGCACAAACGCCTCATAGATGTCATTCACCAGTGCCGGCGTCAGGTATTGCGTCTGTGCGTGAACCTGCGCCTAAACTCGCCTCCGACCCGGCATCGCTTCTGCGTTATGTTGTGCAACAGTTACAGGCCCTAACTGCCACTCTTGCGCAGCACTTATGATGGCTACCACAATGGCCTCCAACCCGCCTTCATATGTAATTCAATGGAACTGTCGGAATCTCGCTAACAAGGTTGGCGAGCTCCGAGAACGCATTCGCTTGGGCTCACTTCGAGCTTGCGCGTTACCCACCCTCCCCAGCCCCAACCCACCGAGCGATGGGAGACCTTGTTGTCCAGCCCCGACCTACCGACCCGGGCCAGCTCGCGCTGGCGGCTAGGGGCCAGGAACTGCTGGACGCATATGGGACCTGAGAAGAAGGTTCCACCCCATCTGGTGCCAGCGCGCACCAACCGTCACTACACTCTAAGCCGAAAACGGGGAAAAGGGGACTAACGGCAGCCGTTGGACCTTTGGATCAACGGTTAATCCACCGTGCGTGCCGTGTGCAGAGGCGAAGTGTCGTGCGCAAATTTGTGGGACTAAATGTTCGTCCTTGCAAGGTAACGGTCGACGGTGGGGATCAGCGGCACAATTTAGTCCTCTGACTTTAGTCCCTTAAGAGAGGGGGGGCTCCGTGTCCCTCTCCTCCCTGCCTGGACGGGGTGGCAGCGGGTCATAAAACACTGTCGCTCTGCTGTCATCCCGCCCGCACGAAGGTCAACAGGCTTTCGCCATTGGCTAACATTTTGGCGGGATTCGGGCCCTGCTTGCGTGCACTCCGGGTAAGCGCGCGCAAGTCGGGTCCCGGGGAGACCACATCGGGGCGTCGGAAGGTGCGTACGTGTTCCTCTCTGCCGGCGGCGGCCCCCTTTGTCCGGCGCCGGCCGATGGTTACTTCGGCTCGTCGGGGTCCCGGCCTCCGCGGGCGCGCGCGCACTCTTCCGTCGTCTCGATGTCCTGAAGCAGCGTCTGCCGATCGTGCACCCGTCTGTTCGTCTATCGTTTCTTTCTATTTCCATTTTCTCTGCTGTGGGGCGCGCGATGGCAGGCGCTGACCGAAGGATAGGCAACTTCTTACTGCTGGGGTTCTTTTTTCTTTCTTCCTCGTTTCTTTGTTCTCTCTCTGTCGCGGTGCGCCGTTAGTGGCCACCGGCGACCATTCGGCCATGTTTTGAGTAACTAGCTTCAGATTCGGACGGGACGTTAAAATTGATGTTTGTATTGACTCCCAGTTTAATAAATGTACTTTCTGGCTTCTCGAGAGCTTTGCCTAGGGTCTCCCTTGCTGCGCGCGCGGTCTCGCCTTCCCCCTAAGCTGGGGCCGGCGGGGCGCGTACGCGCGCAGCTGCGCGTCGCACGGAGCGGGCCGGAGCAGGCGCGGACGCGGTGCTCTGCACGCATGGCGCCTCGGAGTGCTCGAACCCGCGGTGGTCGTCCGGCGCGCGCGGAATCGGAGCGTGCGCGCCGTGAGCGTAGCGAGGAGACCACAAATTTTTCTTTTGTTCTTTCTGGAGGTGACGACATAATAGGTTTTGTGACCGCATGCGGCAATGAAAGTGACAAAAAAGAAAAGAAGAAAAAAGAACATTGTGCTTTGGAGGCGTCTGGGAGCTTGTCTGTGGTTTTGTCGACAGCGACTCTTTCATGTGCGCCGCGGTGCTTTGGTGGTACATGGTGGCCGAGTCAATGGAAAATAGCAACAGAATAGGCAGAGGGCCAACTCTAAAGTTTTTGTGGATGGCCCACACAGTCAAAACTTACACCCTTATGGCTTCATGCACGGAATTGTTAATTCTGGGACTTTTGCTATAATGACCTTTCATATTAACGAACAATTTATTGTAGTCCCCTGAAGTTTATTACATTAAGATTTCACTGTAGCATCATTTTCAGTATTCCTGAATGGCACTTTTCTTTGCCACCTAGCACCCTGCTGCTGAAGTGACACTCAACGAAGTAAATTAAATTCACTCAAGGTGCCCTAAGTTTGCCCATCTGACCAGGATAATAAAGATACACTAATCCCCGAATGCAGAGATCTAACTTGGATCGGGCTTGGACTTGACTTGACGAAGTCGGCCCGAAGCAAAAGGCGGACTTCAAAACGCCCAAGTCGGCTTTCGCGTTTCATAGACGCTCAAGCTGACTTGCTTCGTCAAGTCAAGACTGTGCTTCAATACAAAAGCAGGTTGCTCGTCTGTGTTCGAGGTTAACAATAAATTTATTAGCGTAAGGCACCTTGTACAGCAAAAAAGTGTGTATCTTTCCAAATTTCCACCAGGGCATAAATTCTGAAGTATAGTTTGCGTAAACTTATTCCATCTGGCTACGTCCGCCGCTGCGATGGGCAGTGTTGCTTGCGGAAAGCGCGCGTTCCCGGCGGATTTAAGTGGTCTTCAAGTTTCGGTGTTTTGGCGCGCTTTTTAAGTTGCATGTTTCACCATCTTTTCAAGTCGCCGCTACACATTTAGGCGACAGTGTATTTGAGTGCAAATCAATTTTATCGTCACATTTATTTTGGTTTTAGTTTATCTTTAACTCAGAGGTCTTGTTGCATGTTTGTTGCCGTAGAGAAGCGAACGAAATGGTTGGTTCGTATGGTGGTCTTTAAACGGCTTTTGTTCTCGATTGCCGCAAGGCGTTCATGCGCCGTCTGGGCCGGCAACCGGATACAAGAGGCCGAGACGAAGCATACGGTCGGTTTCTGAGGGAGCTCGCTCCCTTTTCGATTATAGGCATTCCAGAAGGAAGGCGACGGCCCGTGTTCTGCTCGGGCTACGTGACCCTTTGAAGAAAAAGCCAACATATTCGAACGCACTAGGCCGGAGTCACAAACAAGAAAAAAACTGCAACATGTGCTGCGAACGAAGAGTACCGAGCGCCGTTGAGTCCCCTGCCCGGACCCATATGGGTGACAACACCCGATAAAAAACTAAATAAATAAATAAAATGACACGTGCAAACGATTTGTCTGCTTCGCATGGAGGGTTTGTCGAGAACAACGAAAGGGAGAGTGCGGCACCGTTGTAGACATCGCAAATTGGCAGTGCGTGTCGTCTGTTAGGAAAACAAGTTGTGGGGCTCGCGCGACGGCCGCGCGCCGCATTTGGTACGAAACTGCTGTTCTGTCAACAGGCTTTGACGCTGAAATGTCGCACTCACGTACGGTCTCCTCCCAAGAGAATGCACCGCAACGCAAGACGGCAGCCCGTTTTAAAGAAGACGAAAAGAGCCTGCCGACGACACTCCTGAACGGCTACAAGCATATTGTGGAATGCAAGAAAACTGATGTCGCGTCGTTGACCAAGAAGAATCAGACATGGAAAGAAATAGCAAAACATTAGAATGCCAACCACGGGATTACGCGGCGCGATCACCTGCAACTGAAAAAATGCTGGACCAACCTGAAGCAAAAGCGGAAAGAGGAAGCTGCGGAAGAAAAGGGAACGCGCCACAAAACTGGTAAGCGCACATGTTCTGCATGACTGACTTATTTGGGCTACTTTTTATTATGTGTAGTCATAGGAGATGAGAAAATACGCTCGCAATCAATCTTTCCGCGACTGCGCGCGGGAAGCGCACCAGCATCGGGCGCGGGTGCTTCGCGATGAGCAGAGTCACCTTTCCAACTGCGCGGCACACTGTTGACTGAGGAATGCGGACCGGACCTCCTGTGACTGTTTGAAACGTGCCAGCGCCGTAAAACACACGTAGGCACACAGTCGGTCCTCTGTTGTCCCCGCTTACCCGGATAGGCAACATAGCGAGAAGTCGCATGGCGTTCTTCGTGAATCTGTAGCGACAGAGGAATTGTTCGTCGTCGTACAGGTCCATCGAATTCCCTCGGTCACGTAAGGTGGGTCGCGGAATTTTCGGCAAGGGCTGCGCCTCTGAACATGCTGTATCCATGACGTAGCAAGCAAACTCGAAAGCAGCTAACCTCCGCGCGACGTCCGTTCGGGAGGCTGCCATGTTGGAATAACACACGAAGTCAGTTTCAAGCTAGCCCGGGAGCAGACTTCAAACTTGAGCGGACTTCGACGCAGCCAAGTCGTTCCCAAGTCGTCCGCAAGATCAAGCACGATTTACGACGCGCGGCGAAGCTGTCTTGAGACTGCCAGAAGTCAAGTTCGAGCCAAGTTAGATCTCTGCATTCGGGGGTTAAGTGCTTCTAACTTATATTTGACTGTGACTGCTCCTGACTTAATTTCATTTTCATGATTTTACTCTGGCTATGACACGTTTCATCTGCTGTATACTTTGGAGTTTTTATTTTGTTTGAACTGCTGCATATTTTCAGTAATTTTTTTTTATCTTCTGTATTTATATGTCATTACTGTATACCAAGGACTTGGCATTTGTATGCTAGTATTCCTTTTTTTGTTTTGTTAATTGCGGCTCAAGATGAGGGTGGCAATATGTAATTAAAAATAAACATGGGTTACTTGAGTTCGATCATTGTTTTTGCTTGAAAAGCTATGGCAACCTGGAATCATTGGAAAAGTGATTTCGGTGCACGACTGAAAAGTATGATTTATTCCAAACACTATATTCAATCCGAAACACATTGTTTCGGATTGAATGTTAATCATTCCTGTTTGAACCGTTAGCCTTTAGAAGAACATAAAGGTGGTATAACCATTACCTTTATGGTGGGCAACATTTAATCTTGGGGGAACAACTGTTGGTTTAGTGGAAGTACTTGAAAGGAAGAACATTTCTCCAGAGACGGGCGAACAGATAGTCTCTGGGCTAGCTTAACCAGCCCAACCATTGGTCCTCCCTGGCTTAAAAGTTGCTCCTGCAGTTACTCCCTGTGGACTAACCTGAACAGACTAACCGTTGGTCCTCTAGGGACTAACTGGGAAGGACTAAAAGTTGCTCCTGCAGTTACTCCCTGTGGACTAACCTTAACAGACTAACTGTTGGTCCTCTAGGGACTAACGGGAAGGGACTAAAAGTTGCTCCTGCAGTTACTCCTGTAGACTAACTTTAACAGACTAACCGTTGATCCTCTAGGGACTAACTGGGAGGGACTAGAAGTTGCCCTCACTTTTAGTCTGCAGTAGTTGCTCCCCCAGTTAGGCCGCTGCATTTGCTCGCGCAGTTAGTCCAAAATTGGTTCAAAATCTGTGGCAGGGCATTTAGTCCCCCAAAAGACTAACAGCCATACCCGTTTTAGTCCTTTTTGGCTTAGAGTGTAAGGGCTCAGCACAAAAGTTGATTCTCTCTCTCTCTTGCGCGTTCCTCCTGCAGGAGCAGAACTCTCTTCCTCGAATCTCGGGGTTTACTAGCTACGCAACACCTTCCATCCCAGATCGCCGTGCGTGCCTGTCAGGTGATAAACCAGGCAAAGCAGCTATATATGTTCGTACCTCCCTCGTTCAGACGGCTATACCTATGGCTACATGGTGCACTGCGTGGGAAGAGGTCGTGGCTGTAAAGGTGCAACTCTCTCAGTGTGCTATTGTGCTTGTGTCGTGTTATGTGCGTCCTCACTCGGGACAGGGTGGATCACCTGGCTTCGTCGGCATCATCCTGGCTGTCCTATTCTCATCGTCGGTGATTTCAATGCTCCACACCGTAAGTGGGGGTACTTTGTGTCTAGTGAACGTGGACATCTCATCCTTGATACTCTCACCCAGAACAACTTTAATCTGATTAATGACGTATCCATGCCTACACGACGTTGCACCCACCCACTAATGCCACCATATTCACCGGACCTGGTCTGGTGGTTGGGCCATCAGACAGTTACCTGGCATCGGGAACCGGACTTTTGGGGAGTTATCACCATCCCATTCGGCTCGGTTTAGCCCCACAGAAAACCGACCGCCTCCGTCGCCAATGTAGGGTGATCGAATGGGACACGTTTCGTGCTTCGTTATCAAGGCACGCTCTCGCCCCTCTATGCGACCCCATCCCAATGTTACAGTCGGCGGTCAAAACAGACACTTTAACGTCATGGGTCGAGGAATCTCGTCCGGCGCCAGATCTTCGACTCCTACAGCTTTGGGCACAGCGTCGCCAGGCAGAGGTTCATGCCAGCCGACACCCAGAATCCGTGGAGGCTCAACTCCGCCACCATCAGCTGACAGCTGCAGCTAGACGCCACGAACGCCGCCTCTCACGTCAACGCTGGTTGGCCTGGTGTTCTTCGCTAGGTCCAACCACCAGCGCCGCCTCAATTAGAAGAACGTTCCGAGCAGTGGAAGTTGGTGGACGCTCTCCTGACCCGGGTTCCAGCGCATGCCTCGCGTCTGGCAAAACCGCAGACGTCTTTGCATTTGACATAGCGCAGGCATTATTTCCCGGTTATGATACGCAGCCACCTGTGGTCTTCGCCCCATTTACGCTTCCGCCGAGTGTAGGGGCACTCCCATCAGCTCACGCTATCGCTGGGATGCAGTCTCCGTTCACGGTGACTGAATTTCTCGCTGCAATAGACCAAGCCAAATTGAAGACTGCCCCGGGTCCTGACGGCGTGATCTATGAGGCGTTTAAAAACCTAGAAGGAGCCACCTTGAAAGATGTTCTTAGCTCGTGCTGTACTGCATAAACACTGCATGGCTGTCAGGAGAAGTACCGGAGCGCTGGCTGCAAGCAGCTATAATCGCCATCCCAAAGCCCGGCAAACCTCATGACAACATATCAAACCTTCGACCAATTTCTCTTATGTGTACATTATGGAAATTGTTGGAACGCATGGTGGCTAACCGTCTCCAGTGGTGGCTAGACGTACATCACTGGTATCATCCGTCGCAAGTTGGCTTCCACCCCCACCTTGGTGCAGAAGACGGCCTAGGTCACTTGTCTTCTATGGTTTTCATTGGTGGCCGATCGACCCGAGTGAGGTCCCTGCTCGGCATGGATGTGCACAAGGCATACGACCACGTCAGCCACGCTGCCCTCGTTAGAGTGCTACGCTGGATTCACTTACCCGCCCATATATGCAAGTTTATTCACACCTTTCTTACATATCGTGAATTCGCCATCCGCATCAACACGGAGAATGTGGGATCCTTTCGGCCACATCGCGGTGTACCGCAAGGGTCAGTGCTGGTCCCCATACTTTTCAACATTAGCCTCCTACCCTTGGCATGGCGATTGGGCGACATTGCTGACCTGCACGCACTCATTTATGCTGATGACACCACAGTCTGGACCGGCCACCCGTCTCTCCAAGTTCAAGCCACAAGGTTGCAGCTCGCTCTTACAATTACAGATCAATGGTGTTCTTTTCTGGGACTCAAGTTGTCGTCTCAAAAGACGGCTCTGCTTCCGGTCGCGAATGCGCGCGGCCGCCGTGCGTTTAACACCACCCCATATCCTCCTTCTCTTGCACGGAAGCAGAATTCCAATCGTCAATTCACTCCGAGTCCTTGGCCGGGACCTGTACGATTCCGGCTCCGCCGGCCCCTGGATTCGCACAGCACGTCAGAAGACATCCCAAATGCTGCAACTCATCCCTAGGATTTCTCAAAAGTCAGGTGGTGCCACAACCACCATCGCCCGCCTCCTTATGCGTACTGTGCTAAAGCCAAGATTGATATACCAAGCCCAGATTCATCACATGACACGAGCAGAGTGGGACCGCTTGGAATCTATCAATTGAGCAGCAATGCGGGTTATTACTGGCCTCCCACAAATTACGCCCATTCACGCACTCCAGGCTGAAGCGCAATTAAATACTCTAGACGAACTGGTCCACCAGCGTCGCCAAGCTCGTTCCGCAAAGTGCCATAATATCCCTGAAGCTGCAGCTCTTGAGAAGTATATGGCAGACGGTTCAGTGATGCCCTGCGATTCCTGCGCGCCACGACCACCATGGCTTTATCAGCAAGTTACGGACAATTGGCCTCTGACTCGCATACACACACGATCCATTGGCCACCTTAGAGAGTCGAGTATAATAGCAAATAGCTCATCAGCTACGAGTGCAAGCTCTTCGTGCAGACATGTAGCGTATGTCGACGCTAGTGCGAGTGATGATCACGTCACCACGGCTACCGCTTGTCCGGAAATATTGTCAGAAATACCAACCTGCTCGTATGCTTGCTCCCCTGCCTGGCCGTCGACACAGGCGGAGCTCTTGGCAATTCGAGACGCAATATCCATCCTCTGTCCGCTGCTTTCGCCCTCTAGTAGACACATTGGTATCTTCACCGATTCCTCAGCTGCCATCCGTTCTCTGCGGCATGCTCTGAATTCCGACGTTTTGGCACAGGAGATTCAGGACACAGTGGAGAAATTATATGTATACCCGTTACAGTACGTGCGCACTGGATACGTCGTAATGCACATCCCACACAAGCCTTCTCGTCCACTTCAATTGGCCCCCACCTCTCCGGAGACAATTAAGGCTCCTCACAGAAAAAGAACACCTTCGGCGCGCCACACGAGCACTTCTCCCACCGTGTGGCACCGACCTCCCTGGTGGCCTAGCGCGCTGGGAAGAGGTCTTGTTACGCAGGTTACGCCTCCGTGTCGCCCTCACCCCTGCGGTAACCTGGTCGTGGTCGGCACAGTACCGTGCCTCCATCAGCGATTCCTGCCCCTTCTGTCCCGCTCCTGTCTGCGAGGTGGACACTGGACACCTCCTCTGGACTTGCCCTTCTCTACATGCCCTCCGCCAGAAACACCTGCTTCGATGTGGACCACCCCAAGGTCGGCCGCCAGATGTAGACAGTTAGATCTTGGGGCACCACCACCGAACATTGCTGGACTTCCTCCGAGAATCCGGCGTGTATCTACACGTTTAAATATTTCTTTATGCCAGAAGGCACGCTGTCACAATTAAAGAAAAAAGACCGGCCGTGCAACTGAGCGTTGGCCTGTTGGTTCACCCGTCTGCCTGCTTTTCTATTTTTGGATTTAGCTTGGTTTGGTGGGCTCCAGGCGAATTCTTGCGTTCCTTCTGAACTTCGACATGACACCGCTGCACTATTGGACTATGGCAAGGTGAGAAATTTTGTTCGACAGTCTGCGACGCCTTTCAAGCAATTAGGCTTACGGCACGGCACCTAGGCTAGACTTGTGACGCAGCTAACGAAAAGCAGCGCGGCCGGCATGGCGCAGTTAATTTGAATTAATGAATCGTATTGGGACACGTTTGCGACACTTTCTATGAGCCCCAATACTACTTCAACTTATTTCGGTAGTTTTTGGGCACGCTAGTCGCACAGGGTGCTGTGACGCAGTTTCGCGTATACTGAATCTTACTGCGAAAAGTTTTGGCGCTTTCTCTGGCCCCCAACGTTATTGTAACTAATTTCGTTAGTGTCTGTGGTACTTTTCAAGCGCAGCAAGCGCGCCTGGCGCTGCGGCGCGGTTAGCGAAAAGCAGCTCGGCCGTGGTGCGCGGTTTCGCGCTTTAATGCACTGACAAGTTCCTGGCGCTTTCTCTGACGCCGAACATCGTTGAAAATTATTTTCGGTACTTTTGTTACTTATGAAGCACGCACACCGCGGCTGTCGTGACGCAGCGAAAAGTAGCTAGGCGGTGGTGACAAAGTTTGGTGCGTACTGAATCTTACTGCGACAAGTTTTTGACAATTATGGCGCCGCAACAATTTAAGCCTTCTTTCGGACTCGCGCTTGCCCAAAATGCGACGAGCAACTGCCAAGAGTAATAACACGGGAGTGTGTTGCTAGCGCCGACAGAACGCGCAAAAGATAACGCCAAGGAGCGCAAGCGCCAGGAACAAGTAACTCGAAATTCCTTCTTCTGAACGGCACCCACGTATTTCTCTTGAGTGCGAGTAGAAGGAATTCTGCGATCGCACAGCATGGTCTGTCTGAGAGCCTGCGTTGTGGTTGCCTCTGTGTATTCGTAGCGTACTATGTCGCGTCGGTTCTAGCCAAGTTCTGGATATGCGCAGTAGCCCGTGTATTCGTGCCATTAAGGTGCAGGAAGTAAGGCCCGGGAGGAGGGTAATGCTTGGAAATAGAATGTTTTCATGGTATGTACGGCATTGTTGGGGACGAGTCGCGTATATTCTACGCCGTGTGTGTAAATACAAACTGTTTTTGTTTGTAATGCCGCCCATTCAACCACTGTCGCGCTTCGCCTGTACACGCATTATTACATGTTAATGCCAAAATAATACTTGCTTGTAATTAAATTTTTTCAGCTGACGTCGTCTGGTGTAGCTTCCTGCGGAAACTACAACGCTTCCGTAGGAACTACAGCCAAACTACAGCCACAACGTTGGATGGATGCACAAGAAGCCTGCAACGAGCATTTATAAAACAAACATTTCCTCATTACACAAGACGTCTTGCGTCTTTATGAAATTGCACGTAGCACATATTCGACGGCGGCTTGTGAAGATCGTTCGCCATCAATTTTACTTATTAACAAAACGATTTCGCGCGAAGAGCGCGCGCGGTTGAGCTGTAGAAAAAAAAAAGAAAAAGCGGAGCCGGTGTGGCGCGCACCAGCTATTATTCAAAACGCGCGCGCACAAATCCGAAACCGGAAGTCTGGTTGAGGTATCAACGCCGTCGGCTTGGTGCGCTGCAGTCAATTCGGCCGCTGGGTTCTATGGGAGTGTCCGCTCTTGTATTCCTTTCTCTCTGGGCTAAGTGTCAAAAGCACTCCGTGGCAGCCTTTCTTCAGTGGACACACATTCTTTACGTCCAAACATCGCAGAGCGTCTACGAGAGACTCCGTCGTGGACGACTTTTGATTTTGACCTATTGAAATTTCGTTAAGGTGCCCCCAATTATTTCCCTAGCGACATTGCTATCAGCACTCATGGGCTACGGCAGCAGCTGCAAATCGAGATGTGCTTAATTATTAGGTTATATACAGGGATGAAAGCAACAGCGCGCGCATTAGATCCTATAGATGAGATGAATATTTACAATTATTATTAGGGTTATAATTATATTCGAGTGCTGATTGCCGTGTTATAGTTTGTTGACGAAGCTTCCCATCAAGTCTAAATATTTTAAGGCAGTTTTCCTACTCTCTAAAGCCGCTCGAGTTCACGCTGCTCCTCTGGCGGCCATTTTTCCAAGAAATTATGCCTTCCAACCACTCAGAATCAGCAAAAATCGACTGTCGCGGACAACATCAGTCCCTTTCCACATAAGTTTGAGGCTCGGAGCAGGAGCTATGGCGCTTGAAAGTAACCGGTGGCTTGACGAACCAACCGACTGAGCTACCTTTCCGGGCAACATTGAAGTTATAATTATATTCGAGTGCTGATTGCCGTGTTATAGTTTGTTAACGAAGCTTCCCCTCAAGTCTAAATATTTTAAGGCAGTTTGTCGTGTGCGTATCATGGACACGCATGCTTATATCGCCTTCCGTTTCCCTACCACGGTTGCGCTTTAAAACCACGGCACTGCAATATTGCTTTCCTCTCCTTTCCTCCTCTCCGCCCTTAAACTGGCTCTCTTAACTACTACACGCAGAGACAAAGCAACAGCGCGCGTAATCGATCCCACAGATGAGATGAATACATATATATAGATATGTATCAGTCATAGCTCTCGTAGTATAGCCTGGGCTGCTGAGCACCAGGTCGCGGGATCGAATCCCGGCCACGGCGGCCGCATTTCGATGGGGGCGAAATGCGAAAACACCCGTGTACTTAGATTTAGGTGCACGTTAAAGAACCCCAGGTGGTCGAAATTTCCGGAGTCCTCCGCTACGGCGTGCCTCATAATCAGAAAGTGGTTTTGGCACGTTAAACCCCATAATTTTTTTTAGTATAGCCTTCTGAGCCGTTTCCTTTCTTTTTTTTCTTTGAAAGAAGTCCTATTACGGTTATTATAATTACACGAAGGTATTTTGCCCTCGCCAGCAGCAGTACTTGACATAGCTATTCTGGCGGCTAGCTTCCCACGCTATGCGTGCCGCCCTCGCACCTGTTTAAGCTTTTCCTAGACGCTAGAGCTATACTATGCCCACGCAACCTTGAGCGATCGGAAAGCGCGTTTTCCACTCTTGGCCGGCGGAGAGGGGAGGCTTCGTTCCGGCCGCGAGGCTCTCCACATCTCAGTAAGGTGCCCGGTGGTGGTCTCGTGCTGACGGTGCCCTCTCGGTGAGCGCATATTTCCCCCCTTATCTTTTAAGAGGTTCAATTCATACAAGCATTTGTCTCGCAAACCAGATTTATTTCAAGGGAATTTTCCACGTCTCAATAATTTCTCTCGTCGTATTCGAGTGCTGATTGCCGTGTTATAGTCTGTTAACAAAGCTTTCCCTCAAGTCTAAATATTTTAAGGCAGTTTGTCGTGTACATATCATGGCCACGCATGCTTATATCGCCTTCCGTTTCCCTACCACGGTTGCTCTTTAAAACCACGGCGCTGCAATATTGCTTTCCTCTCCTTCCCTCTTTTCCGCCCTTAAACTGGCTCTCTTAACTACTACACGCAGAGACAAAGCGACAGCGCGCGCATTAGATCCTATAGATTTCCTATAGATCCCATAGATCATTAGATCCTATAGGATCCTATAGATCCTACAGTTTTCCTAGTTTCTAAAGCCGCTCGAGTTCACGCTGCTCCTCTGGCGGCCATTCCTTTACAGTCCCTTTCCACATAAGTATGAGGCTCGGAGCAGGAGCTATGGCGCTTGAAAGTAACCGGTGGCTTGACGAACCAACCGACTGAGCTACCTTTCCGGGCAACATTGAAGGGTCACGAGTTCAAATCACATATTTTGTTCCTTTTTTTCTTTCTTTTTAATGTCTTTTCCTTCATTTTATCACTGTACGGAAACCCTCCTAAAAAAAATTATATCCTCAATTGGGAAGAAGAAGAGGTGCCGAGCAGTGCGGACGTATCCACGTCGGCTCCCGCGTTCTTAACTGTTTTTGGGCGTCTTTCCAAGAAGAACCCAGATATATATACCTCACCGGAACCGCCAAGTTTCAAGGAATCCGCCGATGTCCGAGTTTTATCGGTGGATGGACTTTTCGTCATATTCTGAGGCTTTTGCTCTACGATCACGCCGGCGAGGGAGCTAGCCCTAGCGGGCACAGCCTGCTCTCGGCGCGGCGGTGCAGGCAGGCCTGCCTGTAGAGGCAGCCCCACGCTTGCGTTTTGCCGTCTCTGTGCGCGACTGAAGCGACGACACGTGCGTTCATCGAAAGCGACGCCATGCCCGAAGTCGTAACTGTGGAAGGCATGGACGTAACCCAAGCAGATCTCAACGGTGCTGGGTGGATCACCGCCCTCAACAACCGTAAAAAGCAGGAGACGAACAGGCCGCCATTACGAGATGGCCAACGTGGTACCGTGAACAAGCCGGCTGGCTGCCGCACTGCCAAGGGACCGGCTAAAAGTCTGTTGTCGCAAGTAACGGCAGCTTCGCGACTTCTGAAGCTCCCGAAGGAACAGATCAAGATTATCGTGCGCCCCAAGGGAGGCCTCGACGTATCAAAAGCCGATGTAGTGCTGCTCGCTCAAGCCCTGGCCATGGCGGCGGCCCTGCCTGAGCATCAAACGAAGGAAGACACCGTGTGCCCAAACAAGGTGCAGAATATTTTCATCATCTCTACTCCGCACGCCGTTAATGCAAGGGCCTATGCGAGACTAAATAAAATCCATACTAAGTACGGCGCCTACGAAGTCTCGGCGTACGTCGCCGCCCCTGAAGACACGTGCAAAGGCGTAATAAGGCACATCGACCCCTGTCACGATGAAGGCACGCTTAGAAACATGATTGTTAACGAAAGAAATCCCACGGCACTAGAAGCCAGAAGAATCAAGAACTCGCATGTAGTCGTGATTCTATTCAGTGGCATGCGTGTGCCCAACCACGTGATCTGCGGCACGGCCTTGTTGCCATGTTCTTTATACCCACGCTAAGTCGACGTTTGCCATGCTTGCGGCCACGTAGGCCACCGTGCCGACGTTTGCATCAGCAGCGAGGAAGAGAGAAGGAAATGCCGGGGTTGCGGAAAAGCAAAAGCGGACGACGAAGAAGAACATCAATGCACCCCCAAGTGCGAAGCGTGCGGTGGGCCCCACGTCACCGGAGACCGAACGTGCAAAAAGCGCTATCAAATTCCATACATTGTACGACGCCGACGCCGAAGACGCCGACAAATAGCAAGGAGGGCACAACTGGACGAAGAATCTGACGTCACCGACGCAACTGGCGACATCTCGTTGGCTGCACCAGCTGCGCGGAGCGGTTCCATCCTGGGTACCCGATCTCTATCCGGAGGGCGCTCACGCTCGAGAAGGAGAGAATCCAAACCGAGGCAAGGAGAACGCTCCTCCAGATCGAGATCCCGGTCTCGCTCCCAGTCCGTCAAGCGGGCCACGTGGGCCGACAAGGTCAAGGGAGTGACACAGCCGTCTGGGAAGACGAACGCATCAAGCAACGAAACGACAGGTGAGGCACAGCCAGAGCATAGGATCGATCCCCGTATCCAAGCGCTCGAAGCGGAAAATAGGGAACTTAGACGCGAGCTCGCAGAGCTTGAGGAATCCTTTAAGAGCATCAAAGGAAAACTCATAAACCGGCATGAGGTTAGCAACAGTAAACCAGGCCCGTTAGCCGGGCAGTCGAAACGCAAGGCGCTCAACCCGGAACCTTCTAGCGACACAGAGGAGGAAGAAGAGGGCGACATAACCGAGGTCAACGAGAGCCGGTCCGCCGCCTCGGCTTCCCCCGTCAAAAACGAGGGTAAACTGGAAAAGACCCTGAGTAGGATTATGGAAATGCTCTCCGCCATAGGGTTGAGAGTAACGCTATTAGAAAGACCTAAGGCTCAGTCCAAAAGTAGAAAAATAACACGTACTGAACCGCTCCCGACAGGATCAAATCCCGACGGGTGCGCCACAGGTCTCTAAAATTTCGCAGTAAACAAGATGGCTAACACAAATAACAATACCGTTAAAATTTAGCAGTGGAACTGCGCTAGCTTCCAGAGGCGCAATGCTCCGTCAGGTCAGCTCGTCAGATCGGTGACAGACAAGCCACAAGTGATATTACTGCAGGAGACGCTCTCGGAGAAGGAGATTACTCTTTCGGGGTATCGCGCAGTAGCGTACAAAGGCGAAGCGGGGAGAGGCATCGCCGCCTTAGTGAAAAAGAGTGTCTCTTTTGTGGAGCACACCGTTCCAAAATATCGTAGCGGACTAGAAGCACAACTGATCGAGCTCGTGCCCAGTAGATCGAGCAACGCGAATGTCTATTCTTAACGTCTACAGTTCGCCTGCAGATAAGAACAGGGACTTTAATGCACTGTTCCATTCCGCAATCAGGGCAGCCAGAGACGCGCCCCTCTTAATTGCGGGGGACTTCAACGCTCCGAACACGGAATGGGGACACGGGTTTAACAGCAAGAAGGGCACTAACTTAGCCGGATGTGCAGCCTATTTTACCCTACGCTTGTTACAGATCCTAGGTTTCCCACTAGAAGGGGTAATTCGGTCAGTCGAGACACAACGCCAGACCTCACATTCTTCCGAAATATCGAGGGCACGTGGGATAATCTCCAAGAGGACTTGGGTAGTGACCACTACGTTCTCGATATCGCGGTGCGGGTCAAACCCAAACCTCCGGTCAAATACGAATACGTCGATTGGGATCTTTTCCGGAAAATTCGAGCCGAAACCGCCCCCTCAAGCGAATCCTACAAAGAACTAATTACCAATCTTAAACAGGCCGTCAAAAACGCGACCAGAGGAATTAGCACAAAACTGGAGGTCCCCAAAATGGACTCGCGGCTAGCGCATCTCCTGGAGGCTAAACACGCTCTTAGAGAGAGGTGGAAAATACAGAAATTAAATCGCCAACTACGAGCAAAACTAACGTCACTAAACAAGGAAATAGAGTGCTACACACTAAGAAAAAAAAGAGTACCTCTTACTCTTTTTGGAGAGTCTGGACTCGCCACGTATACGACACACTTTGTGGGAGACACCCGAACTCTCTTTCGGCAGAGAGTCCTGAGACTATCTGTGCTCAATACAAGGTGTTTGCGTGACTCCGCACACAATAGTCATGCACACTCTGTTGTAATAGTTGCCTATACCCTCTCAAAAGGGTTACAAGACTAGTGCTGAGGGAGTCCGTTAACAATTCTAAATGAGTCGAACGACTCAAGATAAAGGGTGACATGACCACTACTGAAGGATTCGGGTAACTATTCTTGATGAGTCTGATGACTCCAGCAGTGTGTCAAGTTACCCTTTGTGCATGGTGCAGGACTCTTGTAAATGGAGTAAAATAACTAATCCATGTAAGTCGTTTGACTCTCGGATGGCAGTGTCGAGCCGCTTTTCAAAATGTGTCACCAACTTTTGCTGTAAGTACACACGACTACGGCTAGCTCTCAAGATGGCTACTGTGAAAAGACAACATATAAGAAAGAACCCATAGCAAACTTGCCAAAAAGGACGTGGCAGGTTAGCAACAAAATGTTAAAATTTCATCACCCTTTGTTGTCTTCTGGAAAATTCAAATGTATTAGTCAGCACAGAATCACCATGAAAGCAAGACAGTTCTCATTACTATTAAACTGGAATCAATAGCCAACCAAGCAAAACAGTCTTAAATAAACATCCAATATGTAGCCTGCAGGTGCATATGCATGATACTGCAATGCAATTCAACCATAATGAGACCCCAAAATATTATATAACTCATGTAGAAGTTCAATTCAGCACTGCACAGGTCTCTAATGTCAAAACATTTATAAGTGAAACCTATTTCACTGTTCTTCGAGACGTGTTTTTATTTAGAACTTACGATTTAACATTTTAAGCAAGTAAGCTACACTTAACAAATAAAGAAGGCCGCACTTATGTACAAAGGAGATCCAGATAATCAAGTGCAATAAAAACAATATTCCAACTTAGATTACATAATCTATGCGTTATACTATGCTTGCTGAAAACAACTGGTTGGCAATTGATAATCCAATCTAACAGTAAGAACAGCTGTCTTACCTTATGGTACTCTTGTTGGCACTTTTCCCCCACAACTTGTGCGTGTTAGCGTCAGTTGAAAATTGATCTGAAAAATACCACATTAAAAAGTTGTGCATCAATTTTATTGTCATACAACATGCAACAGTGTATAAAAGCTTCACAACAGATAATATTACAAAAATAAATAGAGCAAAATTTATACTGATTGTTTATTTATGTTGACAAACATACTTTTCAAGACGAAGTATAATAGCTGACAGACAATTTCGCAGATTGCAATAACCACTAATACAAAACTTGCCATAATGCAAACACGCTGACAAAATATGTAGCACAGGTAGCTGTATTTTGTTACGGCAAAGATAGCACATGAATAATGAGGACAAGGGAGGTAGCAGAACACATAAACTATACCCAGCTGCATGCAAGCAGCTGTAACAATACACATGGTGCACCAAGGTCCAAAAGAAACAAAGAGGAAGATGTGAGGAAGGCTTCTTTTACTCATCACAAGCTATCCTGTAAGAGCAGACAGATTATGCACTGGCTGTAATGTACCCTCAGCACATACGTAAATAAGTTCCATTAGGTGCCACATTTACAAATCACTCATACAATGTTCTTGTGATTGTCCTTATTCCGATTTTTAACTTGGAAAGCATGACTGAGTTATGCAATGCTTCCCTACGGCTTCGCACATATGCAGAAAGAAGTGTTTCTATAAACACGGGAGATCATGGAAGGATGACTGACACATACTTCTTTTATTTCTTTTGTCTTGGTCTTTATGATTATCTACCACAGTAGTCTTTTGTAGAGTGAAACACATTCAGATAATACACTGTGGGCAACAAAGTGTGAATACCTGTTCTTGATTTCTACCTTTCTCAAGTGTCCCACTAAGGTAAGATTGGTGCAAAAAATTGTCTTCCCTATGTATGCGTTCCCACAAAACAGGAGCAGATGATAAGCCACATTAATGGTGCGTGAAATAAAACATCTGTTCTTAACTTACCACTGCCATTGCAATCTGGTGCGATTTTCTGCTTTGTTGTGTACTCTAGCACAGGTGCTACGCAGTTCACTTGGTGCCCAAAGCAACTCTCACACTATAGCAGGATGTCATTTTTGTTTTTCAAATTCTAAGCGAAACTCAGGTTATGGGAGACAATTGTAAACTTATAGTTTTGCTTTGTATCTTCATAATGTTGTAGAGCAGGGTAGAAAGCAAGAACAGATATTTATAATTTGGGTTCCTATTGTGCATTGCATGGATATGTTTCAGTGAATGATAAAACTACTTGGTAGATAAGAGAACTAACTTCGAAGTCTACCATATCAGTAACTGGAAATTTTATGTGTAATTAAAATTTTGTGATTCCCAGTGATGAAGAAACAGTTTTGACAAAATGTGCCAAGGCAACTAAGTCACTCATGCTCACAAAGGAAACAAAATAAAAACAACCAAGATTGCAATAAGTTCCAACTTGCAACCTAAAGTGAGACACCTCACATGACTGACTTATGTATTTACTGAGCATAATTTACATCTAGCGCATAATCTGCTTGTACAAGATGACGAACAATTAGTTACTGTTGCTTTCTCTCTGGGGCATTTGGCTCTTCTGAACACATGCACATTGTGTGGCAAAGCTGCGTGGATGTAGCTGGGCACAGCTGTTATTCAGCATCAGTCTGTTTTTATGGTCCTGTACTATTATCATTGTAATTTATAATTAGCAAATAGCCTAACTATTGGGTTGATCAGCTCCATTTTAAACAAAACATACTGACAGATTTCCCTGTTTATTGCTAACAAAGTGATGGGTACATCATTTCAGATTTCAAGAAACAGCTGTGGAACAGAACAAATGCTGAAGACAGAAAATCTACAATGACCAGTACCTTCTTTATTAAATGCCATGTACTAGCTCTTTCTGCAATGAATACCATTATTACCAAAAATTGTAGCCTGAAAAAATAATTGGGAAATATTTACAAAAGTGACAGAGATTAGAACTGTATGTTAATTACAAATGTCTTCTTAAACAAGATCACAATAATTGAAGTTTCATTAATTTTAGCAAAACACTGACATCCCATTATTGAAGCTAGTCAGTGCTGAAGGTATTGTTAGTTTGTAGGAGTCCTCAGACTGGCAGCTCTGAAATATTTGTCACCATACTTGGTGGAACATGCTTTGCTCTTTCGGATATTACTTTGCCAAAAAGCCTTCTGTGAGCCTTATAGGATGATCATTACTTTTTGGGTATATGTATATCAGAACTGGTGCTAGTCTGAGTTCTTACAAAGTAGACGTTATTGAGTACTGTAATTCTAATGCCTGCCACAGCTAAAATTTATGTTAGGGAAAATTGTCGCACTGTCATGAAGCAGTTATGTTCAATAATTAGAGGCAGTCACCGTTGAAACACTCAGTACAAAACACAAATATATGGAGTCAAAATTTAAATGTCCAACAAAGTCACGTCTCAAGTCTACATTCCACAGAACTGTCTTTTTTTCTGTTAGTGTGCCAATACCAATTGCACATTCACAAACATTTTAGTATTGCACTTCTGGTAAATGCAGGAAAATTCACCGTCTTTAACAGAAGCCCTTGGGAAGACAGCCCATATTCGCTTCGACAAGAGGACTTGCCTTAAGCTTTGCGTCGCTATGTTGTAGGTCACTGTAGCAAGGGGAACGTTTTGCTGATTGAATATTACTCGAAATATTTTTATTATTTGTACTAGAGGTTTCAAAAGAGAGCCAATTGTAGAGTTCTTCATGCAGATTTCATATATTCCATTAGTTTTTGTTTAGCTGCTTCTTGAGTTATGTCCTATACAATGGCAAAATACATAGTGATATTTGCGGGCATTTTCTTGTGTATTAAATTTTCACAAAAAAGCAGTGTGCTGCAGCTAACTCAGCTCCCTGTAGACTGCAAGGTGCCGATATCTATTCAAACAGCACGTAAAGTTACTAGAAGTATGCAAGATTAGTAGGCAGGCAGGCAGGCCTGCTACTAAAATTATTGAGAATACTTCAATAATTTTTTCTCACAATAGCATGAGAATAACCTTGTGCTTTATAATTGTCCTATACAAATTAAATTTGGCATACATACTCTTCAAGATAAGCAGAATACCAGTATCTAATTGAAATTGCAATCTAAAAATTATTTAAAGTGGCCTAATATTTTTTGCATAATTCCAGTAATTGTACAAGCTGTTTGGATAGGTATCGCCACTTTGCGGTATACACCTAGCTAAATAAGATACAGCATGAAACCATTTGCGAAACTTTTACACACAAGTGCCCATAAAAATATATTGCCACTATGTAGGACATAACTAAACACCAGCTACACAAAAACCAATGACAATTCAAATCTACATAAAACTCCCTATGAATAGCAGTACATTCAAATTTCTAGTACAAATTAAAAAAGTTGTTTCGAGGAGCATTTCCCCTTAATAAGTGGGTGTCAGTGTTTCCACCAAAGGGTTACAAAATGCCTTGAGGCATACCATAGGGAGTTTTATAAATAGCACACGCATGCATCTGTCTGAAAAGTACCATGCCCTGCTTGCATTCCTTGGACATTTTTCTGCATTCTGTTGTATGTCACCGTTTGCATCCCTTAACACTGAGGGCGCAAAACCGAAAACCAGCCTATTATACACTTAATTTTTAGCCTGTAAAGGGGTTGTATGCGAATGGGGGCAGCCAACTCTAGCATGAGAATAAACAAATATTTGTTCTCGCATTAATGAAACCAGTCAAAATATAATCTCGCAAATCTGGAAATGAATGCACAAAGAACCTTGCTGATTGTTACATTAGTGTCCCGAACAAGATCTTCTGATGTTTATAATTCCTAGTTTTATTCACTTTCCTCTAGTAACTGGGCTTTGACCTAGAATACTCAGTGTAGGAGACTACCCAGGCCTGGAAGTCAATATTTAAATCTGAAATAGAGATTCATCCCCCGACCACATGGCACTGCTACGTCATCAGAAGAAACATGCATCCATGGACATATAGTCTGTAAAATTATTTTTACATGATCTGTAGCGTTACTCTTGCACTAACAAATTCTGAAAATTAGGAAATACATCTGCTATTTAAAGTACTGCTGCAAACCTGTGTGTTTGAGAAATGCATTACTCAAAAGGTGTAATACAACCAATGTGTGCATGAAACCTATGCTGCCTTTGACATTCATCAGTGTGGCAAATAAGCACTGAGAAGCCAAGGGTATCATAGCTTTCATGTCTCAAGCCTTGTATGCGAGTACCAGTATCTTTGCAGTGAAAGAAGTCACATTATTACCAGACTTATGAGGGGAACGAATGTTTCTCTAGTTCAATAGTTTCTTTCTTGTGCTCCTATATCCTTGAGTTTTTAAAAAATAATGGGTGCTTGAAATAAGTACTCTATATTGCTCTTAAATTTATCCTACACCAGAGCCCGTGTAATGTTACATTTCTTGAACACATTGCAGTGCTGTAGATTATCAAAGGAAGAAAAAATGCCGTAAGTTTGTATTTTAGCCTTCCATACAACAAGAATTAATAACCTATCAATTACATCCACAAGTACGAAAGAACTATGAGAAACGGGGCTTAAAGGCAGGTATACCATAGAATAGCAGGGGCTGATGGTGAGAATTCTAAGAGAAAGGAACTATTAAAAACTAGATACTAAAGACACATATGAATTATAACAGAAATATTTACAAAGAATTTGAAGAGACAAATAGAATGTCTGTTCAAATCACTCCACTCCAACATTCATCCATGGTTCGATAAGTGATCACAGCCGGTGATGCTGTTTGGATAGATGGTAGGTGAGGCACAGCTGTGAAATAGGTAGCACATGTAGAGGGGTCACCAAAGGTTGCACAGCAGGTTGCCTTGACCTCCGGACTCCCTCGACCCTGATGCGTTGAGCCTGGTTATACGTCGTTCGCAAGAGGCCTGGCCCGAGTGTGCGGCATGGCTTGGGTAAAATTTCGAGGCAACCTGAAAAACACAGATTCATATATTTAGCACCAAAATATTCTGTACCACAGGGCAAATCTGAAGTTTACCATCTGCACATAGCAGATGATGAAAACAGACACAAGTCACCAGACTCAAGGTATATAAATGTGCAAAAGTGGAAATGAATGTGAAGAGCTGCTTATAGGATGGAATCCATCAATTTGTCTTTTGTGGATCAATAATAGTATCTTAAGATAAAGTCAAGTGTACATGACCCTCCCTGTTTGTGTAAGTAGGCTATTCCATACCAGCTGTTCCAACCTGGCACACAACCACTTGGAATTTCTTCTTGAAAACTGAGGGCCTTTCAATATAAAACAAATCTAAATTTCACGCAATACTTAAAGCAAAAAAAATTTTTACTGCCATAAACATTATGTCAAATTTCGTGTAATGCACCAAAGTATGCATCATAAAATGGAAGCCAAAAATTTGGTTCTTTCATTAAGAGTGCCAAATTTTTAACAACGAAGAGAGGCCTTACACCAAAAACTTGACTGCTTATTAGCCACTGCTCAGTTTGTTATGGCTGATTAAAAATGGACAAAATGGCTTATTAACTTTATTTTCACAAAAGTGACCTACAGCAAAAGCTGCAAATTTATGCAATCCATGTGTTTAGGACTTGTGCTGTGTGCAAGAATGGTATCAGAAAGATACATTATGCAGCAGTGCACAGAGGAGGATGAACTTGGAAAAGAAGACAGTTTTGGTGTACGTTTATCGGCCTATTTACCATTGAGGCAGCCCTAGTAAATTTATGCCAAATACCATGTATGAGAGTACATTGCATTCTTTTTAAATTGGTAAAGCTTTATCAAAGTAGTTTTTGTGTTAAGCAAAAAAAATTGCGCAAGTGGTCTCTTGCAGTTTGAAAATTTGCATCGCATTTCGTCTAATACACATAGCCTCTTGGCGGCTAAGACAAAATGCATGGACTTGAGCATCCCTGCACAGATAGCAGAGAGTCTAATCTGCTTCGAAGTTACGTCTTTCATTGCTGAGTGACTACAAGCCATTTCACTCAAAAAGACGTCGCTTAATTACAGGTATTTACCTGAATCTTTCTGTCGGCTGTCAGCCTGCTGGCATCATCACTAAGGCTGCCAACTCCCTAGTGGACATAGTCGGGACATGGTGGCAGCAGGATGCAGTGGCAGAAGCCACCAAAGGCTCCCAACTACCTAGTGGACGTAGTCAGGACAGGGTGGTGGGAGGACACAGGGGTAGGAGCCGCCAGAGTGTACCTGCAACAAATTTGCACAAATGTTCTTAGTCCTACCATGACATGATTTACAATAAAACTGAGCTGTCTGTGTAACATGGCTATCAATACAAATAAAGGTAAACAGTTAGGTCCTACGACACAACTAGAAGCCCGACAAAAAAGAAACGGTACTTATGTTTATGAAAATCCAAACAATGAAACAAAAAATGTGTAACCGGTTTGTGCATGGAAGCTCGGTTGAAACCTGAGCTCATACCATCAAGTGATCTGCTAGACAACTGCAAGCCTGCCACCTAAATATGTCATTGTAAATTATTTTTACATGCATTATGTTAAGCTGCATTAATACAAGTTCAAAATCTCTTAATATAAGTAAATCACCAAGCTAATTCAATTAACAAATTCCAGTGGTCGTTAATGCAACAAAGTGCAAGCTCGGAATAAAGCTGGCTAAACTGGGCAATGAAAAATAACAATGTGGTTCTCTACATCTTGTTTTCCTGGCTTTCGCTTTAGCATTGGAATATACAAGAATTTTGACATTCCTCATATTTCACCCTGCTAATTTTTATGCCATAATGCATAATACTTCAGTAAGAGGAATAATGCTTTCTTTCAACCGTAAATAGTGATAGAACAAGAAAATTCATTGGAGCCAACGTTTTGAGAAGAAAAATCTCCTTCTCTTTGTCGAAATATTGGCTCCAGTGGTCCTTGTTCTACGGCTCTTCATCAGTTCAAGTCTCTTGTCTTCCTGTGTACCTCTGTACTTTCAATGTTATGTCAATGAAACTGTAATAACGGATCATTAGTAAATGTAGCTGATGAGGAACTTGGGTTTGTTGGTAGATAACGACAGAGTAACTGCGCAACATAAAGATACAGACAAAGGAGGCTTGTTTGTGTTGTCTCCTCCAGCCATGTCTCTCCTTTGGGTGATTACTCTGTCTCAATGTAAAACTGTTACCCTTTGCACAATAATAGTACAATGCATAAAGACAGGAAAGTGGACACAAAAATTACAACAAATAGCATCATATGCTAATGAGATATGCAAAAGTGCCTGCTACGATTTGTCTCACCCATAACGTGCTGGTAAGATGGTGACTTCTCGCTGTTGCCATTTCTTGAATACCTAAAATAAAATACATTTCAAAATTATAAAAATACACAGGACAACAGCAGTAGCCGAGGACATAATGCATTGTTTAGTACAAAAAGGTAAACTAATCTCCGATACACGGCAGAGGAAATTTTCTTCATTATGTTAGTAGAAAAATACAACACACTTCATTTCATTCAATACTGTCAGCGTTTCTTGCTACAAGAAAAAAGGTATTTCTGCACGGAAGCAGCAAAATAATAAATGGCCTTCTACTTTTACAAAATATGTTGCAGCGACTAAGCCAACTACAGCTGTATATACTTAAAATTGTTGTATGCACATTACAATAGCCAAGACAGGATAAACTTGGGTTCATATGCAGCTCACTGGAAGGTACAACTTTGCAATCAACTAATTTCTGCTGGGCAAATATACGCACTAACATAAAACTACACATAAAAGGACTTTTTTTTTCATAAACCACCGGACTCAATATAAAAAATCCAGTAGCAATAGCACAATTTCACCACATAACACAGCCAGGTTTTGTAAGCGTAGTAGGATTTACTATATAAATGTTGCAGCATATTCATGCTTTTAAATTTTTACAACCGCCAAAATAAAGATTACGTAAAAATAATACATTATATATAGGCTTAGATTGTGAGCTAATGTGTTTTCTACTTACAGCCAAATGCACAAAAAAAATTGTTCTCTTTCAGCGCTTTGAAAGCGCTGTCTGTTCGCTTGTGCATGCAGCCGCTTAACCGCTCTTAAAATATCTGTGCTGCCACATCGCCTGACACTACCATACAGCGTTGTAGCGCTTTTATTATTCGCGGCAATATACCTAAAGCACTAGTAAATCTTCAGAATGCACAAGCTGCCCTTTCGATTACCTGTCTTCGCCATGCGAAAGTCACACTGGTGCTAGTATTGTATCTACACTTCAAGTTACGCAGTACTTGATATTCTACGGATTTTTCGATGCGACATGCCACTCGTCACTACAGTCGTTAAGAACGGTGTTTCTCCTGAGGCTTCCGTCTGCCAGTAGTATTGCCGCCTACATACGCGCACGCATGCCTAAGAAACGTCTGTGAACCGCCAAGAGAAACATGGCGCAAAATGTAGCCGTACCGGAAGGGCCGAGTACGCGCCGTTTGTAAACTCGGAACAAAAGCTGATATGCTTACCTGAGACGTTAAGAGAAATATGGCACAGGTCACTCCCCGCTGGTAGTCGGTCGTATGCATCTGGTCGTCTCTGTCCGTTGCGATCTCCCATATCACAATGAAAGATGCAGTGCAAACCGCAGCACTTCGGGCGCTTGTGACGGTCCGGCGATGTCGGCAAAGACGAAATCGGCGATACGCTGCTGCTGGCGGCGGTCCCCTCGTCGCAATCGCACAGCATGGACAGAAGCTCCCACCGTAACTTGTCACAACGCTTGGTTGCAGTCGCCCTTAACGCAGCGATTTCAGAACCACTCAACGACAACGTACTCGCGCGTGATGAAGCACAAGTTCAAAATGGCGTCATGCTATTGACGGCTTCGGCTTTGGATCATTTTGCATCTGCACAACTGGGCAAAACAGTTGCGCTAGTTTCGGTTTTGTTTCCTTGCGTTGAAATAAAAACTGTTTTGCTCACTGATAATTTTATGTCACTTAAGTAATGTTTACGAATGAAACAGCCATGAATTTAACACGCGTCTTGAAATACCCGCTACGTTCACTTGGCAGAAGCAAAATTTTCTCGTCCGAGTGTGGTTGTGTTTTAAATATCTATCGCTGGGCTGTCGGAGCGTGCTCGAAGTGTGAAGACGCGGCGTAATTGTCCTTAATTTGCTTAGCTATAACGGTGCGGCTGCCCTTGATTTCTGTCGAGTGCAGTTTGCTCTGATGTAAGGTAGAACTACAATGCTGCCCATGTTACTGAATGATCTAGTGCACCTGAAGCTGCCAGAACTCCGGTATTTCCTCCACAAGTTCTTGCGACTGTGTGCCGCTGTCACCAAATGCGAGCGTATAGTCATTTGGCGGAGATTTAGCAACACATTTTCTAGAACTATCGTTCACCGCTCTATCACGACATGGCGAAGCAGCGTGGTTCTTCCTTAGTAAAATTTTCTATGTATTGCGAATTTTGCGATAGCAATTATATGGACACAACCGCCGAAATATATCTGTCGGTGTTGCCGTGAGCTTACGTATAAAGTGCGATAAGATCCTATCCTGCTCCGTTCGCTGTGCGCATTAAAGGAAGTGTACGAGGGCGAGCCGAGATGTATAGTGCCTGGATGGGTGCCCCAAGTATCTATAGGTGGTCACGTGATAAAACGCGCGCAAGCCGGGGAAAGGAGGCGCTGGTTTAGCACGCTTCTCCTCTGGCCGTTGCTCTAGCCCGGTCTGGCGCCACTCTCGCTCTGTCTTGGAGATAATTTCCGATGGGTGCAAAGCGGGGAGGGGGGGGGGGGAGAGGGGAAAGACGCTTCTATATCGCCATTTCAAGTTTCGGAGACGCTTTGAAGGACGAGGCAGCAGAAGCATTCTGTCCGCTCTGTTCGCGCCCTTCATCACGCCGACGCTGTGGCAGCGAGTGTTCGCGGTCATTGAGTGAAATCTGTTCATGTTTGCACGTGCGCGCGTGACCCCGTGCTTGCTAATTTACGGAGTAAGCGATTGTTTACTGCAGTTTATTCAGGCGATGAAGCTACGAACCTTGGTTCGTGCAGTGGTTCATGCAGCCTTGGGGGGAAACTGCTATATTTTTGTTTTTAAATTTCTGGGGGGGGGGGTTCAAAAGCAGTGCTGCGTACGCTAATGTTTGTTTCTGGTCGCGGAACGCAACGCACTGCGGTAGCCCAGTGGCTTTGGTGTTGCGCTGCTGAGCTCGAGGTCACGGGTCCAATCACAACCGCAGTATATAGTCGCATTCCAATGGGGGCAGAATGCGAAAACGCGCGTATACTGTGCATTCCGTGCACGTTAAATAACCCGAGCTGCTGAAAATAAATCTGCAGTTTTCCATTACCGTGCGCCTCATAACAAGATCTTGATTTTGGAACCTAAATCCTCAAAATTTAACTTTACGTAGCGCAATTACATTTACAATCGACACTGTTGAGTGCGCCTACTGAACTTGTTATCCCGTTGCTGTGCTCTCTTTAGTAGCCAATGCTATATTTTTTAGAGTTACTTATGGTCAGAATCCATCGTGACAAATCCGGGTCTTCCTTAGCATAGGAAGCCAGCTATCGCTTAAGCGTGTGAGATATTAACAAACATGTTCAAGGAAAATCGATATTTAGAGTTCGATGTAATTGCAGAACATGACAAGCTTGACGAAAGAATGATACACCGCATGTCGGTAACATGTCGGTAACATCATTTCAGCATCAAACAAAACACTCGGTTTTCTAAAACGACACCTTCGTCTTGCCCCACCACATGTTAAATTGCTCGCGTATAAATCACTTATAAGACCCAAATTAGAATATGCACCCCCCATCTAGAGCCCACATCAAGCATATCTAATCACCGCATTGGAAGCTGTGCAGAATCGTGCTGCCCGGTTTATTCATTCCTCATACTCATATGACGTGAGTGTTTCATCCTTGAAAGCTACATCCGGACTGTCACCCCTCTCTTTTCGTCGTCGCATTGCTAGCCTCACCTTTTATCACAAATTCTTTTATTCTCCTCTCGATCAAGCACGTATATCGCCACCGCATCACGCATATCTCACCGCACTAGTCATCCCCTTCAAGTTGCCCGCCCACTATCACGTACTACTACGTTTTCAGCTTCGTTAGTTCTTCGAGCAGCCATGGACTGGAACGGCTTACCCCATGACATCGTCGCCATCGCTTCAACACCTGCTTTTCAAGAACGCGTAACAGATCACCTTCAATGTTAAATCACCATCGCTGTTTGTTTTCCTCACTACAAATGTAATCCCACCCCTTATGTAACACCCCTTGAAATGGGGGCCTTTAAGGAATAAAACTGAACTGAACTGATTACAACCAGGACTAGGAACCCGAGGGCCTGCCTAAAACAGAAGACGTTATCTGGTATTTCTTCTCCTGCATTTTAATCTTTCTCTCGCCAGACTCATCTCGAATATCAGAGGAGTCGCAATCTTGCACGACGACTCTTCGCGTCCTATTAAGAGTCAAACGACCCACACACAAATGTTGACTCTTGTTTTGTGACTCTACCCGCGCGAAAATGGGTCTTCGTAAGGAAAAAGAGAGTCAAGTTGCTGTGACTCACTTTTTACTCTCTTTTTTCTTAGAGTGTATTCCAAGCAACTGGCCCTGCAACAGTGGGACGAAACGTGCAACGAAACGGACGGTCGCATGAGAAGAGGCAGTAATTGGAATCTGCTTAAAAGCCTCCTAAACGATAAACAGTCCAGGAATGCGCTAAATCTCGCCGTCGATAGGCTCATACATAAGCAGGTAAGCTCGGGCCTCACAAACGATGTAATTGTCGAAGACCTGGCGCGAACTTACCTACCCGTCAAGGAAGGAGACTCGCAAGGCATAAGCGCGAGAGCGGCTTACACGGGGCTAGACAGGCCAGAATTAGACGAACCTTTTACGGTTCCAGAAATCAGAGATGTACTCTTCAACCTAAATGGAAGATCGGCCCCGGGTCCCGACGGGGTCACCAACAAGCTCCTCCGGAACCTGGACGACAAGGCCATCGAAATCCTAACGGCAGAGATAAACGAGGTGTGGAGCTCGGGGCAGGTCCCTTCGGAATGGCGCACCGCCAAAGTGGTGCTCATCCCCAAACCGGGGAAACCTCCGCACATAAATAACCTGCGTCCCATCTCTCTAACATCGTGCATTTGCAAAGTGGCAGAACATGCAGTACACAATCGAATCGTCGAACACGTCGAAAGCCACGAACTATTTAGGCATAATCTAATAGGTTTTAGAAAGGGACTCTCCACACAGGACGCAATGCTCCTCCTGAAAAGATCTATATTCGATAACGAGACGCGGGACGTACGAGGTATCATTGCACTCGACCTCGCTAAGGCCTTTGACAAGGTGGCTCATGAACACATCTTGAACGAAATTTCCCATCTCAACCTAGGGCGGAAATTCTTTGATTTCACTCTCTCGTTCCTATCGGAAAGGAAAGCGTTCCTTCGACTGGGCACGATCTCGGGCGGTCCGTACGAACTGGGCAACTGCGGAACCCCTCAGGGCTCGGTGCTATCCCCGCTACTATTTAATATCGCCATGCATAAACTCTCTGAAAGGCTGGCCGCACTCCCAAAAATAGGCCACGCAATCTATGCAGACGATATCACAATCTGGTCCCCGGGGGGATCTTTGGCCGATCTAGAGCAATCTCTCCAGGCGGCCATAGATGTAACGGAAGAATTTCTTACATGCACGGGTCTCAAGCTGTCACCGACCAAATCCGAACTCCTCCTCTACAGACAGTCGAGGCAGGGCGTTAGGAACCTCGAGCCTCTGGAAACGCTGCCAGTCGAAATTACAACACGAGAAGGGCACCCCATTCCGAGGGTGAACTCCATCAAAATTTTAGGACTTCTAATCAACGCCAAAGGCTGCAATGCACAAGCTCTAAACAAGCTGAGCGCGCAGGCGAAAAATATACTAAGACTCATAACTAGAATCGCAAGCAAAAGGGGGGGACTCAAGGAGGACAACCTACTCAGGGTCTTCCAAGCTTTCTTCATCAGTCACATTACTTACACGGCACCGTACCTCAAGTGGAGCAAAATTGAAAAGAACAAACTCGACACACTCATCAGGTCCGGCGTCAAAAGATTACTCGGTATTCCACAATCCGCTAGCACATTAAAATTACTTGAACTCGGAATCCACAATACCACAGACGAATTAATTGAAGCACAGTTTATTGCACAGATCTCCAGGCTTTCGTCAACTAAGCCGGGAATCAAAATTCTTGACGAAGCTGGTCAACTCCCTATACAGGCACCGCTCAACCGACACCCCCTGTCTAAATTAGCCCGTGAAGGTATAAAGGTTGAGCCCGTGCCGAGGAACATCCACCCAATATATAACGAAGGTCGCAGAAGAGCGCGGGCTAGAGCCATCCTTCAACGAATAGATCCTTACGGGGCAGATGCATTCTTCGTAGACGCCGCCAAATATGGCAGCGAAGACAAGTTTGCAATCACGGTCGTTGACGCGCGCGGAACACTTATCAGCGCCGCATCAATCTACGCCAAACACGCGAACGAGGCGGAGGAAACCGCGATAGCCTTGGCTCTTCAAGCCGCAAAAGGCCCGGCGTCCATTTTCTCCGACTCGCGCACGGCGGTAAGGGCTTTCTCGTCCGCTGTAGTTTGTAAACACGCAGCCGACATCGTTAACAGATGGTTTCGTATTAATACGCGAGAAGAAACTGCAGGTCATATCACCATAGCATGGTTCCCGGCCCACATGCACGATGCAACTAACCGAGCGGGTTGCAACCCTAACGAGCGGGCCAACTGCCTGGCGCGTGAATTCACGAACCACGCCAGAGCTAGCGGTCCTTTTCTCCCGCAGGATTGCCCCTTCAAAGATAAACTTACAACCTTTCACGAAATTACGTCACATTACAGACACAGCAGGAGAAAATTCCCTCCCTCCAGTCCGAAACTGAACAGGGCTCAGGCTGTTACTTTCAGGCTTTTACAGACGAGATCGTACCTCACTCCGAGAGCGCTTAGTTGGATAGACCCAAACTTTCCTCAATCGTGCTCCAAATGCGGTCACGCGTGCTGCTCCTTCGACCACATGCTCTGGCTGTGCCCGTACAACGCGGGCTCCGACTTTCATAACAAGTCCAAGTGGGACGCCTTGCTGAGGAGCTCGGATTTCACAAGCCAACTACAGGCCGTCCAGAGGGCCCGCGACATCGCGGAGAGTCACCATCTCCCTGTTCCGTCGTGGGCGGAGCCACCAACTTGATCGGGGAGCCTTCGGTTCCCCCCAATCAAGTTCCTCAGGACAATCCAATAAAGTTCTTGTCACTGTCACTGTCATATCCTCAATTATCTGTGGCCACACAGTGCACGTCATAAATACCAGGTTCTCCAGCCGAGTGCCATCCATGCGGTATAACCGAGCTCAGATTCGTCCACCTTGACTGATCAAATAGGGCACCACTGTAGGATAAATGAGGCGTACAACTCCTGCGGGACCCGCCGTGGTTGCTCAGTGGTTATGGTGTTAGACTGCTGAGCACGAGGCCGCGGGATCGGACCCCGGCCACGGCGGCCGCATTTTGATGGGGGCGAAATGCGAAAACACCCGTGTACTTAGAATTAGGTGCACGTTAAAGAACTCCAGGTGGTCGAAATTTTCGGAGTTCTCCACTACGGCGTGCATAATCAGAAAGTGGTTTTGTCACGTAAAACCCCATAATTTAATTAATTTAACTCCTGCGGGGACGGTAGAGTATCCGTCTCCAGTGCAAAAGGACCGTGATTCAAATCCCGGTGCCGCGCAATTCTCCATCGGAAAATACAAAAAAAAACCGTGTGTTGGGAAAATTGCACAAACAGGCCTGGAGTGCGGCCTGATCCCGGCGACCAGAACCGGTAATGCACTCTCTCACCAGAGCAGGATTGGCCACCCTGGTGCTGTACTTGGCCACAACCTCCCATATGAATACAACAATCAAACCCCGGCCCTCAGTCCCATGCAGCCGCGAAGCAACTAACCACGGCGGCGGTCAGATCTGTGACGCTGCAGAGGGTGCTAAGAATACCTGGCTCCGGACAGGCCGCCATTGGAATCTGAACCTGGCAACGTTTAACGTTAGAACGCTATCTAGTGAGGCGAGTGTAGCAGTGTTATTGGAGGAATTAGAGGGTAGTAAATGGGATATAATAGGGCTCAGTGAGGTTAGGAGGACAAAAGAAGCATATACAGTGCTAAAAAGCGGGCATGTACTGTGTTACCGGGGCTTAGCAGAGAGACGAGAACTAGGAGTCGGATTCCTGATTAATAAGGAAATAGCTGGTAACATACAGGAATTCTATAGCATTAACGAGAGGGTGGCAGGTCTTGTTGTGAAACTTAAGAGGTACAAATTGAAGGTGGTACAAGTCTATGCCCCTACATGCAGTCATGATGACCAAGAAGTCGAAAGCTTTTATGAAGACGTAGAATCGGCGATGGGTAAAGTCAAAACAAAATACACTATACTGATGGGCGACTTTAATGCCAGGGTAGGCAAGAAGCAGGCTGGAGACAAGTCAGTGGGGGAATATGGCATAGGCTCTAGGAATAGCAGAGGAGAATTATTAGTAGAGTTTGCAGAACAGAATAATATGCGGATAATGAATACCTTTTTCCGGAAGCGGGTTAGTCGAAAGTGGACGTGGAGGAGCTCGATTGGTGAGACTAGAAATGAAATCGACTTCATACTCTGCGCGAACCCTGGCATCATACAAGATGTAGAAGTACTCGGCAAGGTACGCTGCAGTGACCATAGGATGGTAAGAACTCGAATTAGCCTAGACTTGAGGAGGGAACGGAAGAAACTGGTACACAAGAAGTCAATCAATGAGTTAGCGGTAAGAGGGAAACTAGAGGAATTCCGGATCAAGCTACAGAACAGGTATTCGGCTTTAACTCAGGAAGAGGACCTTAGTGTTGAAGCAATGAACGACAATCTCATGGGCATCATGAAGGAGTGCGCAATAGAAGTCGGTGGTAACGCCGTTAGACAGGAAACCAGTAAGCTATCGCAGGAGACGAAAGATCTGATCAAGAAACGCCAATGTGTGAAAGCCTCTAACCCTACAGCTAGAATAGAACTGGCAGAACTTTCTAAGTTAATCAACAAGCGTAAGACAGCGGACATCAGGAACTATAATATGGATAGAATTGAACAGGCTCTCAGGAACGGAGGAAGCCTAAAAACAGTGAAGAAGAAACTAGGAATAGGCAAGAATCAGATGTGTGCGTTAAGAGACAAAGCCGGCAATATCGTTACTAATTTGGATGAGATAGTTCAAGTGGCTGAGGAGTTCTATAGAGATTTATTCAGTACTAGTGGCACCCACGACGATAGTGGAAGAGAGAATAGCCTAGAGGAATTCGAAATCCCACAGGTAACGCCAGAAGAAGTAAAGAAAGCCTTAGGAGCTATGCAAAGGGGGAAGGCAGCTGGGGAGGATCAGGTAACAGCAGATTTGTTGAAGGATGGTGGTCAGATTGTTCTAGAGAAACTGGCCACCCTGTATACGTTATGCCTCATAACCTCGAGCGTACCGGAATCTTGGAAGAACGCTAACATAATCCTAATCCATAAGAAAGGGGACGCCAAAGACTTGAAAAATTATAGACCGATCAGCTTACTGTCCGTTGCTTACAAAGTATTTACTAAGGTAATCGCAAATAGAATCAAGAACACCTTAGACTTCTGTCAACCAAAGGACCAGGCAGGATTCCGTAAAGGCTACTCAACAATAGACCATATTCCCACTATCAATCAAGTGATGGAGAAATGTGCAGAATATAACCAACCCTTATATATAGCTTTCATTGATTACGAGAAAGCGTTTGATTCAGTCGAAACCTCAGCAGTCATGGAGGCATTACGGAATCAGGGTGTAGATGAGCCATATGTAAAAATACTGGACGATATCTATAGCGGCTCCACAGCCACCGTAGTCCTCCACAAAGAAAGCAACAAAATCCCTATAAAGAAAGGCGTCAGACAGGGAGATACGATATCTCCAATGCTATTCACAGCATGTTTACAGGAGGTATTCAAAGGCCTGGAGTGGGAAGAATTGGGCATAAAAGTTGATGGAGAATACCTTAGCAACTTGCGATTCGCTGATGATATTGCCTTGCTTAGTAACTCAGGAGACCAATTGCAATGCATGCTCACTGACCTGGAGAGGCAAAGCAGAAGGGTGGGTCTGAAAATTAATCTGCAGAAAACTAAAGTATTGTTTAACAGTCTCGGAAGAGAACAGCAGTTTACGATAGGTAGCGAACCACTGGAAGTGGTAAGGGAATACATCTACTTAGGGCAGGTAGTGACCACGGATCCGGATCATGAGACTGAAATAGCCTGAAGAATAAGAATGGGTTGGGGTGCGTTTGGCAGGCATTCTCAAATCATGAACAGCAGGTTGCCACTATCCCTCAAAAGGAAAGTGTAAAACAGCTGTGTGTTACCAGTACTCACATATGCGGCAGAAACCTGGAGGCTTTCGATAAGGGTTCTGCTGAAATTGAGGACGACGCAACGAGCTATGGAAAGAAGAATGATGGGTGTAACGTTAAGGGATAAGAAAAGAGCAGATTGTGTGAGGCAACAAACGCGGGTAAACGACATCTTAGTTGAAATCAAGAAAAAGAAATGGGCATGGGCCGGACATGTAATGAGGAGGGAAGATAGCCGATGGTCACTAAGGGTTATGAACTGTATTCCAAGGGAAGGGAAGCGTAGCAGGGGGCGGCAGAAAGTTAGGTGGGCGGATGACATTAAGACGTTTGCAGGGACAACATGGCCACAATTAGTACATGACCGGGGTAGTTGGAGAAGTATGGGAGAGGCCTTTGCCCTGCAGTGGGCGTATCTAGGCTGATGATGGTGATGGTGCTGGTGATACAGGGATGTGTTGGTTTTGCACCTTGGGGGAAAAGACACGACAGAGGAATTGAGCAAACTATCTCTGTGTCGTCGTCTCTTGGCATGCTGTGGCCGATGCTGCTCGCAATATTGCGTCAGATTTGCTGGCCACCGGGCCAGGTACACTTTTGAGTATGACATATACAGTACTTGCAGTTAGTTCCCAAAGCAGTCTCCTGTCACGGTTATCCACGCACCTGAAGGAAGACCGCTATTTAAAATTATTGTGCAGTATGCGGGATTTGTCTCTTCTCCATATTACATACTATGTTGCCGTTTAATATAGCCGCAATGTAGACTAGCTGGTATCGAACGCCATAAAGGCTACCCACATACTCAATGACCTCGCCCACCACTACTGACACTTACTTGTGTTCAAGAGTTGTGCGACTATCAAGGACATCGTTAACGAATGTTACATAATAAATTATGTGGTTTTACGGGCCAAAATCATCATCTCATTATGAGGCACGCCGTAGTGGGGGATTCCGGAATAGTTTGGACCACTTGGAGTTCTTTAACGTGCGCCTAATCCTAAGTACACGGGTGTTTTCGCATTTGACACCCATGGAAATACGGCTGTCGGGGCTGGGATTCGATCCCGCGACCTCGTGATTAGCAGGCGAACCCAATAGAAACTAAACAACTACGGCGGGTAAAGAATTTTGGCTGTTCGAGGAAGGTGACAGTCGGCACGTGGGACAATTTTTTCCTATACTCATTGCCCGAGAATCGGTACCAGCCGTCGAAGAATGGCACCGCAGAGTGCACTCTATTTAATGTGATGGAGTCCACGTTCAATATTACATATCCGAATCACCCTGTAACGACTGACAACCAGACATCTCGCTTACACGTGCAGTCGCTCGACAGCTGCCGGGCGCTGGCGTCGGCCGCAGGACCTACGTACTTGACCTGTCTTCAACACTTGCCAACACTCTCGCGTTATTTTGCACCATCAGGTTTCAGCTGAACTGCTTCAACAGCCAATTTATTTGTGCCAAAATTTGGCCACCCTGTCGACGTTATGGTTTTTTAATTTTTTTTTTATTTCCAATACTGTGAGTCCTGCCGGGCTGTTACAGGGTGGGAAAACAGAGCACAAAGTTCACGGAAAGAACGCAGTCAAGTTTTCTTCAAAGGAGACAACCATGTTACTGTTCGGAAACACGCAAGAATTCAAGTTATTCCATTCAACAATTGTCTTGACAATGAAAGAGTGCTTAAAGACATAAACTCTTGGCACATAAGGCATTATAGCGTAATTGTGATTAGTTCGTGGTGAAACCCTCCCAGGAGGCTTCAAATACAAACTGGAATTCAGGTTCAGCTTATTGTTACAGAGTTGATATAAAAAATGGCTGTGGCTTAGCTAAGGTTAAGCCCAGGATGCGAAGCATACTAGCCTTTATTTTAGTTGTTGAACCACTGTTTAGCCTGGTGAACTGCTGTTGCTTGGCTATATTTGGTTCGGCTAGACGAAGAAACAACTCATGCGTTACTCTGCTTCGCCTTCAAGAGTGGAACGCGACAGCGTTCCCGTCGACCCGCCAAGGGGTGTAAGACAATGGGCTACGGCGCAGCGACTATGCGCCCCGCATTGGACGCGGTGAGCGTCGAGCAACGCAGCGTTCGGCGCGGCAACGAAATGTGCGCCTGAGAAAGCGACGCACAAGAACAGCTCATTTCTAAGGCAACACCGCATTCACTAGAGGCGCTTTTGTACCGCTTTGAAGCATCGTACTCGTGGCTCAGTGGTAGCGTCTCCGTCTCACACTCCGGAGACCCTGGTTCGATTCCCACCCAGCCCATCTTGCAAGAGTTGAGCCAAAGCCACCTAGAAATTTCGTTGTCGCGCCGAACGCTGCGTTGCTCGACGCTCACCGCGTCCGATCAAAGCCACCTAGAAAATGTCTAGCAGAGGCAAGCGCAGCTGCTTATATACCACCGCGACGGCGCGAGCGACGGCGCGAGTTGGAGCCCCGTTTCTCCTCTGTCGTGACGTCACGGTGTCACGTGGTATGGCATGGGATCAAAGGTCATTGAAGGCAACACCGCCGCGCCTGAGGAGCTGGGTTGTGCTCTCGTAATATGCTTCGCATAAAAACTTAAGGCGTGCGATTTTCCTGCGCACAGCCAACGCAGTGAGACCAGCCCTGACGAGCATGGAGGTTATCGAGTGCGTTTTGTCGTAATCAGAAAAAATAAACCTAACCGCCATTTGCTGAATGCGCTCTAATTTATCTGTTATGTATTGTTGATGAGGGTCCCAAATTATACAAGCACACGCTAAATTTGGTCTAACAATGGTAGTGTATGCCTTAAGTTTAATATCTGGTGCAGCATCTCTCAAACTTGCGCTGGGCTGATCCACATGTTTTCGACGTGTTCATTCCAGTCGAGGTTACTAGTGATTGTTACGCCAAGATATTTCAGCTTTGTGGAACGCTTAATTACACTATTATTTACAGCGTACGAAAACATCAATGGAGTTTTCTTATTCGTAACTGTCATGCAAACAGATTTATCAAAATTGATTTGCATATGCCATTTTTCACACCAGTTATAAGTCCGACATAAAGCATCATTTAGTCGTTCTTGATCAGAAACACTCTTAACGCTGCAAAACAAGAGGCAGTCATCGGCAAACAACCGCACTTCAGTCATAGGATGTACGTACATCAGTTGCGATATCATTAATATACAGTAGGAACAAAATTGGACCCAAAACCGACCCCTGAGGTACACCTGATGATACAGGAAGGAAAGAGGATCACTCGCCATCTATTTCAACAAACTGTTGTCTGTTGTGTAAGTAAGCCTGAATCCACTTAATAGTTTTTGAATTTACATTATACACATAAAGCTTTTCTATTAGCTTGCTATGGATAACCCTATCAAATGCCTTTGATAAATCCAGAGCGATGACATGAACTTGTTCGCGACAATTAAGGGCTTCTGCAAAACTGTGTATTGTTTCAAATAATTGCGTGCAGTTGACAAACGCCTTCAAAAACCTTGTTGTTTGTTGTAAAAAATGTTGTAAAAAATGCAAAAGCCGGCGATCTACGGCTCCAAGAGAAGAGGCTCGGCAGTGTCGGGAACCCCCAGGGCTCGGTCATCTCGCCGTTGTTATTCAACCTCGTTATGATCGGGTAGCCAAGCGACTCTCTCGCGTCGAGGGCATCCGGCACACCATCTACGCCGATGACATGACGCTGTGGGCTCCGGGAGGCAGTGATGGTGACATTGAGAGCACGCTGCAAGAAGCCGTCGACGCGATCGAAGACCAGCTGAACGGTTCCGGTTTGATCTGCTCACCGAACAAGTCAGAACTGCTGGTGTTACCACCGAAGTACGTCAGACGTAACAAGAGCGAAGCGAGGGATTACGAGGCCATCAAGATCGTGACGAGGAACGGCCAAGTGATCCCGGAGGTCGACAAAATCCGGGTGCTCGGCATGATTATAGACAAGTGACGGGGCAACGGCGAGACCATTTTCCGCCTTACGGCCAAGATTACCAACGCAATACGGCTCATCAGACGGGTCGCCAACCGCAAGGCCGGGATGAAGGAGGAAAGCTTGATTCGGCTTGTGCACTCCTTCGTAATCAGCCACGTCACCTACGCTGCAGCCTTCCACAACTGGATGCAGTGTGAAAAGAATAAGATCAACGCCCTGACACGCCGAGCTAGCTTACAAGCCGGCGCTCAGACTATTCGAGTGTACGAACACCAACAAGCTCGTGAGCCTGGGGGTACACAATACCCTCGAGGAAATTGCGGAAGCGCAACGGACCGCCCAGCTGGAGCGGCTCTCTATGACCGAAGCCGGCAGGCGCATACTTCAATACTTATGCTTGACGCCCGGGGAGAAAAAGTCGAGTAGCGACGTTTCTGTCCCGGACGGAACCCGGCACCGGATTCGGGTAGACCTCATCCAGAGAAACATGAACCCGGAGTTTAACAAGGAGAGAAGAACGGCGAGGGCCAAGGGTGAGTGAGTGAGTGAGTGAATAAACTTTTATTTGGTCCAGCAAAGCGCGATAAAACGCGCACCTGGCTAATCCCACGATGGGACTGACAGATCTAGTCTGCCGGCCCGATCGCGGGCGCGCTGGACGGCCAGGATTTGATCCTCAAAGACGGGACTTCGCAGGAGGGCGTCCCACTCTTCCTTGGTGAACTTCGGGCCCAGCGACCCGCACTCCCAGAGCATATGAGGCAACGTAGCTACCTCACCACAGGCCACGCAAGAACAATTGGTATAAACCTCTGGATATATGCTATTAAGGGTCGCCGGATTTAGGTACGAGTTCGTTTGCAGAAGTCTTAGTGTGACCGCCTGCGGCCTGCTTAACTTGGAGTGAGGCGGGGGGAAAACCCTTCTCTCTAAGTAGAAGAATTTAGTTATTTCGTTGTGTGTGAGAGGAGCGTCTCGGTGTCCGGGGAGAGAGTCACCCGACCCGAGGGCAGCGCGGTCGGTAAAGCCACGCGCAGCCTGGTGGGCAGACTCGTTGAGGTTCAGAGGAACCCCCTCAATCGCCCCCACGTGTGCAGGGAACCAAAAAATCGAGTGCATGGAGGTGTTGCCGTGTTTGGCGCCTTTCAGAATTTGAACTACCTGCCGGGCTACCCGGCCTTTCTGGAATGCCCTGATGGCGGCTTTCGAATCGCTATACACCCTGTCTCTCCGACCGTCTTGCATGGCGAGTGCAATGGCCACTTGCTCGGCCACCTCTGGGTTCGTCGTCCGGACGGAAGCACAGTTGATAACTTTACCCAGTGTGTCAACGACGGAAACTGCAAAAGCCTTGCCGTCACGGTATGCAGCTGCGTCCACGAAGCTTGCTGCGATTTTGTCCCTGTTTATTTGCTTTAGCATATTCAATGCTCTTGCCTTGCGACGACCTTCGTTGTGAACGGGATGAACGTTGCGGGGCAAAGGGGCGACCACGATCTTCTCCCCTAGTTCTCTGGGGATTTGGGTGTCTTCAGCCAAGTTCTTGGTTGGTGCGAGTCCGAGCTCCTCGAGGATACGCCTGCCGGCCGTCGTGGTGGACAGCCGAGTTAGCTGGGCCCGTTCTTGAGCCTCGGCTATCTCCTCCATGGTGTTGTGTACGCCGAGCCGAAGCAGGTCCTCTGTATGCGTTCGGACGGGCAGCCCGAGGGCTCTCTTGAAGAATTTTCTAATGAGGGCATTAAGCTTTTCCCGCTCGGCTCTGAGCCAGTTGTGCATGGCCACCGTGTAGGTGAAGTGACACAGCACAAAGGCGTTGATGAGCCGAAGCAGGTTGTCCTCCTTGAGGCCACGATGTCTGTTCGTGACCCTTCGGACAAGGCGAAAAGCATTGTCGGTTTTCGCAATTATCTTGCGTAACGCAGTGCCGTTGCCGCCGCGTGATTCTATAAACATACCCAGGACTCTGATGGTCTCGACCCGGGGTATCGGGTCACCGCTCCGAGTGAATAGGTGAATGTCACTTTCCGAGACCGGTTTCCAGCCCTTGGGTCTGCGCCCTTTTTCTTTTCTATAAAGGAGAAGCTCAGATTTGGTCGGGGAGCATCTGAGTCCGGTGGGTAGCAGGTACTGCTCCGTGACGTCTACCGCCTCTTGCATGGCGCTTTCCACTTGCCCTTCGCTACCGCCGGTGCACCAGATGGTGATGTCGTCTGCGTAGATGGTGTGTTTGATACCTTCAACTTGGGCCAGATTCCTCGAGAGGCCGATCATGCAGATGTTGAAGAGTGCAGGAGAAATGACTGAGCCTTGCGGCGTGCCCCGTGGGCCCAGGAGCAACTCGTCGGAGACAAAGTCGCCGATCCGCAGCTTCGCTTTCCTCTCCGTCAGGAACGAACGGACGTAGTTATATAGTCTGGGGCCCAGCTCGAGGTCTGCCACGGAGGCCAGAATGTATTCGTGGAGAACGTTGTCAAAGGCTTTCTCGAGGTCGAGTCCGAGCAGGGCCCTGGTGTCTCTGGTACTGCCGTCGATGATTTGATGTTTGATCATCTTCATGGCGTCCTGCGACGAGAGGCCGGCACGAAAGCCAATCATGTTGTGAGTATAGATGTTGTTCTCTTCGAGATATCTGTTTAGTCTGTTGAGGACGACATGCTCCGCCACTTTCCCAACGCAGGAGGTGAGAGAGATCGGTCGGAGGTTGTCCACGTTCGGAGCCTTGCCGGGTTTGGGGATCAGGACGACGTTGGCGGTCTTCCATTGCTCTGGGACGCTGCCGTTTTTCCAGGTCTCGTTGATCTTCTCGGTGAGGTATGCGATCGAACCATCGTCAAGATTCCGCAGCATCTTGTTGGTGATTCTGTCGGCACCTGGCGCACACTTCCCCTTGAGCGCGAAAATGGCTTGCCTAATTTCCCCCACGGTAAAGTCTTCGTCCAATTCCGGACGGCTTGGGCCGAGGTAGTCAGGAAACCGGTCTTCGTCGTTTCCACGCTTTATGGGAAGGTATTTCTCAATGAGCTTGGCAACCAGCTCGTCCCCGGAACAGGATGTGGTAGCTTCGTGCAGGGCTCTGGCGAGCGTGTGTCTCTGACTGGATCTGGTGCTGCCCTCGTCGAGGAGATGTTTAAGCATGCCCCAGGACTTGCCGTTACGCATCTGCCCGTCTATCGAGTCACAGACCTCGTCCCATTGCTGCTTGCCGAGGGTCCGACAGTGATCTTCGATGGCCTTGTTAAGCTCGGAGATCTTTTTCCTCAATCTTCGGTTAAACCTTTGTCCCTTCCATCTTAGAAGCAGCGCCTGCTTGGCCTCGATCAGATGGGCCAGCCTACTGTCCATCTTTTCTACCTCCAGGTCGCTGACGATCTTCTTAGTGGATGACTCGGCGTCACTCTTGATTCGCTCGCACCAATCTTCCAGGTCTTTAGGGACGGGTGCGCTGTCGTTGCCGCGGAGCTTGCGAAAAAGGTCCCAGTCCGTGACAGTGAATTCCCTGGATTTACTTCGGGTGACTTCGAAGCGGGTCTCGAGCACATAATGGTCGCTGCCAAAATTTATTGCGGTGTTGCTCCACTCGGCTCCCTCGACGTTCTTCACGAACGCCAGATCGGGGGTGGTGTCCCGGCTCACCGAGTTGCCGATTCGGGTGGGGAACGCCTTGTCCGTGATGAGCGTGAGGTCCATTTCGTTGGCGTTCTGCCACAGACCCCGGCCCTTGCTCGTGTCGTAGACGTACCCCCACACGCCGTACGGTGCGTTGAAATCTCCGACGGCGACCAAGGGATGGGTGCCGGCCAGGTCGACGGACTTCTTGAGTATCGTTTTGAACTGCTGTTGCGAGTGCCTGGGATTGCTGTAGATGTTGAGAATAAACACGCTGTTTCTTCGCTGGTTGCGTTGTCTCGTGTTGAGCAGAACCTCCGACATGACGTATTCGACCTCGCAACTCGCCAGCTTCAGGTCGTGAGACAAGTGTGTAAGCCTCCTGTCAATTAACGTGCACACTCCCCGACCTTCGCCCTGCACGGAGACGGCACGATAACCAGAGAGGGATGCGGCAGAGACGAGGGTTTCCTGTAATGCTATTACTTGAGGTTTGTTAGGTAGCGATCTTAAATATTGCTGCAAAGGAGCCCTCTTATTGGAGTACCCCCTGCAGTTCCACTGCCAAATTTTGAACTCCTCTTTGGAACTATCCATGATTAGATAAAGTGTCCGGGGTACCCGCTGTAAGCACAGGTGCACGCAAGAAGTTCCCCCCACTCTGACGTGCCGATGTGCTCGTAGCCCTGATCTGAGTCCCCGACGCGTTCGGAACAACAACCTGCATCGGAGTTACGGACGTATTATTATTCGGGATCACCAGACGCTCGAGGGCGTCCATGCGATCGGCCAGCGCGCCTAGGCCTCTCCGCGGGTCTCCAAGGGCGACTTGCACCTGTGCTAAGCCTTGTTGTAACTGCTGCACACTCTTAGTGAGCGTAGCCAGCATGCCTTTGATCTCATATGTTTGCGAGTCTGAATCGTCCTTACTGGAAACTGCCCTACGCTTGGCGGCGCCGGCCGAGTCGCAGGCCGGAACTGGTGCTTCTGTGGCGGTCGACGCCGACGCGTTGGATGTAGCAGTCTGACTGATTACCAATTTCTTTATCTCTATCATTTCACTAGCCATCTTTCTGATCATTTCTTTTAAGTCCGCGTTTTCCTTCATAAGGCGCGCTACCTCGGCGTCCCTGGATTGCTCTGGAAGCGGGTCGCGTGGGCCCCGGTAGGATCTCGCGTGGGCGCCGCCAGCAACCATATCTGCCCACGATAGCGTCGACTTTCTCTTCCTCTGCTGGCCGGCACTGGACTCATACCGGGCCCTCGATACAGAGCGGCTCCTGGAGCGGCTTCCGGATCTGCCCCTGGACATAGATCTGCCCCTGGACCGGGATCTTCCCCTGGACCTGGAACGGCGTCCGGAAGGCGGAGAGGGGCTCCTGGATCTAGAGCTCCCGCGAGCCGCGGAGCGACCGGCAGCGGCCGGGAGTTGTCGCTCGCCCATGGCGAGGGCCGGAGACTTGCTTCTATTGGCTCGGGATCGGTCCCCGCGCCTGCGTCTGACGAGGTACGGCGTCTGGTACCTCTGCTTGCATTCCTTGGCAGCGGTGAAGTGTCGACCTCCGCACAGCCTGCATTTGGGGTCGCACTTGTGTTGTTCGTCCGGGTTGGCGATGCCGCATCCCCTGCACATAGTTTCGTCCGGCGAGGGGCAGACGTCCGCTCGATGCCCGAGGCGGCCACAGGCGTAGCACACCTCCACTTGCTTCCTATATAATGCACACCTGACAAGTGTTCCACCGTACGACACGTAGTTTGGCACCTTGTAGCCGTCGAAGACCACAACCACGGTGCCCGTGCTCTTGATTCGTTTGGCTCCCAAGGCCAGCGGGTTCTTCGAGTTGACAATCTTGCGATCGAGCTCCTCCGGGCCTTCACTCGGTGCGATGCCGCGGATGACGCCTTTGCACGTAGAGTTGGGCGCTGCCTCGTACGCATTCACCTCGTGCTGCTGGCCGCCAACAGCGATGCACTCGACCCTGACGTAGAGGGTCGCATTTTCTCTGCTTGGGGTGCTGATGACCATGATATTTTGTTGGAAATTCGGGCACATCGTGTCCGAGTCCCGCTTCGCCTGGTCGAAACCGACTGCGTTCCATATGGCCTCGGCCACAACTGTCGGCCCCACCTTGCTGATGTTCAGACCTCCCTTCGGCCTGACGATGATCTTCGCGTCTTCTTTGGGCAACGGAGGCATCCTTCCACCCCGAATAATTTTGGCTTTAGCGCTGCTGCGGTCTCGGTGACCCTTTGCGGTCGCGTTGTCATTTGGCTTAGCGCCGGTAGAAATGGCACCAACTCGCTCGACGGGCGCCGATTTGGCTCCGGAGCGCCTGGCAGCAACTGTTTGCCATCCGAGATCCTTGGAAAATTCCTCGGGAGTCAGAAGCTCCCCTTCCACTTCGCATTCCATCACGGCAGACACTGATGAGAAGAGCTGGCGCCGCAGCAGCACTTCGCCGCGCTAACACAAGCGCGGCAAGGGTTAGCGTCGCAGCGGCGTAGCCTGGACGGAAAAGGCCGATAATATCGCAACAAGGCCACCCACCTTCAAGAGTCGGGTGTCTACGGGATCGCCACAACTTAAAGAGTCCGTTGGCACTAAAATAGTCGAACTGGGCTCAAATTAAATCACCGAAATCATTTTCAGAAGCGGGAGCTGGTCTTCGCCGCCTACTGGCACGTTCGTCGTCGTCGTCTTCCTCCGAGGGCCAAGGCCCTCATCGAATTTCAGGCCAAGGACGAGCACGCAATGTTCGTGGATGCGGCAAAATACCAGGGAGACTGCGCGGCGTTCGTAGCTACCGTCATCGAGGCGTCGTCCGGCGCGACGAGGGCAGCGGCGAGCTTACAAGTCCGCGAGGCGTGTCAGGCGGAGGAGGTGGCCATTGCCCTGGCCATTGCCGACCCCGGGTGCCAGACGGTGTTGTGCGATTCGCGAAGTGCAGTGCGGAATCATGCAAAGGGTGAGGCTGTGCGCATTCTGTGCTCGGCTGACCTGCAACGAGAGAATCGATATATTAGAATCAAACGATTCCCCGCGCACGCGGGCAACGATGCGAGCACGATAACCACAACGAGACGGCACACGCAGTGGCGCGAGCGCTAACCAACCGCGCCGCTGCAACCGACCGTCCAACGTGGTGTAGTGCCAAGGACCGCATGACGACGTTCAACGAGCTTACACAGTTCCACCGCCTGGCTCGAAGGACTTTCCCACCCCCGCACCCGGGTCTGAGCCGAGCGGAGGCGGTGCTGTTCAGACAATTGCAAACTAGTTCCTTACCCACCCCAGTGTTAATGACTCATCTATACCCTAAATTATATGTGAGTGATGTGTGCCGCGTGTGTCAGCGCGAGAGGGTCACCCTGACGCACATCCTATCGATTGCACCAAGTTCCCCGACGAAGCTTCGACATGTACAACGATTCCACCGCGACTCGCGGCTGCGGCGGAATGCTACGACCACGAAAGCCAAACCTGGACCGTCCAGCAGGTCTCGGCGGCTCTTGAAAGACAAAGGCCGAGCGAAACCGACGGAACGTTGCCCCTCAGGGCGACCGACCACGGGAGTAACACCCGCTGGAGTTGATAGAGACCACTCGCTAAGAAGACGTCAGGGCCCGCGTCACGGCGCCATTTAGTCATGGTGTCGTTCTGCAGGCGACTACATGAAGTTGTTTCTCTCTCTCTCTCTCTATTGTTTTCAATATATTCTACTAACTGTTTACTAATTATATGCTCTAGGATTTTGCAAGCCGTATGAGTTATGGATATCGGACGGTAGTTCCCAATGTCTAGCCTGTCTCCAGCCTTATAAACAGGCACAATCCTCGCTTATAACCATTGACTTGGTAATGCACCATTGATTAATGACAGAGAAAATATTTTAACGAAGAAGCATGCAATCCATTCACAGTATCGCTTTCAATACTCATTCGGTATTTTGTCAGGACCAGGAGACTTTTTATGTCCAATTTTAGCAACATGTCGACTATACCTTCTTTATAGATAAAAATGCCATCATTAGTATTAGTAGTACAGTAGTAGTTTGATTATGCCTTGTAGGTGAGTAACCTTCATTGAAAGATGTAATATGGGGGAATGAAACATTTTATGTAGATTGTATTTTAAGAACGCTTTATTTGTGTAGCCATATTCATGTTTCAGATAAATCCTCGTACAGCACCAGCCAACACAAGCCCATATACCGTCAGTCCCGTGACGGCACAGCGTTCGTTCGAAAACTTCCACAGAAGGTTACGCTAGATATCCCTCTAGATAATATAGTCAGAAAATCTATGCGTCGTTACCAGGCCAGCCAGCCCTTTCAAACACTCGGCGCGTGCACTCCTTGCCAATTTGTGGTCTTCTTTCCTTGTGAGGGCTCGTGCTTTGAGACTGGACTGTCTCCGGGGCTGGCTCACTTTACCCAGTACTCTCCTCGTAGCTGCTTACGCATATGTACAAACTATGCGACCTTCTAGAAACTTCATCATTACCCAAGTTGTACAAGTGCTCGCACTTCGTTGCCGAACTACGAATGCCATCGGCGTTTTAGCGGAGGCCTCATGAAATAGCCATATGTACCTGTTATCGTATAACACATAGTGGCTGACGACGTCACAATCCGTGTTTTTGTCTTTTACGTTCATCCACTAAACCGAACAGTAGCCATGTCATAGACTCGTGCTGAACGACTGGAGAGGAAATCATGTCTTTGCCGTCATTGGATCGTCTACAATGTCATTGTAAAGGACGTGTTTACCTGTGTTTACCATATATATATATATATATATATATATATATATATATATATATATATATATATATATATATATATATATATATATATATATATATAAGTATATTAAATAAGATATTCTGTTGTCCTTGTCAAGCTTGCGCTATAACAAAATAAGACACGGAGGGGGGGGGGCTGCCCCCTCCCCCCTCATTTGAAAGCGGACACTTCCGACTGCACGCGGGAAAGTCTAACTACAGCTGAAGCTACATTTTCTTTCTTAATAGAGTGGCCACGTACGGAGTGCTTTTCTTTACTACGTATCCCGGGCTTGGCCACAGAGGATTGTGTTTTGTGCCTCCTCGAGACGCGCCGTTAGAGGACGAGGCGTGGCATTCGCCCAACACGCTCTTGTTGCGGAGAAAGCCTGGGCGCTTCGCACTCTAACAAATTTCTGGTTGCGCTACTTGCATCATGGGGTCCTATAACGTAGAGCTATTCCAATATGTTTTTTTCCAATCTCCTGACGTCATATTTGCGGAACCGCCGACGCAAGCATCGGGCGGTGACCCGCGGGGTTGTCTAAACAGACCAATCAAACGCTCTCCTTGTGTATAGGAGGTCACTTTTGTTGGCTTTAAAAAAAGAATAACATTGCCTACACTGAGCGGTTTGTCTTATCTAATTGGCTGATAATAGGCGAGCAGCACGCTCAAGTGGACAGGCATTCAATGGGGCCGAGCCAGTGCACTGAAAATCGATCGATAACCGGATGAAGAGGGCGGTGCCGGCGTCTGCGACTTTATATTAAAGTTGAATTACCGGAATTGCCCGCGCAATTTCTGGACTTCTGTTACACCGCTTACAAGTGCTGCATTTACCTTTACATTAGATGACACGGCTATATCAAACCCCTCTGAAATAGGCAATACTTCTTATGTCTTCTTCTTCCAATCAGTGTTCACGCATGACAAGAACCCTCTCGCACTGCTCACAGATACTAATCTAGAGCTCTCTATCGGCGACGTTGTAGTCAGTGAAAACGGCATCCTAAACTTGATTCTCAATTTAGACACAAAGAAGTGCGCTGGTCCTGACAACAGTCCGAACGGCTGTTTGGTACGATACTTTCTCTGGTGTTCACGTTACTTGGTGGTCATATTTAGCAAATACCTGACTTCAGGAGTAATCGCCCACTTCTGGAAGCAAGCCAATGTCCACCCTCTTCAAAGATATGGTGCAAAACAAAGTTTTTCTAGTTATAGACCTATATTGCTTACCTCGATTACAGGAAAGCTACTGGAGCGTATCATACACAAACACATAACAGAATATCTTGAATCGAATAACCTTCTCTCTAACATACAACATGGATTTTGTCATCGCTTCAGCACAACAACGAAACTCGTGCAATTTCCACATGCCTTTACTAGCAATTTTCATATTGGTAATCAAATTGATGCGTTACTTGTAAACTTTTCCATAGATCCAACAAGATACTAAGCAAACTTAACGTAATTTTAAACAATCCTCTACTGGGACTCGACTGGATAGCTAGCTTTTTTAACTCTCGGGCTCAATTCGTTTCGTTTAATTCCACTTCATCTTCAACCGTAAATATAACATCAGGTGTTCCACGGGGCTCTGTTCTGGGCCCCTAGTTATTTTTAATATGTATAAATGACCTTCCCAGCAATATTAACTCAAAAGTCCCTCTTTATGCCGACGACTGCGTCCTATACCAGGTAATTTCCTCTCCTGGTGATGACGCCTTACTTCATGATTCCTTCAACATATCTTGCACGTGGTGTACGGATTGGCTTTCAAAAAAACCGTACTGGTGCCATTTAAGGCCAATCCACACGACGGACCAAATTGCTCTTTTGGACCGCGGGCCGCGCATCACGTGATAGGACGTCACCAATTCGTGCGTACCGCCGTTGGCCCGCACAAGACCGCGGCCCTCGCGGTCCAACAAATCGCCGAGGCTTTTCCCGCTTCCGTTTTGGCGGCGAACCGCATGCAAACCGCAGCGATTTTGGCATAGCCAATGAATGTTGTCCGGCAACAGAGTGTCTTCAGCCAAAGCCAATCTAGTTTTCGGCTCAGCAAAAATCAGTCAAGCCAGTCATTTCATGTCCGCCGTTCCGCCTACACGTGGGTGCAGCAGATATATTTTATGCGAAGCATATTACGAGGGCTCAACCCAGCTCCTCAGGCGCGGCGGTGACCATGAAATCACGTGACACCGTGACGTCACGACAGAGGAGAACCGGCGCTCCAACTCCCGCCGTCGCTCGCGGCGTCGCGCCCCGCATCGGACGCGGTGCGCGTCGAGCAACGCAGCGTTCGGCGCGACAACGAAATGTGCGCCTGAGCAAGCGCCGCACGCCTGAGCCGACGCCGACGACACCGGCTTTTCTGCGACACGAGCTCCTTAACGCTGTCGCGTTAAAATAAAGGCTAGTATGCTTCGCATCCTGGGCTTAACCTTAGCTAAGCCACAGCCATTTTTTTAAACACCATGTCCTCTTGGAGTGACGAGGAGGTTTTTTTCATTTTGTATACCTTTGAGCAGTTCCCGGTTTTGTGGGACTGGAGCCGGAATGATAACAATGATAACAGTCTGGCCGAGAGTGTAGCTGGTTGGTCTGCCGTCTGCTATGGCGGGCCGCCGTGTTGATCTGCTCTGGGCCGGACCGGACCGCGCATGGCCGTGACGTCGCCTCACGTGACCGAACGGCCCGCGGACTTGGTCCGTCGCGTGGATCGGCCTTTACGAACAGTCACATTCCTTCACAGCATGTGCACGCTTTTAACAACACAACAGTTCTCCGGGCAGGTGTGTACACACACCTTGGAATTATGTTCGCACGCAACATGCAGTGGTCGCAGCTTATTGATCACATTACATATCTATAGCGTTAAGATTTTTATTTATTTATTTTTTATTTATTTATCGATACATTTATGTATTTATTTATTTATTGATACTACGGTCCAGGACCCTAGCAGGGTGCATACAAAGTGAAATTGAAAAAATCTAATTACCAAATACAGCGATACATAACATAGGTGACTTGCGATGTGCAAATGCAAGCAGTTACTGAACCACACAGAATAAATCACTCGCTACATAAACATAGCTGCGACTCTAATAATGGCAGTGAGCATTAGGTTACAACGTCATCAGTAAGGTTATTCCATTCAACAATAGTTCTAGGAAAAAAGGAAAATTTAAAGCAATTCTTTTTAGTAATTAACGGTGTTATTGTCTGTGAGTGTCGATGACGTGAAGTGTGACCAGCAGAGAAAGTGATAAAGCGTGATGTATCAATGTTTTAGTGCCCTTTTATGAGATGGCAATCCACTTCTCTTGAGGAGCTCGGTAACTGAAGTGCGGCCATACGAATCATATATGAATCGTACTGCCCATTTTTGAACTTTTTCTAGTTTAGTAATATTTCTTTTAGTAAAGGGATCCCATATGACAATCGCGTATTCCAACATTGGTCGAATGATGACATTGTAAGAAAGAAAACGCACAGTCGGTGTAGCGAATTTTAGAGAGCGTCTTAAGCCTGTTTCACATGATGCGACTGCAACGACGAAAATCGGTGCTGTCGCACGCGTCGCAATGCGATTTTTAGAGGACGCTTTTCACATGATTGCGATTTCAACAACGCGACTGGTGCGACGCCCAGGGTTGCTTACTGCCAAGTTTTGTGGCACACGCTGCATAATTCTTTTATTGTAGTGAATAAAACGTTGACACTATAATATAATTGACTTCTCTTGATTAGAAGCAAATACTATGTACGTTTACTAATTTAAAAACGTTAGTTAAGATTTCTCCTAGAGTGCGCGACGGCGGTTTCTGTAATTGAGTGCGACATCGCGCACGTAAACAGCTGTTCGCAGGTAGTTCAGCGGTTCTTTATTCTATGGTTCAGCGCTGTGTGTTGTCTTATCTACCTTCTATGACCGTTTCGTTCTGCCTGTGCTACAACAATCTACAAGACGACCTATCGACAAGTTCATATAGCTACCCTCACCGTATATGCAGTATTCGGAATTCGGCTGCCACGAAGTTGTCGTGTCAGCCCAAGATCCTCGCGCTACCCGTGCTCGGCGTCAGCTTCTGGAGAAAGGATGCGTGTATATTGCCTGTCATTGCGCATATGTGGTGCCTGCTCCTAGCCATATTCTTACGCCAAACGCAACAGGAAGCACAAACCCGAACGCCCGCGTGTGCCCCTGAACGAAGCCTCAAACGATCTGTGTGATTACGACGTGGAATGAAAATTGTGTTGTGAAATTCAACCTTAGCGCTAGCCTGGTTCGTCCATCGCCGTGCTTGCGCTGCGAATATATATATGGGAGCCCCCTCTCAATATTTCTAAAGGCGCAAAAGCCGACGCATCAAATGTTTCGAGCAGTTACCGTCACTTTTGTAGAAACCTGTACGTTGTAACATAACATGCATTCTAAAAGACACGCTTCTCGTCCACTTTGTTGTTCCGTGTCTCGCGCTGGTAGTATACTCGGAACTTCTAACAAGAAGACCATATCAATACGCGCTATTCATAATGCAGGATCGTAGGCCCACGGCAGGCGCACTTACTGTTCAGAATCGCACGCCTCTCACGGTTAGCCTGTTTTGTGGAAATAAATATTATTATTATTATATTATTAATGTTATTAGATATTATAGTTTCTTCACTGTAATTTATAGCAATCATCCAGATTTCTTAAGCTAGTCATGCATTCAACCTGTATTAAATCAACATTGTTACGACATGCTTATGGCAGTCATTTCAAACTAGATTGCTCAGCCAGAGAAAGTACAAATGCAAGCCTTAATGTTTATTCCAATTTGGTATTCCTAAACATTATATTGGCAGAATTTTATACCTGCTTGCATTTCCTGCAATTTAATGTTCAGAGCTGGAAAAACTGATTCCTTTTCTTGCTGTCGAATGGCTGCTTCAATGTCGATAGCAATCTATAATTATTCATTTCGAAAGTGTTAAGCAATGACTATATGTCTAAGCTTATCAATGCGTTTTTGTTCCACGAACAGAATTAAGTTTTCTCTCTCCCTCTCATTGACAGCCATGGAATGAAACCGTTCACTTTCATAAGTATCAGGATGCAAACATTCTGAAATTTGTCCTGAGCATTTGTATGCGTCCTATAGTGTGCATGTTTGTATCAAGTTGTCGGGTTACAATCGCAGTGATCTACACATATTCTTATATTGCAACAAACAAATTTATTTCACTTTGTTTTCAAATCTACAATGTGGCCATGCAGTAACGACTGCATTAATAAGCAAAAAAAAAACTGCAGATTCAGTGTACGTGGTGGAATCTTTGCGAAGTGAAGTTTTTGTCGAGTGGTCAGTTAAATGCTGTTAAAGTAACTGCGATATATACAATTTGTCTTATTTTCAACAATCCTACTTGTCATCTTTTGCAAGGTTTGCTTATGCACCGCATAGGTCACAACCTTAATGTCATGTAATCTTTATGCATTACACTGTTCACAAACCATACCGAAATGCAAACGGCAGTTAATGTAGATGCACGCTGCGAGACATCAACACAGTGACGTTTGTTGAGCAAGGAATGGTGCGAGGTGTATGCAGATGAATGAATGACGTGCTTATGTACCTATTTATTTATATACCTCGCAGGCTGCAAGGTTGGAGTATTATGCAAGGGGGAATAAAAAAGTTGTTACAAAAGGAAAAAGGGCACAACATTAAGAAAAAAAACCAGCAAAAAAAGCAGTACCAATACATTGCACTAACTAGCCCAACGTGTTTTACTGGCACAACATTATACAATACTTAACAAACAATAACAGAAAAAGTTACTGCCCATGCACCCTGTACAGACGGTAAACCAGCGAAGCTGAAATGTGCAGCCCCGGTGTTTATCACTGGGTTAATTCCAATGGTTTATTCAAGTCTTTCTATATTATTGGTTATGTCTGTGTTTCTTAATGAGGTTATGAACATGTTTGGCTTGGGTTTATCACATTGTTTATTTGGAATGCTGCACATTGCACTTTGCAAGATCACCGTCATGGAAAGTGCAATGAGTGGTTCATTGTGTTAATCCAGCGGGTCCATCACAGTCTTTCTGGATTATGTTACGCACTCGTGTTTTCTAATGCGTTAATCATAATGTTTATGACTCAGTTATGCACTGTAGTTACGAAGTGACACACCGCGACTGCACATTTAATCTAATTAAATACAGGGACACATTTTCAAACCTATTGCAATGTCGGAGAGAGACTGCTGCACGCGCGCTCTGCTGCTAGAGAGAAACGACGTCACTATCGGTCCAGCCAATGGCCCACCACACCTTTGCTGTGAGATAATAATGACATCATGATCTTGTCTTAACCCCATCCCCCTTTGTGTCCCTTCCCTGCAATAATACGCAGATAAATGTATGTTTGAAATGCATAAGCATTTCTATGTGTACCCAACAAGAAATGTCTCCCTCCATCATGCAAGACGAATACAATGGCTCAAACCCCCTTAAATAATGGCTCATACCCCTACACTAGGGTTTTTGGGATCAGACCATGAGTGTTTTGCCTAGGCATACACAGCTTCACTGTAAAAAGAATGAACACCTTTCTGCTAGAGACCAAGACAATCATGAGGTGTATTAACGAATGAAAGTTTATTGAACATGCCGAGTAAATGCTGTTCGACAAGCAATAAATCGAATTTACACAAAAAAGCAGAAGCAACACTCTGATGTGCGTCCATACAGATCCCAACAGGAAACGCATCCATCTCAGAAAGTTTAACAGCGGCCATGCTGACACAAGATTCTCCTAGTGTATTTGAATCTACAGCATCCATAATTTCTCTAGGCAGCCGATCTCCACAGAATGCTAGCTTCTTCCTCTACAATGCACTCTCCACATCTGAGCGGGCATTGTAGAGGAAGAAGCTAGCATTCTGTGCAGATCAGCTGCCTAGAGAAATTACGGAAGCTGTAGATCTAAAAATGTGGGGATAATCTTGTCATCATGGCCTCCGTTAGAAATGGATGTATTTCCCGTCAGGAAACGCACATGAATTTTTGCTTCTCCTTTTTTTGTATGTTCAGTCTACTGCTTGTCAGCGAGCATTTATTCGGTGTGTACATTAAACTTTTGATTGTTAGATCATCTCGGTTTTTTTTGTTTGTCCTATGTGTTCTTTGGTGCCATTTGCAGCCAGGCTATTCGTTCTTGTTTTTTTTAGACTGCAACAAGTCACTTTAATGGCCCTCATGATACCTTATAACATCTTTTATTTGGCCAATGTAGCAAGAATGTACAGTGTGAAGCAGTAAGAACAGGGTATGCTAACTTCTAATTAAAAGGTTTATTGTGAAAATGCAGTGATCTATAAAGGTTACCACAAAGTAGTACAGCAATAAAACCTGAAAAAGACTAGTGCTTGATGAAACCAAACATAAAAGCAGGAAAGGGAGAAAATACATATAGATATACAAGTCCAGGGAAAAAAACATTGTGATCACCAAGTCTGCATGTGGCTACCTTCCAGGAAACTCATTTTTTTCCCAAATGGCATGGAACTGGAAGAATGTGCTTGCATAAGCAAGCTGTCAGTCTGTCTATTGGAATAACAACAGTGTTTCTTGAAAGGTGCTGGCATGCAGGATTGGCAATTGTAATGATTTTTTTCCTGCACTTGGAATTTTTCTCTATTCTCTTTCTGTAGCATTTTTATTTATGTTTGGCTGCATAAAGCACCAATTTTTATTTATCGTTCAAAGATGTCTTTCTTTTTCTGGGGAAAACTCGGGGAAGACAGGAGATGGAAATTCAAGACGATGAGCAACATGAGAACAAGGTGAAAGTAGGAGCCAACGTTTCCACACGTGGACCTTGAAGAAGACAAGTCCACTTGTCGAAACGTTGGCTCCTGCTTTCACCTTGTTCTCGTTTTGCTCATCGCCCTTTTTTTCTGGTAATTTACATAACTCGCCTCATTTTTACAAATGAACCTCGGTTGAAAGTTAGTCCTCATCCATATCTAGTGTCATCCTGTTGATACTGCTTCATGCTATGCACTCTTGCAACATTTGTGTGTGTGTGTGTGTGTGTGTGTGTGTGTGTGTGTGTGTGTGTGTGTGTGTGTGTGTGTGTGTGTGTGTGTGTGTGTGTGTGCGCGCGCGTGTGTGTGTGTGTGTGTGTGTGTGTGTGTGTGTGTGTGCGTGTGTGTGTGTGTGCGCGCACGCGTGGATTTGGATGCGAGATCGGTCCCTTTGGCAGAGGTATCATTCTTCTCCTGTGCAGCCTTATGAATTCATTAACTATAGTGCAACAGAAATACGATGGACAGGAACGAAGTGAACGCACAGAGCGCTTCGTTCTTGTCTGTTGTCTATCTGTTGCACTTTAGTTAATAATGAATACACACAAACTCATCTAGTTTTCAGTTATTATGTCAGGCTTATCAGCCCGCTTGTGTCCTGGAATATCTGCATGGCTATGTATCCTGTAATTTAATTTCTGGCCATGTGCTGGCAAGTCGCGTGTTAATCTCCTGATTTTCCTGACAATCTTGTGTGATGTGCAGGCCCAGATAGTTTCTGGTGAATTCATGCAGGGTGTTGTGCAGGGTGTTATCTGCATTACAAGTGCTGCTTTGATTGCTTTCAGTTCAGCGTTTCTAGGTTTAGGATGACCTGGAATGGTACTCACTTATATGGGGTTTAGTTTTATGTAGTGTCATACTACTGTTACATTGCTATTGCCAGATCAGTGTACTATATGTGCCTTATGTTTGCTTGCATCTTCATGATTAGCAACCTCCTCTGTGTGTTTGGCAGTTGCATATAGTCTCCTGGCCTAATTGTTTGCCCCCATATTCCATGGTGTAGGCCTGTTGTGTTTCAAGTTCAGGTACTCCCGAGGTTGCGTTTCTGAAGGGAGGGGTAGTCGTCTTGGCATCTCATATGCTAGCTGGCATAGTATCTTGGGACGAGGTTCTGAGCTCTTGAGACAAAGAATTTGTGCTGCAGGCTGCAACTCTACTCTGTCTAGGTGCTTGTTCGTTAGCTCTTTCTCATAGAGGTCTTCAAGCATGGTACAGTTGGAAAGACCTGTTATTACTACCCGATGCCTGTATTCGATGAGTTGTCTTTTTTGTGTGCTGCTGGTAATTCATACCGTACCATACCTTGGACACAAGCACAGCATCTGTGATTTTCTATAGTATCCGGTCGCCCGCCCCCGTTATTTCGAGATTATTCTTTTCACCAGGTGTGGAAGTTGCGTCCAGGCATTGCATAATTGTTTCACCCACATGCTGGCTCTGCCGTCATGGACTTACACTAGCTGAGGATTTGTGGATGTTGACTTGCGGGCATATTTGTCCAGCTATGTGGATCACAATGTGCAATCTGGGGTAGTTCTTGATTCTAGTCTTTCTTTTTTTCTGACGTCGATATGAGCTGACTTATCAGAAAGCGAGAGGCCAGACTAGCCAAGAAAGTCTGCAGTGTTGTCGAGGGCTTGTTGCATCATTCTTGATTTCTGTATAAGATAGCTTTCCCATAGACTGTAATACACCATAGTAGTAGTAGTACTAGACCATCTTGTAGTAGTACTACACCATCTTGTAGTATGCCCGTGTTGTTGGTGTGTGTGGGCTAAATGTACCTCCAACTCCCACCTGGAATTTCCTGTCTTTCAGGAAGTTACTGTTTAAGTGCTCTACCAGAAATGTTTTTGCTCATCGTTCCTCTTATTAGAGCAGCATGAGGTACTGCTGTTAAAAGCCTCTTCACTCTCTTATTCTTTCATAAGCGGTATTACATAATGTCCTGCAATAAAGTTTCTGCTGCTTATGGCCCACTCATATCTGCCAGAAGGGACAACTCTTGAAAAAGGTTTTCTTTGTGCTATGTGTGCGACGTAGTATGAGCATTCATGCCTTGACATTTATACATCTGTAGAACCAGCTTCTTGACAGAGTACCTGCTATACCTGATCATGCTTATTCGTGCAGTGCTGTTGAACAATACATATTGATGCAACGAATATTTACACACTCGAATTATCACGAAATATGGTTGTTTTACAATTCTGCACTTTGCTTTCTATTGGTGTTAGATTTTGCATAAGCATGCCCCCCTATGCAATAGTATTTTGAAGTGTAAGGGCTCAATAAAAGGTGATAAACTAAATCTAAGTGCAAGATCTTTTTTTCTCACCTATGACTCCCATCGAAATGCGACTTCCATGGCTGGCAAATCAATCCCTCGCCTTGTGTTAGCAGCAGAATGCTATAGCCACAGTGGCAGGTGAACAAATTGAAGAACAATATTTCTGTCTATAATTTTTTATGCGAAGCATATTACTAGAGCTCAACCCAGCTCCTCAGGCGCGGCGGTGTCGCCTTCAATACCACGTGACACCGTGACGTCACGACAGAGGAGAAACGGGGCTCCAACTCGCGCCGTCGCTCGCGGCGTCGCGGCGGTATATAAGCAGCTGCGCTTGCCTCTGCTAGACACTCACGAGGTGAGATGCCTCCTGGAGACAGAGCTGCTCGTTGGAATGAGAAGCGAAGGTTGCGGCGTGCTACAGAGACTGTTTCTAGGTGGCTTTGCTACGGCGCAGCGACTACGCGCCCCGCATCGGACGCGGTGAGCGTCGAGCAACGGAGCGTTCGGCGCGACAACGAAATGTGCGCCTGAGCAAGCGCCGCACGCCTGAGCCGACGCCGACGACACCGGCTTTTCTGCGACACGAGCTCCTTAACACTGTCGCGTTAAAATAAAGGCTAGTATACTTCGCATCCTGGGCTTAACCTTAGCTAAGCCACAGCCATTTTTTCTTCCCTGTATGTAAGTAAAGTTTGGAATAAGTTTGTCATTGCAAAAAAGCCCAGTTTGTGGTCTTTTATTGAATAAACCACATATTGTGTATAGTTGAAATGCAGAAATTTGTTCTAAAATCTTCAGGTGATATATGTTCTTGCAAGTAGCATGGTATTTCATTACTTATAAAGATAGTAATCGCAGCGGATATCGTTATATGGGTTTACACACTAATATATGTGATCACAAACTTCTTAGAAACTTACTAGAAACATGTAAGGCATGAATGTTTCTTCACACTTGATCAGCTGTGAACGTGCAAGAACTGCTTGTACTCGATGACTTCACTGCACAGTTTTGATTTACTTTTCTTCAGCGTGTCGTTTTATACTGTTTTATCTCCACAAGAACAGGCCGTTTGCCTGCTTTTCGCATTGTTGCACGATTTCTACATAATTGTGCAGGAGGGTATGTTGTCACTGCCACTATAGCAAGCAATTTACTTAATCTACTAGCTGTACAGTTAATTACCTTGCAGAGCAAGTGTTCATACAGATGCAGTAAGGATACAAAGTCCGCAACATAGTCAATGTTTATTGGTTTCTGTGCAAGAAAAAGCATTCTCCAGAGAAGAGGTGCAACTTAATGTGCATGTAACATTTTATTCAAGCCACGGATTTAATGCTATCGTAGCAAATTCATTACGACAGCCTACACTTTTGCTCTGTCAAATTTAATAAGAGGCAAGATAAGCTTTCAAGATGCATCGGGAAATTCGTGCTTGAAAACCGACAAGAAAATGCAACTGAACGGTACCGCGTTCAGCGCAACGTTGAAACTTCGGGTACTTTGCTGTCTTGTCATTTGCCCTTGCCGAGGTTGAAATAATTCAAGCTGCTCCGTAAGCGCGATTTTTGCATGCTACTCAACAAAAGAAAATTGTGACGACCTCGTCGTCTCCTGGGGATCGAACACTTCCTAGCACTGACAACTCGTAAAGGCGCACGAAGCAAACGTGAAAATGCACTTCATTTGCTGTGTAGCGTGTCAACAAACGCATAGCAATCGGAGAATGCAATCTGTGGTACAAGTTTTTTATTCTCCCTTCGCGTACGTACCGAATTCGACGGTCCACGTCTCCGCGCATTGCACTTGTCGTGCGAGACGCCATTTTCCAAAACAAACCGTTGAATACGTTGACAGCTCTCCGCGCAATTTCGACGGAAAATCGCAGCGATCGGTGCGACGGTGCGACTGTGCGACCAACCGGTTGGTCGCAGCCGAAAATCGGGGGGTCGGCACTGCGACTGCGATTTTCATCGCAAACGATGGAAATCGCACTTCCGGTGCGACGAAAATCGCATGATGTGAAACAGGCTTTAGGAAAAATAGTTTTCGAAGGCAGTTTGCTGTGACAATGTCAACATGTTTGTTCCACGACAGAGTGTTAGTAATCCAGACGCCAAGGTATTTTTGTGCGGTTATCTCAGAAAGCATGATGTTTTCCGCATTGTAGTTGTACAATAAAGGCTTATTTTTTAACGATATTCTCATCACGACAGTTTTATCGAAGTTAATTTCCGTTTGCCATTCATTGCACCATGTTACTATGCTCTTAAAGGCATAATTCAGTCTAATTTGATCGTCGACAGAGGAATTTTTTTCGTACAGGACACAGTCATCAGCCTACAGCTTGATACCCACAGAAATCTCATCCACAATGTCATTTATGTAAAGTAAAAACAGAAGTGGACCAAGAACTGATCCTCGGGGGACGCCAGAATCAACGGGCACCTTATCTGAACTGGCTGAATTTAGTGTTACAAAGTGACGTCGGTTAGTCAAATAACTCTTTATCCAGGCGAGTAGTTTGTTATTTGGAGAATGTAGCTTAGTTTACGCAGCAATTTGTTATGGGAGACTTTATCGGAAATCCATGAAAATTACGTCTGTTTGTTTACCCTCGTTTACGGCTGCTGCAAAGTCATGAATGCTTTCTACAAGTTGGGTATTAGTCTAAAATCCTCGCCTAAAGCCGTGCTGCATACAGGTAAGTAGTTTATGTTCCTCAATAACAGCAGTTATATGTTTGTCAATAATACGCTCTAACATTTTACAAGCTGTGGAGGTTAGCGAAATTGGACGCTAATTCTGAATGAGTGTTTCGTCACCGGATTTGTGCAAAGGCACGATTCTGGCATCCCGCCAACCATCAGGTACTGCAGCTTCCTTTAAACACCTAGTGTACAGAACATGTAAGTATTTTGCACACTACTCAGCATAACGTTTCAATAAAGCATTTGGGATATTGTCTGGTCTAGGAAATTTTTTTACCTCAAGGTGGAGGCTGGAAGACGACGAAGTGATTCTCTAATTGAACGCTGGCACTGGCTCCGTCTTCGACGACCGATTTGACAGTGTCTTTTGACTCAAATCGCAGTTTCGTTGTTACCAGTGTATTTGTGAAGGCGCTAGGAATCGCCCGATACCCAACTTTCAACGTAAGGTAAGTTTTTCGGCGTTTTCTGGAACTTGTTCGCCGTCGTCGGTGCGGTGGTGCGCTAAGCCTAGGCTTGCTTCGTGGCCGCCGGGATTGGGCCTGACCCCGGCGTGGACCCATACGACATGGCGTCCGAGATGGAGACGGCCACGTCTCCGACGACATCGAGCCCTGGCTCCGGCCAGATATGCGTCGAGGTGCAAGGGCAAGAGATTTCTCCTGAGGAGTTCCACACTGGGATCGGCTGGTGGCAAGTGGGCCAGCGCATAACAGCCCCGGCGAGCGAGGGCTCCGCCGCTCGCCAGTCGAGGCCTAAAACAAGAGACCACGTCAACAGAAAAGTGATCGCAACGACAACAAGGGCAGCGAGAATGCCAGACGTGCTGCCGAGAGAGGACACCAAAGTGATCGTGAGGCCGCGGGGAGGCCTAATCATCGCAAGAACGCAGACTGGGATCGTTGCCTCGGCCATCATGGCTGCGGCGAGGGTTTCGAGAGAAGACGGTGCGGCGGATACCTTCTGCCCCAAACTACACCAGAATATCATGGTGGTGAGTACCCCCGATAAGGGGCGTGCTTTGACCTATGCCAAGATTCAGGCCATCCGCGTCGGGGACAAGATACACGAGGTAGGCGCGTACCAAACCACGAGTCACGCTCGCGCGGGAACAACAGCGAAAGTCACAACAGAAGCATGAGCCGCCACCGCCGATCCCAATCCAAAGACAGAGTAGCCTGGGCAGACGTAGTAAAGTCGGGGGTAGCCAAGAAAGAGCAGCAGCAACAGCAGCAGCAGCAGCAGCGACAGCAGCAGCAGTCACCGCCATTTCGAGGTGGTGGAGGGAAATTTAAAGACGAAAGTGAGGCAATGAAGGCGCTAACAGAAGCAAACGAGGTGTTGCGGAAGAAGAACACTGAACTAGAGGCGACAGTCAATAACCTCAGCAAGGAAATGGCAGAGATCAAGAGAATGATGACGGTCCAGCTACAACAGCAGCACGCACAGCCTTTATCGCCACAACCACAGCAGATGGCAATGACCGAGGATGAGCCCGAAGTAGCGGTGAACCCGAGGACAGAGAACGCGGCCTCGGTGGGTCCGGCACCCAAGAGAAGAGCAATTGAAAATCTTAAAGAGCGGAGACTCAGCGATAGGGTAGACAACCTTGAAGATAGGCTCACCCACTTTGAAGAGTATATTCGCACGACATTCACCAAGACAATTACCGACCGTTTCATAGCAATTGAACAGACGTGCCAGCAATTAACGACGACAGTACAGAATTTGGCAACGCAAATGGCTAACTTTCAGCAAACACAGATAGGACATTAACCATCGCAACCACAACAGCAGTGAAAGGCCTCCTTGTCTGGCATTGGAATTGCAACGGTTTTGCTGGGAAAAAGGCTGCGCTTCAGCAACACTTACAACAAGTATCAAGAAAGCCAGATATTATCATGTTGCAAGAGACCCTCATTGAGGAAGTAAAGCTCTCAGGTTACCGGTCCCACGCCAGCCCACCAAGCTTCCGGACCGCGGCCAGCAGTAGTGGCAGGGGAGTTTGCACCTTGGTGAGAAAAGGCATCACGTACGTCGAGCACGAGTTATTGAGCAAAAGCCCAATCGAGCACACCATGGTAGAGGTGGTTACCGGGAAAAAGCAGAAGGAAAGCTCTTTTCTGGTAAACGTGTACAGTAGCCCTTCACACGGAAAGCAGAAATTCAAAGCACTGTTACACAAAGTGTGCAACGTCGCGGGGCCCGACAACAGGCTGGTAATCTGCGGGGACTTCAACGCGCCGAATCAAGCCTGGGGTTACCCCAAAACATTGGCAAAGGGCAGGGACCTAATGCAAGATGCTACCGACTTGGGACTGATTCTAATTACCGACCCAGGATACCCTACAAGAATCGGCAACTCGATCACCCGAGACACAACGCCCGATCTCACTTTCGTCAGGAGTAATGGCGGTGGTATGGCGGACTTCGAATGGCGCAACACGGGCCACAAATTGGGAAGTGACCATTACATTGTGGAGGTCGCTGTCCCGCTCGGTGGTACCGACGAAGTTGGCAGAAGCCTTCGGAAACATAGCTTTACTGACTGGGACGTGTTTCGAGGATTGTTACCCGAGGAGCAAACCGAAATTACGGAAATGCCATGTTCACTTATTACCACATCAGGAACAGGAGGTGCGGACACTTCAAAAGGCGGAAGACGGCCGTCACCTTGCGTAAATACGCCTTTGAAATTTTTATTGAATGCCGTCGAAAACCCTGCATCATCCTGCACGCAACCACCATAAACTACACATCCGTCGTTAGAGCGAGATTTCGGGCTCGCCAATCTCCAAAATTTTTCGGGTGCCTTTTTGATAATTGATGGCAGTGCTATATCGAAATAGTTTTTCTTATCATGCGCAATCTTCTTCTTCACCTCTTCTGACATCTGCTCGACCATTAGTTTCAAGTCAGACCTGTTTGTCGTTCTCGCTCTCTTCTTTAAGCGTTTCAAATTTCGCTGCAACTGCAGCGTTACTCGACTTATCCACGGATTTCGAAAGTTATGTTTTTTAGCTATCCTTGGCACGAAACGCTGAATGCATTCGGGAATTACCCCCTTGAAAAAAAGCTACAAGTCATTCACCGAACAAGTGTTGTTTCTGAAAGAGTCATAATTAAACCTGAGAGCATCAAGAATAGACCCGTCTTCTGCTTTAGAAAAATTGGGAAACAACTTAACAGATAATTAGTTTACTTAAGACGAACTTTATCTAGATCGCCAAAATGCACTACATCACAAATAAATAAAACGGCCATTCGCCCTTTATTAGATTACGCTTCATGCGTCTGGAACCCACATAAAGTGTGCGACATTAAAAGTTGAATCGGTACATACGAAGGCAGTTCGTTTCATGTGTCATCGCTGCGATTGTGATTTATCAACTATTATCAAGCTTCAAGATTTATCAAGATTTATCAAGCTATTACATTCAATTATTCATTCGTCTTGTCGACCACCCGCTCATGAATACATTATGGTGGCTGGAAAGGGGCAGTGTGACGGCAGGTGTATCTGCGCCGTGCGAGTGAGAAGCGCGATGACCGATGAAATTTCCAGGCGCTGCTAGGAGGGCTGAAGGCGCTGGTGTTTTATGGCGAATGGAAGTGCGTTTCTGGGCTCCGTGGCGGCGACGAAAGCAAGAGTTGCTTTGAGCTTGCTTCTGTTTTTGATTGGTCGGCTTCTTTTTTTAGCCTTTAAATAACAATTGCGTCGTTTTCTTTTTGTCTCTTTCCGTTTTCGTGTGCGCGGGTGTGTTTCGTGTACATTTGGTTTGCAGAATAGTCAGAACGTTTTCTTGCGCCACGTGCTTCAACACGTGCAACCGGGTGGGACGTTAAGTCTTTATAGCCTTTAAATAGTAGCTTGAAAGCGGAAACACTAATAGCTAATAGTGGTTTTACTGTGTGTGTTTTGGTAGGAAAATGACAGCGCGGCCGCATGGTTGAACACGAGCGATAACATGCCATTCCTTAAGTCTCTGTGGCATTGATTGCTTTTAAAAGATTGGTGCGAATTACTTTTCGGCATTTTACGAATTACTTAGCGACCTTCAGGCAGTAGGCATGACCTGCGCCCCCAACAAATCAGAATACCTGCAAATAAGACCCTCGCGCACCCAGTCCAACCGTAGACACCCCCGCCCCCCCTTGACCTGACGATTTCAGGACAGGGCATCAACAGGACACTGGTAGCGTGAATCCCGGGCATGCACGTACAAGAAAATAACAGCGTAGAGACGGCAACAGACGAACATAAACATACTGTCAAGAGCATTACAACCCTCATAGATAGAATAGCAAGAAGCAAACATGGAATAACAGAAGTCGAGACACTACGCCTCGTACAGGCCTTCATCCTCAGCCGAATCACCTTCGCCTTACCCTTTCAATCTACACGCAAGACCGAAATAGAACACATCGACAAGCTTATAAGAATGCTATACAAAGATTGTTAGATATGGCGCCGTTTCCTGAGGCTACTTCGAGTTCCCCAGACCACATCGAATCGCAGCACAGCTAATTGAGGAATGCAGAAGCAGGAAAGCACATTCCAGAGGAGCGCCCGAGCAAACAAGTTGAAGGCCACAAGACACGTGCAAACAAGTTTGCGGCCCCCAGGTCGTGTGCCGCCGAGGAGCTATTCAATGCTTGAGTTTTCCAGAAAGCGAAGGGATAGCACGGCATTGTTGGAAGTAAAGTGGGTGCCAAACCAAGACGGCGGTAATGCGCCGTGACAGCCGGACGTGCCGGGAAGGCCCAAGCGTACCTCTTCATCGCCTTTGAAGAAGACATTTGCTACCGCTGCGCGGCCGTAGCACCGGGAGCAGGTGGGCCCTCGGACAATGGAGCATGAGTACCCCCCCATTCTCCGCCTTGGAAGAAGCGCATTACAAGTCTGCGAGGCAAGACCACAGAGAGCCGCCGGGTGTGACAACGCGATACGGGCGCCAACCATTGGCTGAAAATGGCGTCATCTGAGCGGACTCTCCCATTGGTCGAACATGACGCGACTTCCAGTCCTCGAAGGGTTTAAAAGAAGCATTCCAGAGAGACCAGAGCATTCCCTGATTCCCTGATTCAACTCTCTCGAACTTCTTGCCGCGGGCCGCAGCGTCCGAGTTGCTGCCGACCCGTAATGACTGTACGACGGTTACTTGAGTCTCATCTCTCTGTATATAATGTAAAATAAACCCGCCCAAGTTTGGTTTTCATCCCGGAGTCCGTCCCTTCAACCCCTACAAGATGCACTGCAACTTCCGAACTGCGCCAACACAGACAGATTCATGTCGATCGGCATAAATAACACATATGAAGAACTGGCCGCCGCCACGCTAATCGCAGAAAGAGAACGACTCAACAACACCTACCAGGGCAGAAAAGTACTGCGTAGACTGGGGTACCCACTCACCCTCCAATACTGCGAAGACGAAACGGTCGTCGTACTGATGCACGTACGAACACGTATCATCGTGGAACCAGTCCCCAACAACATGCATCCGCTCTACAACCAAAAGCGGCGGCAAGCGCGAGCACGAAAACTCCTCCAGACAACTAGCCACTCTGATACCTACTACACCGACGCTAGCCTTTACTCCACGCCACTAAAAGGCCCTAGAAAACAGGCATACGCAATAGCAGTAACCAATCACAACAAGGATGTGTCCTGCGCGTCTATACGGACCAGATCAAGCGCCACCGCGGAGGCAGCAGCCATAGCCCTCGCAATAAGAGAAGCAGAACGAAGGAGTCGCGCCGCATATATATCCTGATGGATTCACAAGTCGCCTCTCGCTTATACCTCAGAAGCACACTTCCCAGGTGCGTAACTGATATCCTGGGCCCCGGACTGACTGAGGACCATGCTGTCGCCTGGTGCCCAGTGCACACGGGCCTGGGGGGCAACGAGGAGGCGAACTGCGCAGCTCGAGGTCTAGCTGGCCGAGCCGCAGAGTCCTCCTCGGGGCCCCCTTCAGATTCACAGAGCTAAAACCTACTTAAAGCGTATGTTGCTGGCGCGTGCGGATGCGAATAGTGAACTGAACGACGCGATGATGTTCCCCGGTTTATTGCACGCAGCCCCGGCGTTGACTTTGTCTCTTTGCGTGTACGGTTTTCTCTGCGCGCATTGGCTACATTTACGGCCGATCGCCGGATGACAAAAGTTGAAAGCCTGCGTTTCGGGTTGTTTGCGTTCACGGTCCACGTTGGCTTGCTCTAACACCATGCAAGCGTTTTGGTAAAGACCAACTCGTCCAGAGTGGCCCTGAAATGTCGTCGTCCTCCTGTTTTAAATCGCAAGGCTGGACATAAAATAGGCTGCTGCTGCTGCTGCTGCTGCTGCTGCTGCTGCTGATGATGATGATGATGACTTCGTTCTTAGGCGACTGGGAGCGAGGGCGGGCTCCAGGGCGTCCCTCGTCTACAGGAAACCTGATCACCAAGGCACGAATACGAAGCAGCAGCGCGGTTCCCGTCCCTCTGACTGCGGCGTCGCAGCAGTCACCGGCTGCAGTGTGAGCGTGATTACTCGTGCGCGTAACGGCGCAGCCGCATGCAAGGAAGGAGCAAACCTAAATGAGCACCCGCCATTTTGCAGCCATCTGTGAATGTCGAGCAAGACCTAAACGGAAGAACTGGCAACACTTAGTGCGGACTGAGACGCGAGTCTCTAGGACGGAAGCATGTTGCGAACAGCATGCGTGGCCCGTGACGAGCTTTGAACTAAACTTTCTTGCGTGAAATCAGCCACAGCCTCCTCATTTCACTTCTTACCCGTGAGGGCGCAAGGCAGGCGAGGCTCTTTCCTAATGGCGCTCGACTTACAGCCCATCCAGTCAAAATCGATTCGTAAGTTAACTTGAATGTCGTATCGAATTTTCATTTCTGCCTCCGGCTTGCTGGGGTTGGGACAAGCACGACACTAATCCACTTTTCTAGCCACGGTACAAGATTTCATTTGCTAGCTATCGGATAGGCCCGTTGCGAAATTGTCGTGGAAACCTTGTGGCTGAGGAAATTCAACCGTGAAAGTGCATTTTGAGCCACAGTCCTCTAATTACCGGGCGTCGTTTCAACAGCCGTATAGCTTAAAGACGTCAGCGGCTACTTCGAGGACGGCACATTCTAAGAGACACTGCTTGACTCTAGTAAGACCATCGAGACGTTGTTGTTATCGAACCCAACATCGTGTTCATTTCAAGGGGTTTGCTTTTTGAACGGAACAAATTGAACAAATTGCATTAAGTTTTCATCACGATCTACGTCAACGCCTAGCCGCAGTGTTTTTTAATATGACAGGATGCAAAACGATAGTAAGCAATTAGCAGCGCTGTTCGTTTGAAACACGGAAAGAGTTTCATTATCTAAACGCGACTACGGTGCTGCGGCTAGGGTGTGGTGAGTAACTTATTTAAATTATGCCGCAATATTTGTACCCGCAGTTGTTTCCAAAAAAAAAAGAAAACTAAGGATATACATAGTTAAGCACACAGTATAAGATTACGTGCATGGCTCACTAAAACTTTAAATTGAAGAAGGCAATTTTGTCACCGCTCACTATCTCAAGGAGGAATTCCATAACCGTAATTTTTGCGGTCAGTATCTACCGTCTCTCCGACAGGAAAAGGCCGGTGGTCACAACGAGGACGACCTTCTCGCATTCAAAATGGCGTTTTTATTACTTCAAATAAACAAAAGTGCACTCGTAATAAATGCAAAAAGAAGAAGAAATCAAGAAAAGCGTGGGGCAAATGTACGTATAAAAAACTGAGCTGTCTGTGCTCGGACCACGCAGGCGCCACCGCCTCATGCCGTCGACTCCCATTGCGCCGTGTACCGCACAACGGCAGGAAAGCGCCACCGCGGGACCAGCGACGCCGGTTACGAGCCAATGCTGCCGGCGTAGCCGATGGCAGCGACAGCTCGCAGTACTGCTGTCGCAGTGGGCGCAGGGAGAACGGCCTTCGAGACAGCGCTGGTGTTGACGCGCTTGTCGAGGATGCGCACGGGGACAGCACGAGGCGCGAAGTGGCCGCACTTCTCCGTGGACCGTCCATGGCGTTGACCTCGGTGCAGCGCCTGCAGCAGCCGCCGGCTTGCCCGATGTCGCAGATGGGTTGCTGCAGAGCCTGGACCGCCAAGATGGAGAGGGCGGGCGGCGGCTTGTACCAGTGGTCGGGAATTTGGAGCGGCCACGGGTGCCTCGGGGTGATCTCGCCGCCATGACACGTTGCCGTGCCCAGACACGACACGAAGGCAGGTGGCCCCACCGGTCGCGTCGCGCATCACGCTCCTCCGTTCTCGAACTGTGCTCGCCGTCCTGCGCTGACGTGTTTCGGGACGGGATCACTGGCGGGCACGCGACAGAACGTTGGCGCGTCCTCTTCGTCTTCTGTGTCGTCTCTTCTGTTCTTGCAAGACTGTGGCTGACGCTTCACGGTAAGAGAAGGAAACAGAAACAATTGCATTTTAAGAACATAATGATAGTTGAGTCTTTTCGATTGTTAATGTGAAACATTCTTTGCCTCATTCCCGGCAGTTTGCGGTAGGTGGATTCCTGTCTCGCCTGCCTTTGAGAAAATAAATTAATGCGTGACCGATGTGGGAACCGAAGCTCATGAGGTCGAGCACTGCAGCTTGATGCTCTAACAACCCGGCAACGATAATTTTTTTTTTGCCGTTATTGACAAGACAAAACTGCAGTTCTGGAAAACACGCATGCTGGTTATACAAACTGATGTCATTGTATGCTGAGTACGTGAAAGGTTCATAGAAAATGTGTCCCAGTAGGGACACTTATAAATGGTGCTGCCTGAAGCACCCAATTGGAAAACAGTGCTTGATGAATTTGTTCTAATAAAAATTAAGTAAACAAAATCAGTTTACTACATTTAACCGTAGCGCGAGGGCCAAGTCCGTGTAAAGTATTGTAATCAGTCGCGCCCAATGATTTCATGTCGTAAGGCACGAAATCATTGGACTATCAAATGCTGGAACTAATGAATCTCTGTCCAGAGACAGTGTACATACGTTGCAGTCTCAATACCTCATTCCCACGGGCAGAACGGCAGCGACGCTGGAATGTTGCTAAATCACTGCCTGTTCTCCACCCAGGTTTTTGGATGCTTCCGTGGATTTTTGTCCGGCGACGGTGCCTTATCTTCTGTGCTTCCTTTTCAACGACACGTGGATGCGGTCCATGGTGTGCCTATGGACAGCCCGGTCGCTCCAGTTGGTGGTAGCCGTCTCGTGTGCGTCGTGTCTTTCCCGACGGCCTCCCGCGTGCTTCGATTCTGACTGACGTCATCGTCGTTCTACCAATCGCCGATAACCTGTGGTGACTCACGTCTACACCGGATGCTATAAAGGCCTTCGCAGTGGCACAACAGCAGTGAAACCGGAATGTTACTAAATGGCTGCCTGTTTTTCACGCAGGTATGTTATATTCAAAATGACTATAGCTTCCATTCCGATTGCTGCGTTTTGTTATCGCTGTTCGGCCTGAGCAGTGTCGCTGCTTGCTGCTTTTGTATTTTGCACTGTCACGTCAACCTTCTCTTAAGTGGGGACCTTGAACTTAACCCTGGACTTAGGGGGTTCCCTTCCGCAACTACATCAAAAGCAAGTGAGGCTAATCAAACTGCTACAAGTAGCAGTGACTTCTCAACTAATTTCTCTTTAGAGACGGGTAATCTTCTCGCGCAATTGTTGGCTGGTCACGAATTATGATTGACATTACCGACATCAAGGAGTATTTAATTCGTGCTTCGAAGCCCTTGAAACACTTGTAGCTTCGCTCGAATCATCTACAGCAGCTGTTGATTCGTGGTGTAATGTATGACAAGCTTGACTCCAAAATTGTCTCAGTTAGGAAATCGGTCACTAAACTCACCTCGAAATCCGTATATTTAGAAAATTGTTCACGACGGAACAATATTCATTTGCGTGGTTTGCCCTAAACAATAAGAGATGAAAATACTGTTTCTTTACTGCATACTGTAACACAGGTGTTAAGAAAGCATTATAAGACAAGGTGTCCGGATATTGAGTGCTGTCATCGTGCAGGCGGGTCAAACAAAGGGTGATCAGGTCCCGTCCTAATGAAAATGTTTGACTTTAAGGAAAAATAGTTCCAGCTAAAAAAAATGTTACCAAAGTGAAAGTGTCTGGTTTCCACATCACCAAGGAGTAGCACCGGACGTGCGAGCCGTACTTAAGAAATTGTGGGATGCAACTTCAAGCTTTCGTGATAATGGATCCAGAGTTAAACTACGGTACGATCGTGCCTACATCAATGACGCGCGCCACACATAGGACACTATTACAAACAGTTTAAAGCGCGCTTCTGGTCGTGTTACCAAAACAACCTTTGTTCCTAATGCGGAGCAACTTCTCTTTGACTACCGCCAAGCACTAGTATTCTGTGTATTTTGTATTTCAATGCAAGAAGTACTGTTAACACGTTCGTGGCTTTATGCTATGGCTACGTCATACTCTACCCATGTAGTGGCCATAAAAGAAAACTGGCTGCATAATGGCGTGTTTGACTCTGAAGTTAGCCCACCCGGCCATGTAAGCAATACGGAATGTGGTGGTCGTGCGTTGCTTATTCGCTCAAACCTGAAATGTTTTATGCTCCCTGACCCACGTAACGTTGATGTTGCGTGGTGCAAGCTCTATTAAAAAAAAATTGTCTATAATAGTTGGTGTACGCTATCGTACGCCAGGTTCCTCTCCAGAAGATTTACAGAGGCTTAGCATGTTCATGCAGGAACACAACTTCGGAACCCAGGTCGTTGTTTTCATGGGGGATTTATAGGATCGGATATTGACTGGCGAACCCTGAGTTGAACTGGTCGAGACCCTTCCCTTTGTAGGAAACTTCTTTTTCTTTCATTATCCCTTGGTCTTACTCAAATCGTAGAAGCTCGAACCCGCCATAACTCTCTTCTGGATCTGATGTCTCAGTTCTCAGTTCGTCCAAACTGGTTATCACTGCCATCTAATTAATGGCATTTCTGACCACAAAGCTGTGCATGTTTCCCTTAACTATTAATTGAGAAAACCGCAGTCTAGTATTACACGCTTTTTCGACTTCTTTCGTGTGAGGACACATCTAAACGTGCGCTTTAGCTTCTACCTTTGATTCCTTCCAAGCACTTGGGTCTACAAGATAACATTGACACATTGTTCGATTCATTCAAGCGCATCGTAAAACAATGCGTTGAGAATTTTGTTCCCCTTAAGACTAAATAGAGAAATCCTAAAATTCAATGGATGAATCGCAGCATACTGCAAACGCCTCGTCGTGTTAGTCGTCTGCGCCGACTGAAAAAGGCACGTAATCCTGACAGTATCAGTCGCCTTAACACTGCTAAGGATGAAGTGCGCATCAAAATTGAAATTGCTTAAAACTCTATTTTCAAGTTGAATTACCAGAATTATTACACTCTAACCCACGGAAATTCTGGACTTCTATTCCACCAGCTAAAACGGCTGCAGTTTCCTTTATGTTAGATGGCATGGCTATATCAGACCCCTCTGAAATAGGTAATGCTTTTAATATATACGTCAAATGAGTGTTCACGTATGAGGACAACTCTCTCCCACTGTTCACAAGTACTTATCCTGTGCTGTCTATCGGCTATGTTGTTATCAGTGAAAACGGCATCGTAAACTTCATTCTCAATTTGACACAGTTAAGTCCACTGGTCCTGACAATAGTCCGAACAGCTTTCTGGTACGATACTCTCTCTGGTGTTCACGTTACATGGCGGTCATCTTTCACAAATCCCTTACTTCAGGCGTCATCCCCCACTCATGGAAGCAAGCCAATGTCCCGCCTCTGCAAATATATGGTGAAAAGTTTTTCTATTTATAGATCTATATCGCTTGCCTCGATTTTAAAAAAGCTACTGGAGCATCTCATACACAAGCACACAACAGAATACCTTGAATCGAATAACCTTCTCCTTAACATACAACATGGATTTTGTCGTCGTTTTAGCAAAACAACACAACTCGTGCAATTTTCGCATGACATTACTAGCAATCTTGATATTGGAAATCAAATTGATGCGTTACTTGTAAACTTTTTCAAAGCTTTCGACATAGTTATACACAACAAAGATACTAAGTACTTTTAACGTAAGATTAAATAATCCTCGACTGGTCGACTGGATAACTAGCTTTTTTAACGGTCGCTCTCAATTCGTTTCATTTATTAATTCCAATTCATCTTCAACTGTATATGTAAACTCAGGTGTTGCGAAGGCTCTGTTCTGGGCCCCTTCTTATTTTTTATTGACCTAAATGACCCTCCCAGAAATGTTAAGTCAAAAATCCGTCTTTATGCTGACGACTGTGTCCTAGTATATACCAGGTAATTTCCTCTCCTGATGATCACACCTTACTTCAGGATTCCTTCAATAGATCTTCCAACTGGTGTACCCATTGGCAGATGTGCATTAACTTTCAAGATACCGTAGTGGTGTCATTTTCGAACAGCCACTTTCCTTCACAGCATGCGTACGCTTTTAACAACACAATAGTTGTCTGGGTACGTTTGTACACATACCTCGGAATTATCTCCACACACAACATGCAGTGATCACAGCGCGTTGATCACACGTTACATCTGTAGCAGTAAGATAATTAGGTTACTTAAGACGAACATTATCTAAATCGCCAAAATACACTAAATTAATAATAAATAAAACACTCAGTGGCCCTGTATTAGAGTACGCTTCATGCGTCTGGAACGCATATAAAGAGTGCGACATTAACAAAGTTGAATCGGTACAAACAAAGGCTGTTCGATTCATTTGTGATCGCTAGGATTGTGGTTTATAGCCCTCGTCCACAATGAATTCTTTGAATTTTCCTCTTCCACGCAGAAGGCAGCATGTCGATTCCACAAAGCCATTAAATTCAATCATTCACTCGTCTTGTCGACTACCCGCTCATGAATACATTGTAGTGGCTAGAAAGGGGCAGTGTGACGGGCGGCGTATCAGCGCCGTGCGAGTGAGAAGCGCGATGACCGATGAAATTTCCAGGCGCTGCTAGGGGCGCTGAAACGCGCGGGTGTGCTAAAGCACACCAGCGCGCAATCTTTCATTTGGAAGATTGGTGGAAGAATAGTAGGAAAACGAAAAAAACGGATACGTACAAAAGCAAAGTTTCCAATAGTGGGTTAGAAAGTTTGGTTGTGGGAGTTCACAGTGGTTTTTTTTTTAAAACCTAGGTAGGACATTCAGACAGTATAAGAGCAAAAGCTTGGTGGCGCAACCCACCGCCCCGTTGCAAAGGGAACGCTCATAACATCCATCCATCCATCCATGCGTGAAAGCAGAAGCCAGCCACCATAACCAGGGGGGGGGGGGGGGGACACTCCCGGTTTCGGTGGCACAGGAAATTGGCGCCATCTCTCTAATGCAGCAGCAGCAGCAGCAGCAGCAGCCTGGTTACGCCCACTGCAGGGCAAAGGCCTCTCCCATAATTCTCCAACAACCCTGGTCATGTACTAATTGTGGCCATGCCGACCCTGCAAACTTCTTAATCTCATCCGCCCACCTAACTTTTTGCCGCCCCCTGCTACGCTTCCCTTCCCTTGGGATCCAGTCCGTAACCCTTAATGACCATCGGTTATCTTCCCTCCTCATTACATGTCCTGCCCATGCCCATTTCTTTTTCTTGATTTCAACTAAGATGTCATTAACTCGGGTTTGTTCCCTCACCCAATCTGCTCTTTTCTTATCCCTTAACGTTACACCTATCATTCTTCTTTCCATAGCTCGTCGCGTCGTCCTCAATTTGAGTAGAACCCTTTTCGTAAGCCTCCAGGTTTCTGCCCCGTAGGTGAGTACTGGTAAGACACAGCTATTATATACTTTTCTCTTGAGGGATAATGGCAACCTGCTGTTCATGATCTGAGAGTGCCTGCCAAACGCACCCCAGCCCATTCTTATTCTTCTGATTATTTCCGTCTCATGATCCGAAACCGCCGTCACTACCTGCCCTAAGTAGATGTACTCCCTTACGACTTCCAGTGCCTCGCTGCCTATTGTAAATTGCTGCTCTCTTCCGAGACTGTTAAACATTACTTTAGTTTTCTGCAGATTAATTTTTAGACCCACTCTTCTGCTTTGCCTCTCCAGGTCAGTGAGCATGCATTGCAATTGGTCCCCTGAGTTACTAAGCAAGGCGATATCATCAGCGAATCGCAAGTTACTAAGGTATTCTCCATTAACTTTTATCCCCAGTTCTTCCCAATCCAGGTCTCTGAATACCTCCTGTAAACACGCTGTGAATAGCATTGGAGAGATCGTATCTCCCTGCCTGACGCCTTTCTTTATTGGGATTTTGTTGCTTGCTTTATGGAGGACCACGGTGGCTGTGGAGGCGCTATAGATATCTTTCAGTATTTTTACATACGGCTCATCTACACCCTCATTCCGTAATGCCTCCATGACTGCTGAGGTTTCGACAGAATCAAACGCTTTCTCGTAATCAATGAAACATATATATAAGGGTTGGTTATATTCCGCACATTTCTCTATCACCTGATTGTTAGTGTGAATATGATCTATTGTTGAGTAGCCTTTACGGAATCCTGCCTGGTCCTTTGCTTGACAGAAGTCTATGGTGTTCCTGATTCTATTTGCGATTACCTTAGTAAATAGTTTGTAGGCAACGGACAGTAAGCTGATCGGTCTATAATTTTTCAAGTCTTTGGCGTCCCCTTTCTTATGGATTAGAATTATGTTAGCGTTCTTCCAAGATTCCGGTACGCTCGAGGTCATGGGGCATTGCGTATACAGGGTGGCCAGTTTCTCTAGAACAATCTGTCCACCATCCTTCAACAAATCAGCTGTTACCTGATCCTCCCCAGCTGCCTTCCCCCTTTGCATATCTCCCAAGGCTTTCTTTACTTCTTCCGGCGTTACCTTTAGGATTTCGAATTCCTCTAGACTATTTTCTCTTCCATTATCGTCGTGGGTGCGACTGGTACTGTATAAATCTCTATAGAACTCCTCAGCCACTTGAACTATCTCATCCATATTAGTAATGATGTTGCCGGCTTTGTCTCTTAACGCATACATCTGATTCTTGCCAATTCCTAGTTTCTTCTTCACTGTTTTTAGGCTTCCTCCGTTCCTGAGAGCATGTTCAATTCTATCCATATTATACTTCCTTATGTCAGCTGTCTTACGCTTGTTGATTAACTTCGAAAGTTCTTCCAGTTCTATTCTAGCTGTAGGGTTAGAGGCTTTCATACATTGGCGTTTCTTGATCAGATCTTTCGTCTCCTGCGATAGTTTGCTGGTATCCTGCCTAACGGAGTTACCACCGACTTCCATTGCACACTCCTTAATGATGCCCACAAGGTTGCCGTTCATTTCTTCAACACTAAGGTCCTCTTCCTGAGTTAAAGCCGAATACCTGTTCTGTAGCTTGATCTGGAATTCCTCTATTAACGCGATAGCGTTAAGGAGCTCGTGTCGCAGAAAAGCCGGTGTCGTCGGCGTCGGTGTCGGCGTCGGGTGTCGGCGTCGGTGTCGGCGTTTTGCGGCGTTGACCGTGAGCGATAAATCACGGCAGGCACTCCATAAATAAAAAGCAACTTCCAAGATGGGCTGGGTGGGAATCGAACCGGGGTCTCCGGAGTGTGAGACGGAGACGCTACCACTCAGCCACGATTTCGATGCTTCCAAAAGGTACAAACGCTCCTCTAGTGAATGCGGTGTTGCCTTCGAAACGAGCCGTGAAAGTTATACTGTGGTGTATATCGGTAATTATGAACATGTAACTTACAGAAGTCGCAATTACACGAGTAGCGAAGTGCGTTTCGCTGCATTTCTTCTGCGCTTTCCGCACACGGAGAGCCATCTTGCGGCAAACACAGAAGACCGCCTCCTCTCCATGTACGGCGCTGCCCCGACAGATGGCGCGCCACGCGCGCATTGGAGCTGTCGCGGCTCGGACTCTCTCCCCTGACAACGCTTCGCCTTGCTCCCTCTGTAGAATCAAGCGTCCTTCCTTTCTTTAGATCCCTATCTCTCTATCTCTCTGCCCATGCCGATCACGGCGTTTGGCTGGCGTGCATCATTTCCCCCTCCGGGATACCGAGTTCTTTGGTTCGCTCCGCTTGCTCAGGCGTACGTTTCGTTGCTGCGCCGAGAGCCGCGTTGCTCGACCATATGGCTCGACGCTCACCGCGTCTGATGCGGGGCGCCTCGTAAGTGATGGCTGCCCTGTAGCCCATTGTCTTACACCCATTGGCGGGTCGACGGGAACGCTATCGCGTCCCACTCTTGAAGGCGAAGCTTAAGCGTCCTCCAATTTTTTTCCCTCTTACCGCTAACTCATTAATCGGCTTCCTTTGTACAAGTTTCTTCCGTTCCCTCCTCAGGTCTAGGCTAATTCGAGTTCTTACCATCCTGTGGTCACTGCAGCGCACCTTGCCGAGCACGTCTACATCTTGTATGATGCCGGGGTTAGCGCAGAGTATGAAATCTATTTGATTTCTAGTCTCGCCGTTCGGGCTCCTCCACGTCCACTTTCGGCTATCCCGCTTGCGGAAGAAGGTATTCATTATCCTCATATTATTCTGTTCCGCAAACTCTACTAATGACTCTCCCCTGCTATTCCTAGTGCCTATGCCATATTCCCCCATTGCCTTGTCTCCAGCCTGCTTCTTACCTACCTTGGCATTAAAGTCGCCCATTAGTATGGTGTATTTAGTTTTCACTCTACCCATCGCCGATGCCACGTCTCCATAGAAGCTTTCGACTGCCTGGTCATCATGACTGGATGTAGGGGCGTAGACCTGTACAATCTTCATTTTGTACCTCTTATTAAGTTTCACAACAAGACCTGCCACCCTCTCGTTAATGCTATAGAATTCCTGTATATTACCAGCTATATCCTTATTAATCAGGAATCCGACTCCTAGTTCTCTTCTCTCCGCTAAGCCCCGGTAGCACAGGACGTGCCCGCTTTTTAGCACTGTATATGCTTCTTTTGGCCTTCTAACTTCACTCAGCCCTATTATATCCCATTTATTGCCCCCTAATTCCTCCAATAGCACTGCTAGACTCGCCTCACTAGATAACGTTCTTGCGTTAGACGTTGCCAGGTTCATATTCCAATGGCGGCCTGTCCGGCCTCTCTAATGGGCGAACGCAAAAATCCGTTTCCCTTGCATGGCCTCGTAGAGAGTCGCGCGCACCCGCGCCGATCCAGGTGGCCATGCCCTTCCCCCTGCCCAACTCCTCTTCCCACGCCCTCTCTCGTAACCCCCTCGCAACTCCCTCACCGACTGACTACGGGCCTGCGCCGCCGTGCCGTCCCCGCCGGCCCGGCGGCTGCTTACGTAACGCTTTATTTTCATCTACTGTCATCGAGATGCGTGCGCTGCTGTGCGTTGACCGACGTGGCTAGTTTCGTCAGTTCTGTGGTCCTCGGTAGCTGTGTGCTTGTGCTCCGCGATGTTTCACCCGTTTCACGACTCGTACCGCTCGTGCATCGTGCAGTGGTGCACAAGTACCCCAAAAACAAGTCCTGCAAGGTTGTTCCGGGTGTCTAAAGACAATAGGTGAGCGCTCAGACCCAAGGACATCAGAAGGCGCATGTACAAGAACACAGCCCTGTCCATTTGTGTGCTCCATGAGGCTCCGGACGTCGTTGCGCCTTGATTGTGCTACATTTGCCTCTTCCCGGTAGAGAAAGCTGACAAATAGATGTTCCTCCTCACTGTCACCTGGTCTGTGACTTGTGTTTTTCTGTGCCAAGTCTCATTCTGCAACTTCAGTAACTTGTCCAGCTTTCCATACCGCCCTCAGTGCTTTTTCTGTGTATCACGTTCTACGAACCTACTAACAGCTGAAATATTACTGTTAGTGTTTGTGTACTATCTCAGTAACCCCCGATGGGAAAACCGCGCGAACAACCTTCATGGGTAGGCATGATACGCTTTTTTTTCTTCTGGAAAGCATGAGCATTGCAAGTGTCCTACATGCAGATTTTTGCAGTTCGTGTTTATTATACAAAGGAGAGCCCAGTAGGTACGACTTAGTGCCTTAAGTGACGTAATTTTATTGCTAAGCATTGCATTCGGGTAGAAAGAAAAGTCGTGTTGGCTTGTTTTACCTGGTCTTTGATTGAGGAATAAGCCTTTCTGCGAATGTTTTCTATGTGCTGCGGCAAAAGCCGACTACCTTCTGTTCCCCTTGCCACCGTTACTCAAGCTGTGGCCAAGTGTAAAATAATGGGATAACGTGTGTTTTAGTTTCTAGTACAATGTTATTTTCTTCTGCCATGTTTTTTTTTTCAATTTGTTCAGCAGTAATGAACATGTCACGCATTTCATATACTTTCGTGCAGATTTATAAGTAAACTTTCTTTTGGTATGGCTCTCAATCAAACAATGTTAGCATTTTATTCTATCTTTCAGGTATTTTGAGTGTCACTGTTTTTGCCATTACCAGTGACTTTTCCCTTTTTATAGTTGTCATGACTATGTCATACACGTCGTCCAATTTTGTGCAATATCTTAGTGCACATATCAGGAGCTCGTCTACATTTAGGTCTTGAGGACTTTATGTGAATATCTTGTTGTTTTATGTGTGTACATGAAACGGCCTTCGCGTTTTCTTGCGCTTTCTTTTGTTATTTCACCATCTGTGAACTTTTGTCTTTAGTACTCTTGTATATGTCATGCACCTTTCACTTTAGCTGATTTTTTGAGCGTCTATCACACCACGTAGTAAGAAAAATCTGTTTTCGGAAATGAAGTCAATAAAGCGAGCGAGGTCTGCTGGACAAGCGTAGGCGTGTAGACCATGTAGACCGCGCTTGTTTGCACGTCGGTCGTGATCACTGGAAAGCATCGCACACGTGGCACTGTGAATAACTTGAGGTGCGTAGTGCCTGATATTGAGCTGTTCGTGTGTTATGTGTTAGACAAGGCGTCGTGCTCTCGTGGCGTCGAAAGCGCGAACATGTTTTGTACACGGTTGCAGAAGCGGATACAGAACGTGCACAGCCAAGGCCTCCCTTTTTAGACCGCCTAAAGACGCAGCGCTTGTGAATTGTGGCCGCGACTCGCAACACGTCAAACGGGCTGGCAACGAGTTGACAACGGAGTGTGTCCTCTGCGAACGACACTTGGAATAGAAGTACGCCGAAAGAACCTTTCGGCATGTGGCGAGTGGGGAAGTAGTCAGCAGAGACGCAGCTGAATGCAATCCAGACCGCGTGTTCACGCAACAATTTGACAGGGGAGGCCTATTATGTCCTCGAGATGAGTTAGCCACGCTCGTTCTGGAGCATGCATTCGCATTACTTTTTTTCAATAGAGAGGCTTTATGCATTCAGCGTGCATGATTCAGCTCACTACAAAAACGATCCAGTTTATGGTGCTAACTGCGCTGCACTTATTCACATTGAACAAGGACAAGGCTCTTCAAAGAGGGCGCAAGGAACATTTGAAGTCAAGGAGAGTGAAGTAGAGCCTACTGCTAAGCTCGGTCTGAAGTGTGCGTGCGGATTACTGTACTACGTAGTAAAGTGTTTCCTCTCGTCTTGTGGACTGGGGCCCGCAAAAGTAGTGATGGAAAATATTTAGTGAATGTTGAGGTTCGCCAAAGTGGCGAAATATGTACCGAATTTTTTTGCAAAGTTCAAGCTTTTTTAAACGGTATGTTGCTGGCGCATGCGGACGCGAATGGTGAACTGAAGGACGCAGTGATGCTAATCACTGGTTTATTGTACGCAATCCCGGCGTTGACTATGTCTGCGTGTGCGATTTTCTCTGCGCCCATATTGGCTACATTTACGGCCGATCGCCGGATGACACAAGTTGAAAGCCTGTGTTTCGGGTTGTTTGCGTTCACGGTCCACGTTCGCTTGCGCTAACACCTGTTAGGATGGGCCCGCTGCACGTGTTCCAATCTAACCGGGACGGAGCGCACTTCAGAGAACTGCGGATAACCGGCAGCCACGTGGCGCGGGGTCAGCTCAGGGGAGTTCTCGAAGGGAGGTAATTGGCGGAACCTCCCCATGAGCTTTTCGAGACACCAGACAATGCGCTACCCGGCCGCGCCACCCGGGACGGCTAAGAGTTCTACCAAGCCCCTCTGACGTCTGCTCCGGATCATTACACCTGTGTGTGTGTGCGGCACGTGTATGTGAGCCCTCATCCACCTCCAAGTCGAGAGCCCTAATCCTCCTCCAAAATGGTGGGTCATCTTCAATGACGTCGAACTGTGACGTCAAGCAGAGTGCTTATAACCAGCGATTGTCGGCTGCTAGAGCGTGCTCGTTGTCGTGCTAGAAATGTACTCGTGAGCTAAGTGCTCGTTGCGTGCTTGAAATGTACTCGTGAGCTGTGTGCTCGTAAGCTGTTTGCTGTATGTTAGTCTTCCGGGCTCCATTTGGGAGTCACGCTAGACTGTCGATGTATGTCTTGTCTAAGGTGTAAATAATGTAAATAAATCCTGTTCGCCTAGTCCTGTCGCCCCAAGGTCGTCCTTAGAACTACGACCGCTCCAATCCCAATACACCATGCAACCGTTTTAGTAAAGACCGACTCATCGAGAGTGGCCCTGGAATGTCGTCGTCCTCCTGTTTTAAATCGCAAGGCTGGACATAAAATAGGCTGCTGCTGCTGCTACTGATGATGATGATGATGATGACTTCGTGCTTAGGCGACTGGGAGCGAGGGCGGGCTCCAGGGCGTACCTCTACAGGAAACCTGATCACCAAGGCACGAATACGAAGCAGCAGCGCGGTTCCCGTCCCTCTGACTGCGGCGTCGCAGCAGTCACCGGCTGCAGTGTGAGCGTGATTACTCGTGCGCGTAACGGCGCAGCCGCATGCAAGGAAGGAGCAAACCTAAATGAGCACCCGCCATTTTGCAGCCATCTGTGAATGTCGAGCAAGACCTAAACGGAAGAACTGGCAACACTTAGTGCGGACTGAGACGCGAGTCTCTAGGACGGAAGCATGTTGCGAACAGCATGCGTGGCCCGTGACGAGCTTTGAACTAAACTTTCTTGCGTGAAATCAACCACAGCCTCCTCATTTCACTTCTTACTTGTGACGGCGCAAGGCAGGCGAGGTTCTTACCTAACGGCGCTCGACCTACAGCCCATCCAGTCGAAATCGATTCGTAAGTTAACTTGAATGACGTATCGAATTTCCATTTCTGCCTCCGGCTTGCTGGGGTTGGGACAAGCACGACCCTAATCCACTTTTCTAGCCAAGGTACAAGATTTCATTTGCTAGTTATCGGATAGGCCCGTTGCGAAATTGTCGTGGAAACCTTGTGGCTGAGGAAATTCAACCGTGAAAGTGCATTTTGAGCCACAGTTCTCTAAATACCGGGCGTCGTTTCAACAGCCGTATAGCTTCAAGACGTCAGCGGCTACTTCGAAGACGGCACATTCTAAGAGACACTGCTTGACTCTAGTAAGACAATCGAGACGTTGTTGTTATCGAGCCCAACATCGTGTTCATTTCAAGGAGTTTGCTTTTTGAACGGAACAAATCGAACTAATTGCATTAGGTTTTCATCACAATCTACGTCAACGCCTGGCCGCAGTGTTCTTTAAAATGACAGGACGCAAAACGATAGTAAGCAATTAGCAGCGCTGTTCATTTCATAACACGGAAAGAATTTCATTATCTAAGCGCGACTACGGTGCTGCGGCTAGGGTGTGGTGAGTAACTTATTTAAATTATGCCGCAATATTTGTACCCGCAGTTGTTTCCAAAAAAAAAGAAAACTAAGGATATACATAGTTAAGCACACAGTATAAGATTACGTGCATGGCTCACTAAAACTTTAAATTGAAGATGGCAATTTTGTCACCGCTCACTATCTCAAGGAGGAATTCCATAACCGTAATTTTTGCGGTCAGTATCTACCGTCTCTCCGACAGGAAAAGGCCGGTGGTCACAACGAGGACGACCTTCTCGCATTCAAAATGGCGTTTTTATTACTTCAAATAAACAAAAGTGCACTCGTAATAAATGCAAAAAGAAGAAGAAATCAAGAAAAGCGTGGGGCAAATGTACGTATAAAAAACTGAGCTGTCTGTGCTCGGACCACGCAGGCGCCACCGCCTCATGCCGTCGACTCCCATTGCGCCGTGTACCGCACAACGGCAGGAAAGCGCCACCGCGGGACCAGCGACGCCGGTTACGAGCCAATGCTGCCGGCGTAGCCGATGGCAGCGACAGCTCGCAGTACTGCTGTCGCAGTGGGCGCAGGGAGAACGGCCTTCGAGACAGCGCTGGTGTTGACGCGCTTGTCGAGGATGCGCACGGGGACAGCACGAGGCGCGAAGTGGCCGCACTTCTCCGTGGACCGTCCATGGCGTTGACCTCGGTGCAGCGCCTGCAGCAGCCGCCGGCTTGCCCGATGTCGCAGATGGGTTGCTGCAGAGCCTGGACCGCCAAGATGGAGAGGGCGGGCGGCGGCTTGTACCAGTGGTCGGGAATTTGGAGCGGCCACGGGTGCCTCGGGGTGATCTCGCCGCCATGAAACGTTGCCGTGCCCAGACACGACACGAAGGCAGGTGGCCCCACCGGTCGCGTCGCGCATCACGCTCCTCCGTTCTCGAACTGTGCTCGCCGTCCTGCGCTGACGTGTTTCGGGACGGGATCACTGGCGGGCACGCGACAGAACGTTGGCGCGTCCTCTTCGTCTTCTGTGTCGTCTCTTCTGTTCTTGCAAGACTGTGGCTGACGCTTCACGGTAAGAGAAGGAAACAGAAACAATTGCATTTTAAGAACATAATGATAGTTGAGTCTTTTCGATTGTTAATGTGAAACATTCTTTGCCTCATTCCCGGCAGTTTGCGGTAGGTGGATTCCTGTCTCGCCTGCCTTTGAGAAAATAAATTAATGCGTGACCGATGTGGGAACCGAAGCTCATGAGGTCGAGCACTGCAGCTTGATGCTCTAACAACCCGGCAACGATAATTTTGTTTTTTTTTGCCGTTATTGACAAGACAAAACTGCAGTTCTGGAAAACACGCATGCTGGTCATACAAACTGATGTCATTGTATGCTGAGTACGTGAAAGGTTCATAGAAAATGTGTCCCAGTAGGGACACTTATAAATGGTGCTGCCTGAAGCACCCAATTGGAAAACAGTGCTTGATGAATTTGTTCTAATAAAAATTAAGTAAACAAAATCAGTTTACTACATTTAACCGTAGCGCGAGGGCCAAGTCCGTGTAAAGTATTGTAATCAGTCGCGCCCAATGATTTCATGTCGTAAGGCACGAAATCATTGGACTATCAAATGCTGGAACTAATGAATCTCTGTCCAGAGACAGTGTACATACGTTGCAGTCTCAATACCTCATTCCCACGGGCAGAACGGCAGCGACGCTGGAATGTTGCTAAATCACTGCCTGTTCTCCACCCAGGTTTTTGGATGCTTCCGTGGATGTTTGTCCGGCGACGGTGCCTTATGTTCCGTGCTTCCTTTTCAACGACACGTGGATGCGGTCCATGGTGTGCCTATGGACAGCCCGGTCGCTCCAGTTGGTGGTAGCCGTGGCGTGTGCCTTGTGTCTTTCCCGACGGCCTCCCGCGTGCTTCGATTCCGACTGACGTCATCGTCGTTCTACCAATCGCCGATAACCTGTGGTGACTCACGTCTACACCGGATGCTATAAAGGCCTTCGCAGTGGCACAACAGCAGTGAAACCGGAATGTTACTAAATGGCTGCCTGTTTTTCACGCAGGTATGTTATATTCAAAATGACTATAGCTTCCATTCCGATTGCTGCGTTTTGTTATCGCTGTTCGGCCTGAGCAGTCTCGCTGCTTGCTGCTTTCGTATTTTGCACTGTCACGTCAACCTTCTCTTAAGTGGGGACCTTGAACTTAACCCTGGACTAAGAGGGTTCCCTTACGCAACTACATCAAAAGCAAGTGAGGCTAATCAAACTACTACAAGTAGCAGTGAGTTCTCAACTAGTTTCTCTTTAGAGACGGGTAATCTTCTCGCGCAATTGTTGGCTGGTCACGAATTATGATTGACATTACCGACATCAAGGAGTATTTAATTCGTGCTTCGAAGCCCTTGAAACACTTGTAGCTTCGCTCTAATCATCTACAGCAGCTGTTGATTCGTGGTGCAATGTATGACAAGCTTGACTCCAAAATTGTCTCAGTTAGGAAATCGGTCACTAAACTCACCTCAAAATCCGTATATTTAGAAAATTTTTCACGACGGAACAATATTCATTTGCGTGGTTTGCCCTAAACAATAAGAGATGAAAATACTGTTTCTTTACTGCATACTGTAACACAGGTGTTAAGAAAGCATTATAAGACAAGGTGTCCGGATATTGAGTGCTGTCATCGTGCAGGCGGGTCAAACAAAGGGTGATCAGGTCCCGTCCTAATGAAAATGTTTGACTTTAAGGAAAAATAGTTCCAGCTAAGAAAAATGTTACCAACGGGAAAGTGTCTGGTTTCCACATCACCAAGGAGTAGCACCGGACGTGCGAGCCGTACTTAAGAAATTGTGGGATGCAACTGCAAGCTTTCGTGATAATGGATCCAGAGTTAAACTACGGTACGATCGTGCCTACATCAATGACGCGCGCCACACATAGGACACTCTTACAAACAGTTTAAAGCGCGCTTCTGGTCGTGTTACCAAAACAACCTTTGTTCCTAATGGGGAGCAACTTCTCTTTGACTACCCGCCAAGCACTAGTATTCTGTGTATTTTGTATTTCAATGCAAGAAGTACTGTTAACACGTTCGTGGCTTTATGCTATGGCTACGTCATACTCTACCCATGTAGTGGCCATAAAAGAAAACTGGCTGCATAATGGCGTGTTTGACTCTGAATTTAGCCCACCCGGCCATGTACAGCAATACGGAATGTGGTGGTCGTGCGTTGCTTATTCGCTCATACCTGAAATGTTTTATGCTCCCTGACCCACGTAACGTTGATGTTGCTTGGTGCAAGCTCTATTAAAAAAAATTGTCTATAATAGTTGGTGTACGCTATCGTACGCCAGGTTCCTCTCCAGAAGATTTACAGAGGCTTAGCATGTTCATGCAGGAACACAACTTCGGAACCCAGGTCGTTGTTTTCATGGGGGATTTATAGGATCGGATATTGACTGGCGAACCCTGAGTTGAACTGGTCGAGACCCTTCCCTTTGTAGGAAACTTCTTTTTCTTTCATTATCCCTTGGTATTACTCAAATCGTAGAAGCTCGAACCCGCCATAACTCCCTTCTGCACCTGATTTCTCAGTTCTCAGTTCGTCCAAACTGGTTATCACTGCCATCTAATTAATGGCATTTCTGACCACAAAGCTGTGCATGTTTCCCTTAACTATTAATTGAGAAAACCGCAGTCTAGTATTACACGCTTTTTCGACTTCTTTCGTGTGAGGACACATCTAAACGTGCTCTTTAGCTTTTACCTTTGATTCCTTCCAAGCACTTGGTCTACAAGATAACATTGACACATTGTTCGATTCATTCAAGAGCATCGTAAAACAATGCGTTGAGAATTTTGTTCCCCTTAAGACTAAATAGAGAAATCCTAAAATTCAATGGATGAATCGCAGCATACTGCAAACGCCTCGTCGTGTTAGTCGTCTGCGCCGACTGAAAAAGGCACGTAATCCTGACAGTATCAGTCGCCTTAACACTGCTAAGGAAGAAGTGCGCATCAAAATTGAAATTGCTTAAAACTCTATTTTCAAAATGAATTACCAGAATTATTACACTCTAACCCACGGAAATTCTGGACTTCTATTCCACCACCTAAAACGGCTGCAGTTTCCTTTATGTTAGATGGCACGGCTATATCAGACCCCTCTGAAATAGGTAATGCTTTTAATATATACGTCAAATGAGTGTTCACGCATGAGGACAACTCTCTCCTACTGTTCACACGTACTTATCCTGTGCTGTCTATCGGCTATGTTGTTATCAGTGAAAACGGCATCGTAAACTTCATTCTCAATTTGACACAGTTAAGTCCACTGGCCCTGACAATAGTCCGAACAGCTTTCTGGTACGATACTCTCTCTGGTGTTCACGTTACATGGCGGTCATCTTTCACAAATCCCTTACTTCAGGCGTCATACCCCACTCATGGAAGCAAGCCAATGTCCCGCCTCTGCAAATATATGGTGAAAAGTTTTTCTATTTATAGATCTATATCGCTTACCTCGATTTTCGAAAAGCTACTGGAGCATGTCATACACAAGCACACAACAGAATACCTTGAATCGAATAACCTTCTCCTTAACATACAACATGGATTTTGTCGTCGTTTTAGCAAAACAACACAACTCTTGCAATTTTCGCATGACATTACTAGCAATCTTGATATTGGAAATCAAATTGATGCGTTACTTGTAAACTTTTTCAAAGCTTTCGACATAGTTATACACAACAAAGATACTAAGTACTTTTAACGTAAGATTAAATAATCCTCGACTGGTCGACTGGATAACTAGCTTTCTTAACGGTCGCTCTCAATTCGTTTCATTTATTTCCAATTCATCTTCAACTGTATATGTAAAATCAGGTGTTGCGAAGGCTCTGTTCTGGGCCCCTTCTTATTTTTTATTGACCTAAATGACCCTCCCAGAAATATTAAGTCAAAAGTCCGTCTTTATGCCGAAGACTGCGTTCTAGTACATACCAGGTAATTTCCTCTCCTAATGATCACACCTTACTTCAGGATTCCTTCAATAGATCTTGCAACTGGTGTACGCATTGGCAGATGTGCATTAACTTTCAAGATACCGTAGTGGTGTCATTTTCGAACAGCCACTTTCCTTCACAGCATGCGTACACTTTTAACAACGCAATAGTTGTCTGGGTACGTGTGTACACATACCTTGGGATTATCTCCACACACAACATCCAGTGGTCACAGCATGTTGATCACATTGCATCTATAACACTAAGATAATTAGGGGACTTAAGACGAACATTATCTAAATCGCCAAAATACACTAAATTAATAATAAATAAAACACTCAATGGCCCTGTATTAGATTACGCTTCATGCGTCTGGAACCCATATAAAGTGTGCGACATTAACAAGGTTAAATCGGTACAAACAACGGCTGTTCGATTCATTTGTGATCGCTACGATTGTGGTTTATAGCCCTCGTCCACAATGAATTCTTTAAATTTTCCTCTTCCACGCAGAAGGCAGCATGTCGATTCCACAAAGCCATTAAATTCAATCATTCACTCGTCTTGTCGACTACCCGCTCATGAATACATTGTAGTGGCTAGAAAGGGGCAGTGTGACGGGCGGCGTATCAGCGCCGTGCGAGTGAGAAGCGCGATGACCGATGAAATTTCCAGGCGCTGCTAGGGGCGCTGAAACGCGCGGGTGTGCTGAAGCACACCAGCACGCAATCGTTAATTTGGAAGATTGGTGGAAGAATAGTAGGAAAACAAAAAAAAAACAGAGACGTACAAAAGCAAAGTTTCCAATAGTGGGATAGAAAACTTCGTTGTGGGGCGAGGAAGAAGACGAAGTGCTTCTCTTGCGGAACACATCTCGCCCGTCTCTGTGCTTTTCTGGACTTCTTACTGCACCTTCTTACCGCCCCCTCCATCGCGGTGATGGATGTACAACACCCCGAGGATCCTCCCGGTTCCCGTTCACCGGCGGACATCGGTTCGAGGAAGCGAGGAAATACTGAATGAATTTGATGTGGAACTAGAACGACTTCGAGCAATCCGACGACGTGCTGAACGAAGATACCGACGTACGAAAACAATGGACGATCTACGGACCGCCAGGCGCACGCAAAAGTAGATACAGCGCCGGTTAGACAAGCTCGAATCGCAACGTTGGGCTGCCTTCTGTGAGTCGCTACATCCACGCAAGCCTTTATCGCTACTGTGGAGAATGGTGCGAGGACTGCGGACACTTCCCGTACAGCGATTCCCATTCAAGGCGCTTGCCCTCTTTCAAAATAGATCGGAGATTGACGTGGCAGAGGATTTCTGCGCCAGATTATCCGGCCAACTCACAGCTACCAACATTCCATCGCCTTCGAGCAGCTGTCTGCCACCACGTGATCACCGGTTGGATCTATCATTCTCGATCCACGAACTTAAGGCAGCATTAGCTTTGTGTAACCGCACATCAGCGCCAGGACCTGACGGAACTTCCTACCGAGCTCTGTGTCACCTGGGGGAGCGAGCAAGTGGAGTTTTTCTTGAGGTGTACAATGAATCTTGGAGAAATGGCACGCTACCAACAACCTGGAAGACAAGTCGCCTTGTTCCACTGCTGAAGCCTGGCAAGTCGCCGTTGGAGCTCTCATCATATCGCCCGATCGCTTTGGCGAGCTGTGTGGGTAAAGTAATGGAGAGGATGGTCCTAGGACGCCTGGAGTGGTACTTGGAGTACCACAACACCTACCCAGATGCCATGGCGGGCTTCCGACGCGGTCGATCATCGATCGATAACGTCGTCGACCTGGTGACCTACATTCAACATGAGAAATGCCGTAAGCGTCTCTGCGCATCTTTATTCCTCGTCGTTAAAGGGGTGTATGACAACGTTACGCATGAAGCCATCCTCTCTACTCTCGCAGAGGTAGGAGTGGGTTGTCGGATGTTTCAATTGATACGGAGCTATCTATCCATGTGATCCTTCTTTGTAAGTACCGAGGAAGGCCATACTTCTATACATTATAGCTACCGTGGCGTCCCCCAGGGCGGTGTACTTAGCCCTGTGTTATTTAATCTAACACTAATTGCTCTCCTTGAACACGTGCCAACCACAGTCAGGCTATCAATGTACGCGTATAACATCTGCATATGGACGTCTGCAGTCACACGCCTACAGTTGCGAGCGAGAATTCAGAGAGCCACCACACAAACTGCTATCTACCTCCGTAATCGAGGCCTGGAAATTTCCTCAGAGAAATGCGCACTAGTTCCATTTACGCGCAAACCCATGGCAAACTACAGTGTAATGATAAATGGCCAAATAATACGACGGGTCCGATCGTAGAAGTTTCTAAGTGTCATAATCGACAGGGACTTGTCATGGAGCCCACACATATCATACGTGAAAAAACGGTTGACAGGCATCTGCCACCTATTTAAGTTTTTCGCTGGCAAGACCTGGGGAATGTCGCCAAGTGCCATGTTACAACTGTACAGGGTGCTTTTTTCTAGGATTTCTGCGATACAGCTTGCCAGCAATAAACAACACAGGCAAAACGAATCGACGCACAATACAAAGTCTTCAGGGTCAAGTGCTCCGGATCTGTCTAGGCCTGCCTCAGAGTGCTTCAACAGTGGCTACGATAGCAATCGCTGGAGACCACCTTGTCAAGACCCACATTGAAATGGAAGTACTCAGGACCCATATAAGGCATCTAGCCAGGACTCCTCGTCACTATTTAGCCTCTCTACCAGTGGACAGGCCACACACATCTTTCAGCCAAACGATAACTGCATATGATGAATCATTGCCAGCTTGTTTCACTCCGGCTGCGAGACCTTCGATCCCTCCATGGTGCCTCGCTCAGCCAAAAATCAACCTCGCAATACCTGGCATCTCGAAAAAAGCTGATCTGTCATCACCAGCCCTTAGACAGCTCACGCTACTATGTTTGTACGAGAACTACCGTGACTCTACGCATATTTACACTGATGGATCTGTCCTTCCAAACAGCTCCGCGGCGGCAATCGTCATACCAGCGAAAGCTACAACAAATTTAAGACGACCCACGCGACAACATCGACGGCAGCAGAGCTCGCAGCGCTCTTTACTGCCCTTCATCACATTGGTGATGAACCGCCACACAAGTGGACAATATTCTGCGATTCGAAGGCGGCACTGCAGTCTCTACTGTCACATTTACGACGCGGACCGCACGAACAACTACTATTCCATATTACAGAGACGTTGCACCATATAAGTGATGCAGGCCATGAAATAACCTTCCAGTGGCTTCCAAGTCACTGCGGGATTATCGGCAATGAACGGGCGGATCACGCTGCCCGCTCAGCCCATACTGAGGAACGCCACGTCCCAGTTCCTCTTTCTAGAACCGACGCGGCACGGAAGCTCCGCCTACTTGCTCGGCAGTGCATCGCGTCGCAATGGAATGAGCCACATTTAAGAAATACGCGACTGTACTCACTTGATCCCACATTAAGTCTTCGAGCGCCATCACAGCTTCGCCGTAGAGACGCCACGCTTTTATATCGACTTTGGTTGGGCGTTGCCTTTACTAAAGCCTATGCCTTCCGCATACGGATGACCGACACCCCAACCTGTGACGTGACCACTGCGGTCATGAAGAATTAATTGGCCATATTTTGTGCGCCTGCCCGCAGTACACTTCACAGAGGGCATGCCTTCGCCACGAACTTGACCAACTGGACGACCAACCGCTATCCGAAAAAAGAATTCACCATCAAAAGAGCCTACCGTCACAGAAGAAGGCCGTGCAAGCGCTTTTGCGCTTCTTGCGATCTACCGGCCTGTGTGAACGACTTTAACTGGAACGCCTTTTGTGTGTGTCTCCATGTGGGCGCGTTCCTTTTTTTCCCTTTTTTTAGCGTTTTCCTCTATGTCATCTTTCTAACCCCTATCCCCCATCTCCAGTGTAGGGTAGCAAACCGGAGACTGATATCTGGTTAACCTCCCTGCCTTCCCTCTTCATTCTATCTCTCTCTCTCTCTATCTCTCTCTCTCTTGGATGGAGTTCACATTGGTATTTTTTTTTAAACCTAGGTAGGATATTAGACACTATAAGAGCAAAAGCTTGGTGGCGCAACTCACCGCCCCGTTCCAAAGGGGACGCTCAAAACATCCATCCATCCATCCATCCATCCATACGTGAAAGCAGAAGCCACGGCGCGGCCCTTGCCAATGTAGCGCCAGCGAGGTCTGCCGGACAAGCGTAGGTGTGTAGACCATGTAGACCGCGCTTGTTTGCTCGTCGATTGTGATCACTGGGAAGTATCGCACACGTGGCACTGTGAATAACTTGAGGTGCGTAGTACGTGATATTGTGCTGTTCGTGTGTTATGTGTTAGACAACGCGTCGTGCCCTCGTGGCTTCGAAAGCGCGAACATGTTTTGTACACGGTTGCAGAAGCGGATACAGAACGTGCACAGCCAAGGCCTTCCTTTTTAGACCGCCTAAAGACGCAGCGCTTGTGAATTGCGGCCGCGACTCGCAAAACGTCAAACGGGCAGGCAACGAGTTGACAACGGAGTGTGTCCTCTGCGAACGACACTTGGAATAGAAGTACGCCGAAAGAACCTTTCGGCATGTGACAAATTGCGAAGTAGTCACCGGAGACGCAGCTGAATGCAATCCAGGCCGCGTGTTCACGCAACATTTTACCGGGAAGGCCTAGTGTACCCTGGTGATGAGTTGGCCACGCTCGTGCTAGAGCATGCGTTCGCATTATTTCTTTCAACAAAGAAGCTCCATGCATTCAGTGTGCATGATTTTATGCAGGTCTGGAGCAGTTCAACAATCCGCCAAGTGAGATGCGACCTCCATCGCAAAGAGCTCACTGCAAAAACGATCCAGATTGTGGTGCTAAATAGGCTGCACTTTTTCTCATTGAACAAGGACAAGGACAAAGGGGGCGCAAGAAACATTTGTAGTCAAGGAGAGTGAAGTAGAGCCTACTGCTAAGCTCGGTCTGGTGTGTGCGTGTGGATTACTGTACTACGTAATAAAGTGTTTCCTCTCGTTTTGTGGACCGGTGCCCACAAAAGCAGGGATGGGAAATATTTAGTGCATGTTGAGGTTCGCTAAAGCGCCCACATATCTACCTAATGTTTTCACAGAGCTAAAGCTTTCTTGAAGCGTATGTTGCTGGCGCATGCGGACGCGAATAGTGAACTGAACGACACGATGATGTTATTCCCCGGTTTATTGCACGCAGCCCCGGCGTTGGCTTTGTCTGTTTGCGTGTACGATTTTCTCTGCGCACATTGGCTACATTTACGGCCGATAACTGGATGACAAAAGCTGAAAGCCTGCGTTTCGGGTTGTTTGCGTTCACGCGGTGCCCGTTCGCTTGCGATAACACCATGCAAGCCTTTTGGTAAAGACCAACTCATCCAGAGTGGCCCTGAAATGTGGTCGTGCTCCTTTTTTAAATCGCATGGCTAAACATCTACTGTGCGTTCCGGTGTTGCAAACACCGCATCTTTCCATTGTCTGCTCTCCGAAGAAGTGCGACTCTTCTTAATAGTGCATCTATGAGCTGCAGACACTTCGTGATGTTTTCACCGCGCTTTGCATTAAAAATTCATACGCCACCCAAAGTGAACACGACGCACGTGCTAGCTGCCGTGCGCCGCCCCCTTCAAAAGCTGCGAAAGCGGTACGCCAGCTGCAACTAGCGCCATATGCAACTTTCATCGCTGCTCTGTGCAGCCAAACGGCTCCTGCCCGTCACACTACCCCCTTCTAGACACCATAATTACAATGCATATGCCATTGCTTTCCTCGACTAGCCCTTGCGCTTCCCCCCCCCCCCCCCCCCACAGTATCACTGACGTACCGGTACGTTCTCTATCGTGCGTTAAAAATTTCGCGCCTGAGCGCAAAGCAGGCGCTCCTGGACTGGTCGCGCCATCGGTTGACTCTTTCTACACGTTCGTATTTTCGCTTCGACCTGTGCATGACCATGTATTGAAGAGTACGGTGCGACTACCACTCGCCCCTCTCTCTTTGCTGAGTGGCGCGGTGGCTCCGCGTTCGCTGTATCATGCGTCGCGCGCGTGTGGATATGGGTTCAAGCACGGAGGAAGGAAACTAAGGAGAGGCCCTACCCCCTCCGCGCGCTAGGAGAAAAGTGTGGCGGAAATGACGTAGTAGGTTCTCATTTTTTGCTGCTTTATTTTTTTGCTGTATGGCCACGCCTTTTAGGCCACAATGGCGGCGTTGTTATGGTTTTGAGCGCTCACACGTGTTGCTCTGGTAGGTTTCGTGCCGTGGCAAAGGCGCTGTGTGGGCGGGTTTGCGTTAGTCACCGTGTCTTGTTGCGCTGTGTTACCTGCACCGTGCTCTGCCGGATGTTGCGCGAGCGCGCGCGCTCCGCGCGCGATACCACGCGCAGCGCGGCGTGGTTTCGCGAAAGATGTAAACAAGAGAGGAGGGTGGCACAAAAGGCGGAGCATCGTCATGAGCAACGCCAACTTCCGGCTTCACTTTTGCTTCACAAAGAGTGACGTCAGCGCCTCTCCTTAGTTTCCTTCCTCCGTGGGTTCAAGGGTTGTTCTGCCATCTGTCCTCTCCCCTTTTCTCTTCAATGTCACTCTCATTCCCCTTGCCCGCAAACTACAAACCATCCCTCACCTTCGGCACACACTCTATATATGCTGATGATATCACTCTATGGACCACCCATTGCAGTGATGGAGACATAGAGAATACTCTGCAGTCGGCAGCTACCCTCACCCAAACACATGCGCGGAGTATCGGACACTCATGCGCTCTGGAGAAGTCGGAGCTCCTCATACTCCTCTCACAACCCGAAACTGCCCCACCACCCCTATAACCGTGACACTGGAAAACCGGTACATCCCTGAGGTACATATTCCCCGGGTACTGGACCTCTACATCCACAATAACGGGAAAAACACTCTCACCTTCCACAAACTCAAGCGGATGGCGGTGTCGATATCCCACCTAATCCGCCGAGTTTCCGCACACCATCGGGGTATGAAGGAGCATGACCTATGTCGTCTCATTCATGCCTTCGTCCTCAGCCGCTTTCTCTTCACGCTCTCCTACCTTAAACTCCAGGGCAGAGAAATCTCCACCCTGGATGCCATGATCCGAACAGCATTTAAGACAGCACTACACCTACCCCTAAATACCTCCACCGAAAAACTCCTCCAGCTAGGCCTGCATAACACGATAGGTGAGCTTACTGAGGCCCACCGACAGACACAATACATACATCTCGCGCACAATACAATACAATACATACATCCTACGCACCCTCGGTATCAGGATACCAGCCACGGATCCCACACAGCTCCAGGTCCCCCACCACATTCACCGCGAACATCCCTAAAAACATGGACCCCACTTACCACGAACCCCGCCGCAGAGCTCGCGCATGGGCGCTCCATAAACACTATGGCACGGAACGGGATGCTGTGTGGGTGGATGCCGCATGCACACGTGAGGACGCGGTTGTTGTCATCACGAACCCCTCCCTACAACCAATTACCACCCTTCACATATCCCCAACTGCCACTTCGGAGGAGACTGAAGAGGCTGCCATTGCCCTAGCAACTCACGGAGGCCCGGTAAATATTATCGGACTCTGAAACTGTGATACTAAATTTTGCTCGCGGGAGAGTTCACGTCCCTGCATTTCGCATACTGAACTCCATCGCTGCACACCCGCCCCGCCACATGGAGCTCATATGGGTGCTTGCCCACTCTGGGAATCCTGGAAACGAGGCTGCCAACGCTTTAGCCCGAGGTTCTCTCAACCGGGCACCGGCGGCCTCCGATCCAGGGTTCTCACGGGAGCGCATGCATTCATTCACTGAACTGACGCAAGCCTGCAAAGCCGAGCGTCGGCTCTACCCCCCTCCCTCGACAATTATCACCAGACACTTTGGAGGCGGCTCCAAACACGCACCTTACCCTCCCCTTATATACGCTCGCGCTATCACCACGTCCACACCAACCCCTCCTGTACCCTCTGCCACCACCCCAAAGCCACCCTCGATCACATCCTTTTCCTCTCCGCGGGGTCTGGAGAGTTACTACTACTACTTTGGAGGCTTGGGAAACCCTACTGCGCTCCGAGGACCCGGCCAAGCAAGCCATCGCCACAGGCCGGGCTGCCAGCGTCATGAGCCTCCGGGACATGAACGTTTGAGTGCAGTGGGGCCGTGCGGGGGCCCAAGAACCTGCGTGTCCGCAAGTCCCCTGTGCGCAATGAAGTTATCATCATCATCATCATCATCATCATCATCATCATCTGCCATCTCCGCTGGTTTGAAGGTTTTTATTTTTTCTTCTGTTGGTGTGTCTGCTGCTGCGCGTCAAGTTCAGAGGCACGCGCCGTTGCCTCTCCGAAAAGGGTGACTCGATTGCTGCTTTCTCTCTCTCGCCGCACCCTCGCTTCCGACTTGCAGCAATAAACGTAAAGCTCTTCGAACTTTGTTTTAGCCTTTTTCCATCTTCCTCTGTCTTCTTGATCACGCGACGTCCCATTTCTCTCCGTTGTGCGGGCGACTGAAAGCGCATCCTCGCGGCGGGCGGTTACTTTCGAATGGCTGAGCGCGCGGACCTTCGTCTGCTCATTGGAGTGATGGCTCAATTCCGATTCAGAATACGAGCCGAGCTCGGATTCGCACTTGGATAGCCTCATGCGAGGAAGAGGTGAGTTCCGCATCGTCAGATTCGGATGTTGAACGGATGTTATAGTCAGGCTGATGATGATGATGACGTTTGCTAACAACAGCTGCAGAACACTGAAATGTGCATATTGCATTGACTATTTTGTTTGTATGCCACTCATAATCAAAAATAAATTGCTATGTTCATTCCCTGTTATGCTCGTTCTCTGAAACCAAGCCGACAGGGGGGGGGGGGGGGGGGGCGTCACGGCCAGAAAGATCCGACAGCGAAAGGGCTAGGTGTCGCCATAGCCTGAACCAAAGGCTTTCTTTGCTCGCGCTAACTTTTTCAAACACGGCTATTTCCCGAGAGTTGTCGATTACTGGAACGAGTTTCCCGGTTCTATTCGTCAAATGGTACTGCCGTATATTGTGGAAGCACTAGCGTGATAGCATTGCTGTCCTTTTGATTTTTATTTGTTATGTTCAATTACCTTTTTGTCCGTTTCTTTTATTTGTTGTACTACACGTACTCTTGCAATATTCCTGCATAGGGCTGCAGTATTTGAAAATAAGTAAATAAATAAACAAATAAAGAAGAAGTAGCAGTTCCTGGGAGAACCCGGGCGTAGTATGGGCTTCGTGGACTATCGACATTGTAGCCGAAAATCACAAAGTGCACCTCTCTCCATGCACCATGAGTGTTGGGGGGGGGGGGGGGGGTGCGCGGATTCCTAGCACACGCCAAATCAGTTCATTTACAACAACTCCTGCGAGACGGGATCCAAGGTGTGTCCATCGAAAGGGCCCGAATTATAGGAAGCTCAAACACCGCTCTCTTCATTTTCTCGGGAGGCACGTACCTCAAATGCGTGTACTATATGTGAGTAGAGATGCGGTGTATGGAGTCAAGAACGGTCAATCCAAATCTGCCTGGATGGCAGGCAAGAGGGACACCGCCTCGGAGGTGTGTAGAAACGACAAGAACATATGCCGCGGCGCACTTGAAAATCCGCCCTCACAAGGACACGAACGTGAAGTGTGCCGTGTGGTGTGCGACGAGGGGCACGAGACACGTTGGTGCCTGAACAAACTTCTTGCCATCAAGCTCGGGAAGACGTCTCGCCAGTCTCGACCGCGGGAATGGTTAGGAAAGAACACAGAAAAGACACCGAGGTGCTGGTTCGAGTCGACGGAGGAGCAAGACCTCTACCGAAGCTGATCCAGATCTAGATCACTGCACGGAAGCAGAGCGAATAGCAATGCCCCATCGACGGACCCATCGCAGGAGTCGAAGTCGCCGCTGCCTAAAAAACAGTGATTGAGCTGGGCGAGGCTTGTTTCTCCCACTGCTCTAAAACGGAATACCGACGAAAATGATAAAACATGCAGGAAGAGAACAACTCTTAGAAGACGAACGCAAACTAATATCCCCCGAGAAACAAATATCACAGTTACAGCTAGGCGCGACTAAATAACAAAATACAACAGCTGCAAACGTCGCGTCAATATAAAGAATAGTCAAAACGAAGGTGGCGGCAGATATAACCTCAGACTCCGCGCCGCCTCCGACAACAACAATCTCAAATAACGAGCAGACAACGGCATTGCGAATCCAAACGATGATAACGGAAAAGATGAAAATATTCATGCAAGTTAATCAAAAGCTAATGCAATTTCAACAACTGTGCCCGAACGAGTTTAGAAAACATAAGGCATTGGTGGCGGAACAACTTAAGGCAGTCACGAATGCTGTTCCGACCAAGAAACGCGCCATTTCGAGCGGATTCGGAAAAACCTAAATTAAGCAACTGCGTAACAAAATCCGACGGCTTGGACACGGGAACGACACGGGCATAAATTAGGAGTGTGCAACATGGCTAATCACAAAAAGAACCACAATGAATACCAAATCCAGAACAATTGGAGTTCTGGAAATCGAAATGCCGCTCCTTCTCCAGAAAAGTGGCAGCTCTCCGAAAGTTCATCAAAAACTCTGAAATCGCTCCGGAGGTGATATGCCTGCAAGAGGTCGGAGCGAAGCCGACCAAAATGCAGAGATACTACACTCTTAGCGATCCCCAAAATTCAAAATTCGCCATGCCAGTGAGGAACTGGATAAACGCTCAATTATCAACACTTCCACAAATTGATAGAGATACTAATTCTATAGTTATCAGTGTGACTCCAACGAAACGGAGTAAGGCACACACAATAATCACAAACGCCTACAGTCCCCCTAAAAGCAAACGGGACGACCGACCCCAAATTCTCTCGGCAACAAAATAATTAACGGGGCACCAGGAATACGGCGGTGATAGTGGGTGAGTTTAACGCGCCCCACATACTACAGGCATGCGCTAAGACGTCGCCCAAAGGGTTCCTATTCGAGTGCAACTTCCACGAGCTTTGGCTAATGGGCAATCAATGAAATCGGCAATACGTTGCGCATGTATAACAGCGTCAGCAGAGACACGGCGCCTTACCCAACATTTACGATTGACGTGAGAGGCTCTCAACGGTTTTGGTCGACGTAAACCTGTGAAGCGATCACATCATAAGAATAGCACTCTCCGCGCCAGACATACGGCGTAATATAGGAACCACAAAGTTCTCCGACTGGCCTCGTTATAGAGAGTTCCAAAGGGTGCTGGATGTGTCGGATACCGCCCGCCGAACATGCAGGAATATACTCACTTACTTACACAAGTGCACGGGAGCACCACCTAAGCCATTGAGCGCACAGTGGAGGCATCGATGATAGACTCTCATCTGGTCAACTTACGGAAAAAGCTGCGGAAACTGACCAAGAGGTACAAAAGACAACGTCGAGCCAAACACATGAGCCACGCATTGCTCTCTCGATTGAGCAAGCCCAAAGCCACACCAACGAGCTAGCTGAAAACGAGCGGGCGACGTTCTGCCGAACCCTATCAGGGACTCTGGGAAGGGTCGGTACGTGGCAAACACTACGGAGCATGCCAGACCCAATGAGTACACGTGCTGAAAACAGGAAGCTCCAAATTATAGCAGACAACTTCGAGACTACAAAACTATAACTACTCCACGGCCTTCAGAACATATATATATAGGGCCCTCATCCGCGACGGGCATATCCAGCTTTTCGGGACACGTACCAACTAGCGCCCCAAGCGGGCCCGGCACGAAGCTAGCGCGTTTTTAATGGAATGTGCGGGTTCCCTGCTCAATATGGTGCGTCTGTGCCCCTCGCGCTTGACGCGTTCTGCACTCGAACATGAACTGAAAGACCGCACTCCCCATTTTATCAATCACATCTGTCGGTTATTGCAATTCTGACTTTCAAGCACTTAATTCTCTTTCAACACTCAGTTCCACAAACAGACTAATGAACTGCTATGGGTGCCGCAATCTCGATCACAGTCGCTGCACTCCCCATGGAGGACATCGAAAAGCGGGCGCTTTTGCACTTTCAACCCAACGCCAAAAACTACGTGGACGATTCTTTTTTGGGATGGTGAAGTCATTCAAGGTGGACAATGTGCTCGCGCACTTGAATTATGTCGCAAGTTCCGTAGGCTATCACGCCAGCGCGCGGCCATCGGCTAATCTTTTTCAAAGAGTATCGGAGTAACAGCAGGCGGCGCGGCGGTAGCGCCGCCTGCTGTTACTGGTTACTCTCTTCGTGGCGGCCAGTAGGCTTGATTATCTGTTTTTACGCGCAATTGTGCGAGATGAAATTCAAAAGCAATCATATGTGCTGCATGCCGAAATGCACCAACAGAGCTGTGGCAAGTGAAGTGAGCCTCCATTAGTTCCCCAAAGATGCGGCAAAGAAGGAATGCTGTTGCAGATTGCCAAGCCGGTTACACCACCGATGAAAGTGTGCAGTGCGCATTTCGTCGGGCAGTGACTTTTCCTGGAGCCGCATTGTTAAAAAAACGAAAGCTCTTTGCTTATGGGCATTCTTTTATTTCTTTTTCTACTAAGAATAGAGAAAAATAGAGGTTGCGACAGTGTAGCAGCGCGAACAACGGTATGGCTTTGATCCTGAGTGTATGTAGTACGTGGGCGGGCGTCGGAAGTATTTGCTCGGGTTTTGCCTGCATCAACTCGTACTGTGTGGTTGCCGCGGTGTCTCGTTTCGCTAGAAACGCATGTTTTCGTTCTCGCTGCACCCCGTGCTCCGCCATGCGGCCAACCTCGCGCTGCGCACTTGTGGCCAGCGGAACGAGAACACACGAGCATTTAATTAAGGTAAAAACTGTCATGTTCGTAGCATTTTGTCGCAGCTCTAGAGAAATGCTGCAGTAGATCTACGTGGGTGGGCGTAGTAAGTATTTGACCGTGTTTCACCGGCAGCAGCCGGCAGTGTGGTCGCCGTTGTCTCGTCCCGCCAGAAACGCAGGTGTTTACGTTCTGGGTTGCACTCCATGCGCCAACGCGCGGCGAAGCTTTGCAGCTACAGTGGCCCTGAAAACAAGATTTATATAGCATAAAACAGACACCGAATTCTCGACGTGAGCGCAACAAGCTTCTGTCGTGTCTTCTCGTCACTCGAACGATAACACAACCAGCACCAGCGAAAAATAAAACAACCGGCGTGGCTTTCTTTGCATCTGCATGCGCTAGCATAGGCACATACAAAAAAGACGTCTGAAAAATCGCAGTTGTGATAATCTTAGTGATATCTTTCCTTTAAATATCGAATATAAACATCTCCTCATAACAACTCAATACGTGAAAGGAGCTCGAGAACAACACAGAGCAGTAAAATTACTCTGTCGCTAAACGGCAGTGCGCGAAAGGCAGGCATTGCGGGCTGTCGCGATTAGCACGAAGATAAAAGACAAGCTAACGTACCTTGATAGAACCTTCGTGGTCATAAATAAGTTCTAGCTCGTGCGGTTTCTGCCGGACATGTGACGTCTGCAGGCAAAGCTCTTCCACAGTGACAGACGATGCGCTGCGGGCCTTCACGCCGCGGCAAATAATATGGCGTTCTTGGCGTTCTTGGCGTTCATGACTTCTTCCCCTTCAATGAAGCATGCACCGTATCCCCGTTTCTGAAGCGTCTATGCGGAGCATGATGTCACTTAGCGACAGTTATTGTGAAAAAGGTAAAGCCATCTTCAAGGCGCTAAGCCAGATATGAGCTGATCATATTGAGTATTGAGTCGCCTTGCGCGCCACCTATACGCCTCGTGCACCACCTATTAGCGGCGAGAATTAGGAGTGGCGCCCTCTCGCGAGTGACGTCACGGCCAGGACGCCGCTCGCTCCGGCTCACTCGGCTGCCGCGCGCTCGTTCCCTTCGTGTATGCTTGGGGTATGGGTGGCTCGAGCCGTACGTATTGAAGAATACGTCGGCTTCTTTCAGCTGCCATACCTTAACCACAGTTTCTTCTTCAAAAGCGTGTGAGTCGAGAAACATTGCGGCTTGGATATCGCAAGCTAAGTAGCGTTAAAGGGGTCTACTAGGTTTTGCAATGCATATATGCGCCGTGTCTATCGGTAAATTTTGACTAAAAAAAGAATATCTGCAAATTCAACGCGCGAAGTTGTGTATGATGCTTCGCTAAACATTTAACATTCCTTTAGTATTTAGCTATGAGAGGCATTGCATTTTACGTGGAAGAAAAATTTGGTAATTGGCGTCAACATGTTATCTGATTTTAGAAAGACACTGCCCAGCGAAGCTCTCACCATGATTCCTATTACTCTGGTGTGTTGTTCTATTCAAATATGGCCATTCATTAATGCGTAAAAAAATAGTTAGGTGCGCATTTCTTATGAAAAAGTTTGCTGCTACTTTCATTCCCCTCTGAAACAGGCCTCCAAAAAACGAATTGCTCATGGCTGCTAACACGACGGCGCGTCATGTAGAGTATTTACATAGTTAATTCACAAACACCATAGTAGCAATCACCTGAGAGAAAAGTTTCGTTGTTAAGATCGAGAGCCACTCAATTGAAAGTGATGAAATGTTTCATAGTGGCCCTCAGTAGACTTTATCGACAATATGGCACACCCCTGATCACGTAACGGTAGCAATCGACTGTCCGTATGGCGAGGCACGCTATGTTCGCGAAACCCATCAGTTCACTACAACTTCGAATTAAAACCATAAAGCATGTTTTTTACAGCGCCAACTGGAATGGCTAAAGTATTCTCGAGCTACTACACCGCAGCTTAGATTTCCTGTATACAAAAGGAAAATTCAAGCACCTTCTGTCTCACCATGTCTCGATCCAGCGTTATTCAATTATACAAACGGATAACTATTCGCTTCGTCGGTACATAAAAGAGAACCTTGCAGGCAAATTAAGTTTGCTCCAATCCAATCGCAAACATTCATAAAGAAAGCACCACAAGCCTTGCATATACTTTCACTTGATTTCTGACCCTCCACCGGGGGAATTTCGATATCTTCAATATGTCCCATACTACTAACCATTGATGCTTCGACTTCTTTCTGGCTGCAGCTATGCGGTCCAGCAGGCATACTTCACTAAAAAAATTGGGCCGAGCAGCCTGTGTCAGTTCGCCAAACAAATTCGTCATGTATATTCCTCAAGCAGCAAGCACCAGTAAATTTCTCAAGTGAGTTTGATTTGATTTATTAATTTCCATTTACACACACACATGTACAGAGGAGTGGTAAGTGGAGGTGGATGAGGGAAAAAAGTCGCACAGACGCGGCTTGAGGTAACCTCACCCCCTTAGGTACAAATGGCTGCATGGGGTAACACATCAAGCGCCATATAAATTACATTTATATAGTGGCCATAAAACATTGCAGTTATACAATATATGAAAGAACAGTGAAATATTCCCTCAATAACAATGCAAAACACACTGCGGCATTGAAATAAATAAATGATATACACTTGGTAATATAGACAAAAAAAAAGAGGAACATAACTTACATTATCAATCATTAACAAACGCGCCCTAAAGAGGTGGGTTGAACGTGTAACACGGAAAAGGAAATATATATTGGTACATTCCTATTTGTACTCTGTAAATAGCTGTAAGCCTTCATTAACTTTACTTCAAGTTTCCGCCGCTTAAAAAAAATAAACACGTGAAGAACCGCCTAATGTTGACAGGCAGTTAAAGAAGCAAGTGAGGCGTGTAGAATCTAAGCTCCAGTATTAGTTAAGTCCCCGTGCTACTGCCGAGCGTTTCTGTGAGGAAATGCAAAAATTCGATATTATACCATGAACTATATACTCGTCGTGAGCAAACCTATTTTAGCGGAATAAAATCAACGTAACTGCTGTAGAAGTCATATACAGCCAGCTTTGTGACATACTTGTTGCACCGCGGCAGGTATGGTATCATAACTGGATTCCTATAGGCTATGCTTTTGCGATTGTCTATCCGCGCATGAAAAACCCGCAATGGGCTGGTGTGCGTCGCTTCGGCTGGCACTGTAGCGTTGCCTTCGAGAGCTGCATTGTTGTCTAAGAAATTAGCTCTTTGAATAAATGTTCGCAAAGGAAGCCGTCGTAAAAATATATTTGAGACGACCACCATAAGTATACAAGCAGAGAGAACGAGGGCGAACAAACGAAAACGCCGCAGAAAGCGCCCGGACAACGCCCGAACTGTAGCAGACGACAGGCGCGAGTCCGTGCCCTGACGTCACGCGAGCGGCGCTCGCAGCGCCGCTCGCGTTCGTTCTCGGGGCTAATATGCTACCTGCGGTAGCACATACGGTAACTCTAAGCTGATTCGAACCGAAGCGCCGCACACCGACCGCGCCGCCAAACAGAGGAAAAAAAAATGAAAATAGTGATACGTCATCGAGGCGAGGCTCCGCCCCTGCACGGATTTGTTGTGAAAACAGTCGCACCCTACTACAAGCGAGACGCTGGATGGATGGATGGATGGATGGATGGCGGCTTTACCATTTGTAACGGGCGGCGGCTGGCGCCACCTAGCCTTTTGCTCCCCCTCCTACTTTATTATTTTTTTCCCTTTCTCTATATCCTCTTTTCCTTAACCTAGTTTTCACTCCCCTCCTCCCCCCAAAATAACTATCTAAAAAGTAGAGGAAACATTATCTCCTCGATTTAAGGTATTATCTCTCCCTTGACTTCCTCCACCAATCCTCTAGCCTCCTCTTTGTTACGGCCACTCTTTTCTCGTCTATTTGCCCTCGTTCCCCGGGAAATCCCAATGCCCCTTCCATATCTGCCACTGTTCCCTCTGCCAGAGTCGGGCGAAGGTCTGTGCATCTCAGCACTATATGCTCAGTGGTCTCCATTTCGGCTCCGCAAGCTGTGCACCAAAGGTCCACGTCTTCAAATTTAGCCCTGTATGTTTTCGTTCTCAAAACCCCCGTCCTAGCTTCGAATAATAGTGAGCTGCCCCGCGAGTTATCAAATAAGAGCTCTCTCTTAATCTCCTGTTTTTGTGACCTATACATAGATAGCGCTGGCTTTTCGAGCATTCTTTCTGCCCACATTTTTCTTTCCGTCTCCTTCACCTCCTTTCCCACACTAGAACCACGTTGGACCCCCTCCCTCGGCTGTAGGTATCTATTCCTCAGCTTCCTCGTTCTGAGTGTCCACTTCGTGTTCAAACTTTTCATGTATAGATATTTGTACACTTTTCCTGCCCGCCTTTTTTCCTCCAGTGCTGGGAGTCTCTGTTCATATTTTAGCTTGCTTATTGCCTCTCTACCTTCGAATGACGTCCATCCCATGTCCCCCTGCACTCCCTCATTAGGGGTGTTCCCGTGTGCTCCTAAGGCCAACCTGCGTATACACTTCTCTGTCTCGTTTCCATGCATGCCTGAACTTCCGATTTCATGCACAGTACTGAATTTCCGAATGTGAGGCCAGGTACCATAACCCCTTTCCATACGCCCCTAACCACCTCGTATCTATTATAGTTCCATAGTGCCTTGTGTTTCATTACAGCTGAATTCCTTTTCACTTTTTCAATCATAATTTTTTCATGTTTTTCCAAGTACTTTTTGCCCTCGTTTAGCCATATGCCCAAATACTTGTATTTTTCAACATGATCGAGTGCTTTGTATTTCCAATGGTTCCCCCCTTTCTTCATTGTATACTATTATTCCAGACTTCTCTCTACTTAATTGCAGTCCCAATTTTTCTCCCTCCTCTCCACATATGCTCATTAGTTCCTGTAGCCCTACTCGGGTGTCAGCAAGTAGTACAATATCATCTGCATACATCAGTACGGCTAGTACTTTAAATACCTTCTGCCCTTCCAGCATATAGCTTATGTCGGTTCCTATTGTGCTCTGTTCTAGTCTCTTTTCCATTTGGCTCATGTAAATCATAAAAAGCAGAGACGACAATGGACAGCCCTGACTGAGACCTCTTCTTATTTTAGCTCGCTTTGTAGTTTCCCCCTCCCATGTTATCTCTACCTCATTACCTGTGTAAACTTGTTGTAGGAACTCAATCTGTCGGCTCAACCGTAGCAGCAAGCCATGCTGCTACGCTGCTACGGTTGCCTGATTAAAACTGACTATTGTCACCAAGTTTAGCAAGCGTCTCAGGAGCTGGCAACCTCAGTGCGTAGCAACATGGCGGCGCTCTTGCGGTTCCCGATTTCAATGCATGGGCCCTATGGGTAGCTTGTCCTCTAGAGTCAGTATAGTAACTGAAGTGCTGTGCCACACGTGTCAAACATGATTCGTTCTTTTTATGTTACGTCATAGGCAAGAAGCCTATATATATAGTTCGCTGTCACTGAAATAAAACAGTGCGGTACGTGCTCTTGGATCGTCTCCGTTACTCTGCCACCCGCTACAACAGTGGCGACGAAGATGACCACCCCGCGGAGCCCCCGCCACGAATAGCGGCGTCTTGGTAGCGCTGGGAGTCCTGCTGGGCACTGAAAGTAATCGAGTCTACGGAGCATCGGCGGTCATGGCCCTGGCTACGAACCTCGGTACCCCATGTTTCGACGAACATCAAGATAAGTGGGATATTTACTTGACTCGACTGGAGGCATTTTTTGAAGCAAATTATATTAAGACAGATCATAAGAAAAGGGCGCTCTTGGTTTCGACACTGTCAACGAAGGCGGTAGGCGTTCTTGCTGGACACTGCGCCCCCCAGAAAGTAAATGGCCTGAGTTACAAGGACGCACTTACCATTCTAAATAACCACTATGCGCCGAAGACTAATGAGGTTGCCGCAAGTTACAAGTTCTTTACAAGGGATCAGGCTGCAAGCGAATCTGTCCGGGACTATGTTGTCGAGCTACGCAAGCTTGCGGATAATTGTCACTTCGGCACTAGTTTGGACCGTATGTTACGGGACCGCATTGTTTGTGGCATCCGAAATCGGGCGGTGCAGCAGACGCTGCTTGAAAAAACTGAGCTCACACTTGCCCAAGCTGAAACGATTGCCATAGCGGCAGAGACAGCCGCACTGGAAGTAAGCGCCATGACTAGACCTGATAATGAGGCAGCGGTGTGCACTGTAGCGAGTAAATCGCGCCGATATCAGACCTTCACCAAAGATAAGCAAAGCCATACTGAGTGCGCACACTGCAGAAACTACGATCACGAAGCAAGCGACTGTCCGCACAAAAAGGAGCAGTGTTTTCGCTGTCGGAAGACTGGTCATTTCGCAAGAAAATGCCGCGCCCAGTCGGGCCTCCGGACTGGTCGTAGGCGCGATGGCGTTGCTAACGCAGTTCATTATGAGAGCGCTGTGTCCGAAACGGAGGAAGGCGATATTTCATCAGTCTTCACATTGCAGGAATCACGGGAAAAGAAATCTTTGCTCCAGGCGTTCCGCAGAGTTATCCGCTGGGGTGGCGTGCCCTTGAACACGATTATTGACACCGGATCACCGTTTTCTATCTTTCCGCAGGAGGTGTATCTAAAGCACCGTCTGACTTGGCCACGCATATCGAAATGCAAACGCACGCTCAGCTGTTACTTGGGCAAGCTACCCATTGTCGGTGAACTGCACCTTGAAGCCCATTTTGCGGGGAAGACTGTACCTGCCACATTGATAGTTACAGGCTGCTCGGGTCCCAGCCTTTGCGGAAGGGACTTAATCCAAGCGTTCTCGCTTTTTCCGTCCGGGTTTCTCGCTACGGTTCAATCGACGTCAGCAGATCCCGACAGCCTCAGGACCGAGTTTCCTGCCCTTTTTGAGCCAGGACTTGGAAACATTCAGGGGCCACCTGTGAAATTCCACATTCGAGAAGGCTCCCAACCGAAGTTCCACAACGCGCGGTCAATTCCTTATGCTCTTCGTGAAAAAGTGGAAACTGAGCTGGATCGTTCAGTAGAGCAAGGCGTATTATCGCCCATAGCACATTCTGAGTGGGCGGCGCCAATCGTACCAGTCCTCAAGAAAGAAGGTTCCCTTCGCATCTGCGGTGATTTCAAAACCACAATTAATGCTGCGTGCATAACTGAGCAGTACCCTTTACCAAACATTAAAGACATTTTCGCGTCGCTACGGGGGGGATCATTTTTCACAACACTGGACCTTCAGGATGCCTATAACCAACTCCCATTGGATGAGGAAGTTGGCCGTGATAAACACTCACAAGGGGTTGTTCTGCTATAACCGTCTTCCGTTTGGAGTTGCCTCGGCTCCCGCGATTTTTCAGCGGCGCATGGAAACGGTCCTGGCCGGTCTTCCAGCCGTGCAGGTGTATTTGGACGATGTATTGATTGCGGAACGTCAAGACGATAATGGCTCAGTACTTCGGGACGTTTTGCGCAGGCTTCAAGAAAATGGTATCAAGCTGAAGGCCGAAAAATGCTATTTTCGCAAAGACTCAATCGTCTACCTGTGCCATCGCATTGACAAAGACGGCTTGCATCCGCTTGAAAAGAACCTGGCAGCAATACGCGACTCGCCACGGCCTACGAATGTGAGCGAACTGCGCTCGTTTTTGGGTCTGTTGACTTATTATCACCGGTTCTTGCCACACATGTCAACGATGCTGGCCCCGTTGTATCTTCTGCTTGAAAAAGAGCGTAAATGGCACTGGGGAACGGCGCAGGAAAATTCGTATCGCAAGGCTAAACAAACACTTCTGAGTTCGCCTGTTCTGACGTATTTCGATCCCAGCCAACCAGTGCGTTTGGAATGCGATGCGTCACCTTCGGCTTTAGGTGCCGTAATCTCGCACTGAATTGGAAAAGTGGATAAGCCCATTGCCTTCCGTTCACGCACGTTAACACACGCCGAAGCCCCCAATGGCGTCGGCACGTATTAAGAGATGGGCTCTGTTTCTAAGCCAATATAGCTACCGCATAGAGTACAAGGCCGGCAAGGAAAACGCGGACGCACTCAGCCGCTTGCCCGTGCCGATAACAGACGTTTCTCGATCGGGCACCTTACCAGAATACGTGTTGTCTTCAGAGACCCTTGACAGCTCGTTCGTGCCAGCGGATGCCATACGGGCGCTGACGAATGGCGATGAAAACCTTAGCGTTGTGCAGCACTTTGTACTGAATGGATGGCCTAAACGCTTGTCACCGTGTCAAAATCACCTTCATCCTTATTTTTGCAGAAGACTGGAACTGTCAAGCGTAGAAGGCCTGCTCTACTGGGGTCATCGCATCGTCGTACCCCGCAAAGCGCGAGTCTCCATGCTCGCTGAGCTACATCGGTCACACCAGGGTGCATCTGCGATGAAAAGACTGGCTCGGACGCTGTTCTGGTGGCCTGGGTTGGATGGTGAGATCGAAAGCCTTGCACGTTCGTGCATCTCATGTGTACAAGCTCAGCCAATGCCCCATCGACAGGTTCCTATCTGTTGGCCAGAAACGGGAACCAAATGGTCAAGGCTTCACATTGATTACGCCGGACCGATAGAGGGACGCATGCTGCTGATAGTCGTCGACTCGCATACTAAATGGATTGAGGCACTTCCCGTCAAGTCGGCGACCACAGAAGTCACAATCGCGCGGCTTCGAGAATTGTTTGCGCGTTTTGGCTTGCCGCAAACAGTTGTATCAGATAACGGGCCTCAGTTTGCAAGTCAGCAGTTTTCCCAGTTCATGACTGTCAACAACATAACTCATCTACGTAGTGCACCGTACCACCCACAATCTAATGGTCTGGCAGAGCGTGCGATCCGCACAATAAAGGATGGCCTGCTTAAGCACTCGATGGTGAACGATCTCGAAACAAAACTAGAGCGAGTGCTCCTAGGCTATCGACGTACCCCACTACCGTGCTGCAAGTCTCCTTCAGAGATGCTGCTGAACTACCAAATTCGTTTGTGCTTGGATACTTGCTTCCCGTCTCTACCTCGAACTTGCTCGCAGCCTCCCAGGTTCCAGTCCGGCGACCAGGCAAGGGCCAGGTGTGGGTGCGCAACTTTGGCCAAGGGAAGCGTTGGCGTCCAGGCATCGTCAAGAGCACAGAGGGTTCACGCCTTGTAACGGTCGACACTCAAGATGGCCTAGCCAGACGTCACTTCGACCACATTTTCCGTCGCGTGCCTGCGTCACCCGTGACCCCAAAAGCGGAGGCTCCCGACTCGCTTCAACCCAGCCCGGACAACAAGAATCGGCCCACGTCAACGCCAGAAGGCCGGTGCAGCCTGGCCACTCCAGAAGCAACTGGCGCTGCACCTGTTCCTTCGACAACACCTCCAACGTCCCTCCCAGCCGACCAGGCTCTCTGTCCCCCAAGTCCGCCGGTCTTGCGGAGGTCTACCCGACAACGAAGACCCGTGCAAAGACTTCAGTTTTAAAAGAAAGGGAGAAGTGATATGAAGTACTGTGTCAAACATGATTCGTTCTTTTTATGTTACGTCATAGGCAAGCAGCCTATATATATAGTTCGCTGTCACTGAAATAAAACAGTGCGGTAGGTGCTCTTGGATCGTCTCCGTTACTCTGCCACCCACTACAACAGTAACCCTATGAGATACATGACATCGATAACAACACGTGTCTCCTCGTGCACTAGGACACGTTTATAGTGCATTTCTCCGCAGGATACTAGCAAGCACTGGTGTGGCCGAGTGGTAGAGCAGCTAATTCCCAAGCAGCGGGCCTGCGCTCAATCCGGGCGGGACCTACGTTTTTTTTTTTATGCGAAGCACACTAGCCGCGCAACCATGCTCTTCCTTGCTGCGCCGCGCGCGGCCGCGTAGCTACCATATGGCGTCATACCAGCTGCAAAAGCGGAGGCTCAACTCGTGCGCTCGCTTGCGGCCGCGTAGCTACATAGCCGGGTCTCAGCTCGTGCGCTCGCCTGCATGAGTTGTTTCTTCGTCTAGCCGAACCAAATATAGCCAAGCAACAGCAGTTCACCAGGCTAAACAGTGGTTCAACAACTAAGATAAAGGCTAGTATGCTTCACATCCTGGGCTTAACCTTACCTAAGCCACAGCCATTTTTTTTTTCTCTCATTTCAGGAGATAGCTGCTACGGACACCAGACACTAGTGGCAGAGGTGGCTGAAACCATCGCCAACTGAAACGGCTCTTGGAATATGCCCTAACAGCTCGTGCTGTAAAAGGTGAGCATGAACCCATCCCGCAGAAAGTTAAATACCAGACCGACCCGTGGTCGAGGTGAATTCAAGCACTTCGCCCCTAATAATAAGTAATAATAAATGAAATAAAGATGCATTTCTTTCACGTCGATGGCTATATACTGGAATTGTTTGTGAACAGCACCTGGACTCACGAGCACGAGACGTTGACATTTATGCAAAGGACAAACTATAGGTACAACCATACACCATTGACTCACAAGAGGACAATGCCGCCGACTGTGGGGATGTCTGTGCCATATAAATGAAGACAGGATTATGATATCCACTGTGTATATTTCTCCAGGCACACCAAATTAAAAGTGATATTGAGAAGCGGCTATAGCGGCTCCACAGCCACCGTAGTCCTCCATAAAGAAAGCAACAAAATCCCAATAAAGAAAGGCGTCAGACAGGGCGATACGGTCTCTCCAATGCTATTCACAGCGTGTTTACAGGAGGTATTCAGAGACCTGGATTGGGAAGAATTGGGGATAAAAGTTAATGGAGAATACCTCAGTAACTTGCGATTCGCTGATGATATTGCCTTGCTTAGTAACTCAGGTGACCAATTGCAATGCATGCTCACTAACCTGGAGAGGCAAAGCAGAAGAGTGGGTCTAAAAATTAATCTGCAGAAAACTAAAGTAATGTTTAACAGTCTCGGAATAGAACAACAGTTTACGATAGGTAGCCAGGCACTGGAAGTGGTAAGGGAATACATCTACTTATAAGGCACGTAGTGACCGCGGATCCGGATCATGAGACGGAAATAATCAGAAGAATAAGAATGGGCTGGGGTGCGTTTGGCAGGCATTCCGAGGTCATGAACAGCAGGTTGCCATTATCCCTCAAGAGAAGTGTATAATAGCTGTCTTATCAGTACTCACCTACGGGGCAGAAACCTGGAGGCTTACGAAAAGGGTTCTACTCAAATTGAGGACTACGCAACGAGCTATGGAAAGAAGAATGGTGGGTGTAATGTTAAGGGATAAGAAAAGAGCAGATTGGGTGAGGGAACAAACGCGAGGTAATGACATCTTAGTTGAAATCAAGAAAAAGAAATGGGCATGGGCAGGACATGTAATGAGGAGGGAAGATAACTGATGGTCATTAAGGGTTGCGGACTGGATTCCAAGGAAAGGGAAGCGTAGCAGGGGGCGGCAGTAAGTTAGGTGGGCGGTTGAGATTAAAAAGGTTGCAGCGACGACATGACCACAATTTCTACATGACTGGGGTAGATGGAGAAGTATGGGAGAGGCCTTTGCGCTGCAGTGGGCGTAACTAGGCTGATGATGATGATTGAGAAGCTCATGGCCATGCACTTTGCATGGGTTAGCCGTAATGACCCTACCACTGTGATCATCGTCGGAGTCTTCAGAATGCGGATATTTCAAAACCAGACACGAAATAATTCACTCAGTTTTTGCTACAAGAGCTTACTTTGAATGGCCGCACCAATCCAAGTATCTCAGCTACTCAACAACGGTCGTGTGTATATTATAGCTTTGGCCAAGAATCTGCCTAAGGTTGTGACTGAACCAATCAGTACATATCACCAGAAGAGGGTTATAGCGCCGAAAAAACAAAGCAAGCGAGACGGGACAGGCGCAAAAGATGAGTACAAAGAAGGGCGACCAAGATGACGTCCCCAAAAGCAAAAGTAGACCGGTTGTCATCCCGTACACCCATAAGGCAGCGCACAATTTAAAGCATGTAGCGACAAAATGTAAGGTTGCTGTGGTTTTTTCCGCCCCAAAGAAACTGGTTGGCTTGTGCGTTAGAACTGATCCCAACAAGGTAAACAAAACTGACTGCAAAAAGAGACTTGCAGCTCCGCTTGTTAAATGTGCCGTGGGAGTCGTATATCAGATACCTCTCACATGTGGAAAGAAATACATCGGACAAACCGGCCGTTGTATTAACGACCGATTAGCGGAACGTAATCGGGATTTTAAAAATGGCACTGGTTCTCATCTGCCGCATCATTGTAAAGTCTGCGGAGAAAAAAGGAAGATTAAGTGCGTGGCAAGGCTGAAAGAAGCAAAGGTTTTAAACAGAAGGACTAGACAGCCCGTGAACTGTTGGAGGCCTACTACATTGAAAGAAACTGTAACGATTGTGTTAGCGCCCCATCTATCTCCATTTATAAGAATGAAACTGCTTTTTTAGATACACGGGCGTGAGATACGTGTGTACCTCACATATCTTTATCCGCTTTTTGTAAAAACCTCGTGCGCATGTGTGGTTCTTGCTACCCATCTTTTGCGCCTGTCCCGTCTCGCTTGCTGTGTTGTTTTTTCGGCGCCCTCTTCTGGAAACATGCACCAATTAGCCCCCCAACAAGTATTACTCAGTACATATCACAGTAATCCCAAAGCTGTCGTCACTACCGCTGTACGCTCCCAGCGTCTGAGAGCAGTGAGGTCCAGATCACATCACGAGCCCCGTTTACATGAATGCGACAGTGGCGCATCGCATTTCCAAGCGCATTTGGGAAAGGTGATGCGACGCCGTTTACATGTAGCGCCTTAACTCTCGCAAAAACGTAGCGCCACATGGTGTCGTATAAGTGAAGTGCAACCGACTTCCGGTGCAACTGGTTTCCGGTTGTGGGCCGAGTGCACGTTGGTGGTTGAGTGCCGAGAAATAGACAGCTTTAGTTTAGCGTACGCAACTTATAGCGTACGCTATTGGCGGCGAGGAGTTACGGAGTCGCCCTCTATCGGAAGCGCCTCGCTGGCGTAGTATGAGGGATCACGTGGCGCGCTCCTCATAGGTTTTGCTGTCAGCGCTCACTGAAAACACCCCGCGCGAGCTCTCCCGGACATTTCTGTAAGTACTTCCGAAACGAGAGAAGTTTCTTACTGTGTAAATAATAATCTTTGGCAAACTGAAAGCACACAATCGTTTACAGCCGCGATCTATTTACCGAATACGTACAGTGAACGCCACTGCGCGCGGTCGCCGCGATGGAGTCTCCCGAACCGGCTTCTTGCGTGAAAGGTAGGTAAACGCCGAGAGCAAACTATGTGAAATATGTTCTTATAGTGTTTGTATAACTAAATGGAGCGTAATAGAATGAAGCCTCAATGCAGCGATCGCGCAGATTCGCCGCGACCGACTGCGCGTCTGCATGCTTGTCCGCGCACTGTTTCGCTTTCTCCGCGCGCGCGTTTTCGCACCGTGCCATGAGCTTAAGGCCGCAGAATATGAACATTTGACAGTATACAAGCAACCATTGTTGCGTGGGCGCTATCAAAGCTGTTCAAAAATAATTTCATTGTAGAGACTTGACGCCTACGGGACTGTGATGTGCCGTCGCGACGATTCAATCTTTTTTTTCTTCTAAATTCTTTGACCTTTCAATGCTATTTCTTGAGTTGCGTCGCACTATATGTTTATCGGCGTTCTCAGCGCGCAATTTCCCGCTGCTCCTTTTTTGTAATCCAGTGCATTAATTCATAACACAAACATGACCATATGCCATGCTTTCTTTAAATGTGCTTCTTACCGCTGCCTTTCCACTCCACTGAACTTGCCAGTATCTATAATATCACTAGTTCATAGGCTAAACCGTCATGACATTAGTCGGGCAGCGGACTCGCGCGAGCGTCTCAGTGCGCGTTTTCAGAACGTCGCGGACCGGGCGCCGTAGCAAAATCTTCCTCGCGTCTTGGCTTGCTGCATACCCGAGTTGTAGCCGATGACTGTTTACCGGTTTTATGTTTCGCGAGCCAAGCTTCACCCAGCTTGTCCTGCGGCTACGTGCGAATAAGGCTGACACCGGCCTCCGTTACGTACGTCCGGCCCTGCGGCACCGAGCAGTAGCCTACCATGTCGCGCGCCTTCAAAGGCAGCCACTACCTATTGTAGTGCTTTCAAGCGTTGTAAAGGAGACACTCGAAGCGGGAAAATTTCGCCACGAAATGAAAACCGCAGCGTACGAGGGAATTTAAGCTCGTTTTCAGCTCGCTTCGGCGCGCCCGAAGCAGCCGACGCGGCCGCTATGTCCACGTGATCCCTCCTAGCACGTCACGCCGACGGTGGCGCCAGCTTTTCCAGTGGTGGAGCTCGAGGCCAATAGTGTAGCGGACGCGAAGCAGCGCACGTTTTTTGCAGCTTTAGCTGGCCAGCGAGATCTTCGTATCTCGGAGGCCATTAGTCGTCGCTGCGGCTACTTTCCGACTATAGCGATAGGTAGCGCTGACATCTCGAATGTTTCTTTCATTAGGCTTCGCCTCGTTCGAAACGAGAAGCGATCTCGAAAACACCACAAGGTTATCCATAATACCCTGACGTTGAAGCGGCCCGAGACTAAGCGAAAGCCGTTTACACATTCATTTGCTGCGAACGAAGTGCATTTTACAAAAGCAACGCCAAATTCAATTCGAAGCGGGCAGCCGGGACCGCCGCCATGTTGTTTGGCAATTCCTTCCCATCATTCCTAATGCGACGATCCTGCGTTTACATGCTCCGCGAGAGTCGACTCGCGCCCGTAAATCTACCCTCGCCTGGCGCATTAATGCGATGCGCCTTTCTAGCGCATTACTGCTGTTTACAACGCTCCGTTTTTAAAGTGTTTTCGTACGGAAATTTTGCCGAACACTACCAAATTATCGTGTTCATAAAGTCACAAGGTTTCTGAGGATACCGAATTCTTGGACCTACGATGACTTCACGAAGGACTATCGTCACCAGAAGATTCGACGCACATGTTGAAGTGCTAACCCTAACGTCGACTTCGGCCGGCGACGCGGCGCGGGAAGACTCTAGCACGTGCCGAATGCGGTGCTTGCGTGTGCTGGCAGGACTCCAACATTTTAACGCGATAGCGTTAAGGAGCTCGTGTCGCAGAAAAGCCGGTGTCGTCGGCGTCGGTGTCAGCGTTTTGCGGCGTTGACCGTGAGCGATAAATCACGGCATGCACTCCATAAATAAAAAGCAACTTCCAAGATGGGCTGGGTGGGAATCGAACCAGGGTCTCCGGAGTGTGAGACGGAGACGCTACCACTCAGCCACGATTTCGATGCTTCCATAAGGTACAAACGCGCCTCTAGTGAATGCGGTGTTGCCTTCGAAACGAGCCGTGGAAAGTTATACTGTGGTGTATATCGGTAATTATGAACATGTAACTTACAGAAGTCGCAATTACACGAGTAGCGAAGTGCGTTTCGTTGCATTTCTTCTGCGCTTTCCGCACACGGAGAGCCATCTTGCGGCAAACACAGAAGACCCCCTCCTCTCCATGTACGGCGCTGCCCCGACAGATGGCGCGCCACGCGCGCATTGGAGCTGTCGCGGCTCGCTCCCTCTGTAGAATCAAGCGTCCTTCCTTTCTTTAGATCACTATCTCTCTATCTCTCTGCCCGTGCCGATCACGGCGTTTGGCTGGCGTGCATCATTTCCCCCTCCGGGATACCGAGTTCTTTGGTTCGCTCCGCTTGCTCAGGCGCACGTTTCGTTGCTGCGCCGAACGCCGCGTTGCTCGACCATATGGCTCGACGCTCACCGCGTCTGATGCGGGGCGCCTCGTAAGTGATGGCTGCCCTGTAGCCCATTGTCTTACACCCATTGGCGGGTCGACGGGAACGCTATCGCGTTCCACTCTTGAAGGCGAAGCTTAAGCGTCCTCCAATTTTTACGGACTCTACGGACTTTTCTTATCGCCAAGAAGGCCGAAGGTGAGCGTTCCCGCCTCTTTCCAGACTTTTGAGTGCGAAAAGACGCGTTTTGACGGGAAAAGCTGGCGCTTCGGACGGCGGCGGTCCTTTTCCTTTAGTCACCGAGCATGCCGGACGGAGCTTAACAATTACTCAAGGCCATTTGGACGTGGATGAGCCGATTCCGGGCCCCTCTCAGGCGTCAGACATTCAACAAAATGAAGCGGGGGACATTCTGCAACATGCAACATCAAATAACGAGGCGCGGAGAAATAACGACGCGTCTCTCGAGAACGACGCGGATATCTCGGCGTCTCAAACATGGACAGAGGACGGGTCGCACACCTTTCTATCCCGTCGCAAGAAAAAGAACAGTCAGAAAAACGAAAAGGAAAACGAAGAGGGAACCTACAGAAATATCAAGAAATCCGAGGGCGACTCAACGAAAAATAGAGAGCCAGACTAACAGCTACTTGCGACGTAGGAAACGCCGTGGACCGCCGCCTCTACCGAAGGATGACATCAAGGTCATTTTGAGGCCATACAAGAGACTCGTGGTTAAAGATCTGCTTGGATCGGAGCTCGCTATGGCAGTGATAGAGGTCTGCCAGAATACTTTTATAGAGGCAGCAGTTTTTTGCTGCGGACTCATCCTGGATCCAATATTGTCATATTACCCACACCACACGAACAAGTGGCGGGACGGCTGCGGGAAATTGGACAACTAAAGATCAGGGGCAGACGACAACACCACGGGCGCTACTTCAACTGTTTAATGAGAGTGAAAGCACTCGACATATATAGCCATCCAAAACACCGCGCATGCGTACAAGGCAACATGGAGTACATAGTTTTATCAAAGTAGGCGTGATAGAAACTTCAGCTCAGCCTCGTAAAGAAAAACCGATGTATCACTAACACAGTTAGGACCCGCTTTCTTGATGTAGAATGCTTCCAGTGTTTCACGCGATGTCTGATGTTTGCCTCTACCCAGAATCCTCGCTTCGCGGAACCGTGGAACGCAATCGGTGCAAGCCCTGCAGTGATCAACAAGTCGCTCACCTTCATTATTTTTTATACCTTTTGCATGTTCCCTAAGCCGGTCATTGACACAACGCCCCGTCTGTCCAATGTAGGATTTTCCGCAGGACAGAGGAATTTCATACACGACGTTTGTGGCACACTTTACGAAACGCTGGCCATGCTTCTTCTGACAGCCAGGCCTTTCGCTTTCGCAAGTTATGCGACGGCTTAGCTGGGCAAGCTTTTGGGGAGCGGAGAACACCACCGGTACATTATACCGGTTCGCCACTTTTTTCAGGCTGTGCGTGACTTTATGGATGTATGGTACCACTACAGGCCACTCTTTCTTCTTCGGCTCTACCCTGCTTACCCCAGCCTTCACCTTCTTCAAAAGCGTTTCTGCCACAGGGACCAAGACCGACTCAGGGAAGCCAGCTGCAACGAGCCTGCCCAATTGGTTGTCAAAACTTCCTTGCATCTCATGCACACACGACTTCCGGAGCGATGACTCCAGGCAGAGGTTGGTGATGCCTCTTTTTACTACTTTTGAGTGGGCCGAATTGTATGGCAGGAGCCCTTTTTGCGCACGAGGGGCGCAAAAAGGGCTCCTGCGGGTCCTAACTGTGTTAGTGATACATCGGTTTTTCTTTACGAGGCTGAGCTGAAGTTTCTATCAGGGGCAGCTTCGCCCCTTTAATTCATATGTGGCAGACCTAATGTTCTGCGAGGCATTGTTCACAGTTTACCACCCAGAACACCTCAGGCAGAACTAATGGAGAACCTGCGGATCCACACTCAAGGTGTGAAGATTGAAAGAGCCCGCATGCTGGGCTCGTCCAAATCGGCAATAGTGACTTTCACCGGAAAGGTGCTCCCAAGGTGTGTGTACTTTATGGGAGCGAAAGCGATCTGCTACCCATACAAACCCACACAATCCACGTTTGCAAAATATGCCATTCAACGGGTCATCATACTGATGTGTGCCCAACACCAGATATCAGCGTGTGTTCCAAATGTGGGGCAACTGAACCCAATCAGGGGTACGAGTGCTCGCCAAAGTGTGCCATCTGTGGCGACGAACACGCGACGGGCGACAGTTCATGCAGAAAGAAGCTAAACATCGCCCCCCCCCCCCAACTTCTCGAATGGAGCAGCCTCGACAAAAACTGGAGTGGATTAATTCGAAAAAAAAAAGACTTCCCCGAAATCGAGCAACAGAGACCCCCCCCTCGCCCTGATCGTTCAGCTTGGAACGGGAGGAATCGAAAGACTAAGATCAAGGGCACGCCAAAACAAAGCCAACAAACCCAAGGACAACCCTCGGAAACCAAACCTCAAGAACACCTCGGCCAACAAAAATGACAGGAAGAAACCCCGCCAGACCGGAATCGGAACAGAAGGAGCAGCTGCCAATTGACCAAACTATCAGGTGAGCTTGGCGGGGGTCGTGTCTCCCAGTTCTCCAATAACAGACAATCAGCAATACAGAAAAATCGTAGATGAAAAAAAACTAACGCAAGAAATTAAACAGCTTATGATCCAAACGGAGATAGAGTGCCAAGAATTCCAATTGGCAATCTCTTCATTGAAAACGAAGTTCGAAAACACAGAACGCTGCAGGCCTCTAGCTCGGCAGTCAATCCTAACGGGCACGAGACGCAAATACATCCCACCCAAGAAAGTGGAATGAAAGTAGGCGAGGGAAGAGGTGATAAACTTCCCGACATCCCCATGCACACGCACAACTTTATAAAACAGATCCAGAACCAAGTCCAAGAATAATATAGGAGTAGCATTGCGAATTCCCATGATCTTTTAACGAATTTCATGTGAGACATAAAAGCAATCATCGGCGAGGAATTAAGAATGCAGAAACAATATGTAAACGAGAGTGTGAGAGGCTTGCAGAGAGCAATTAATAAGTGTCATCTTGCTACCCCAATCACTTATAAACCATCAAATGCAGGTCGGGAAGATGCGGAGGCTCTCGTACATCATGGCACAAACTAAATTGAAAAGTGCGGAACAATTACAGATTTGGCAATGGAATTGCCGTACTTTTCACAAGCACGCAGCCACACTCCAAAATTATATAAACGGTGCACCAATCCGACCAGATGTAATATGCCTGCAGGAAATCGGCCCCAAAGTGGTCAAGCTGCAAGGATACTACACCCTGCAAAATTCTAATTATCCCTGGGGAGCGTTGCCACCCTGGTGGGCAGGACTATTGCGGCCAAAGCAGAGCAGATAGAAAATCTTCAGATCAATCGTCAAATAATAAGCTTATTCCCTATAAAAGAGGCAAGGCAAAAAGTGTGATAGTAGATTTGTGCAGTCCCCAAAAAACAGGAATGAAGATTTTAGCAAACTCCTTGCGGAGGCTCTTAGTCTCGGGTACCAAGGACCGACTCATGGTGCTGGGAGATTTCAACGCTCCCAACAGCGGATGGGGCTACCCAAAAGACACACCCAAGGGAATGCGTCCAGAACACGCTGCATCCAGGCTGGGGCTGAGTCTAATCAGGCTCCCCACCATGCCCACCAGGATGGACAACAGCGCGAGTACAGACACGTTCCCGGGCCTCACTTTCAAGTAATGCAATGCAAAAGGATAGACAGTTGAGCGAGTTGGTACGGTAACATGATCATGGCTTCTAGCGCGAAGTGAACAAGAAAAACAAAAAAAGGAAACAAAGTTTGCTGTAGTACCCTACACACATAGATTATCCCATGGTTTAAGGAATGTGGCCAATAGGTATGACGTCAGTACCGTTTTTTCGGCCCCACGCAAGTTGTCCAACATATACCCTATGACAAATAGGAGAGAACAGGAAGGCAAAAAATTGATGATTGCGGAGTTAAACATGTGTCCCCTTTAGTGTCTTGCAACAACTTGCAACAAGGGTATAGTTTATCAGATTCCACTCGAGTACAGGAAAGCTTACATTGGACAGAGCGGCAGGTGCATTAACATTAGACTAAAAGAACACAAACATTCACTAAACAACCCTAATGCATCACATTTAGCGGCACATTGTTTCGATTGTGGTTGCAAACCTCTTTGAAGACACAAAAATTCTCTCCAGACACAGATGCCAAACCACGCGGGAAATTATAGAGGCATTTCACATAAAAAGATTAGGAGACACTTGCATTAGCCATACTTCGTTGTCTCTGTTAGATTGCGAATTTCAGTACCTTCGCAATACGTGTACTAATCTGAAATAATCTTTTTTTGTTCTTTGACTTCCATACCCCCTGATATGTTTAACTGTTTCTTTTTTTTTTTTACCTTGTCATGTTCTTATGCTACGTGTTTTTGCAATCACCTATATATATGTTCTTCGTTTTAATAAAAATTTAGTTGAGAGTTAGCGCTTGTCCTGTCTGCTCCTTTCTGTGTCCGTGTTCACTTCGCGCTAGAAGCCAAGATCATGTTGCCTCACTTTCACATGCAACATCAGGCACGCCACACCGCCTGGACCAACCTAGATGAAAATCTAGAAAGTGATCACTTCCTCATCAGCATTGCCCTGTCGACTCCCAAACTACGACGGGTGGCGGGGGAAACGACGCCGACAAACTGGACAAAATTCCGACTACACAATCCTCCACCCAATGCCGAAACAGATTCCATGGAGGAATGGTCCGATTTCATTAAGGCAGCGCACAGGCAGACATCGGAAAAGATTACACGGACTGTGGAAACACCAGCGGTGGACAGCCACCTCCTAAGCTTGTGGGAAAGCAGGCATAAGCTGCTAAAAAGGTGACAAAAACAATGTTTGAACAGAAACCTTCTGTGCAGGATTGCATCTCTGGCAGAGTATGCAGATCAACGTGTCAGTAGATTGGCAACTGAGGGCTGGATAAAGTTTTGCCATTCGCTACAAAACACACTGAGCACCGTAAAAACCTGGGCCATCCTGAGAAATTTCCTACACCTGGAAAAGTTCAAATCTGCGACCAGCAGAACATTGCAAAGGATTGCTGAGGAATTTCCAGGCACGATCGAATGAAGAATTAATAGAGGCTCTCAAGGAAAGATATGTTGGAGGGAGCGCGATACAGTCAGTAGGCCAAATTAATGATACGGGCGTCCAAAATGCGAAGCTAGATGCCCCAATATCCACAGAAAAGGTTTTTGCAGCAGCCCAGGTGGCCAAGAAGAATACAGCCCCTGGCGCCAATCAGGTTACCAACGCTATGATTAGAAACCTTAGCGATAAAGTCATAGAAGCTATCACAAGGCAATTTAATGAAAACCATTGGCTTAGGGGAGAGATCCCCAAAGAGTAGAAAACTGCAAAAATTATTACAATAACAAAACCCAGAAAGAAGCCATCCCTGCAGGCACTCAGACCCATTTCACCGACGTCTTGCATGGGAAAGCTCTTCGAATGGGTCGTACACACTAGGCTTCAAAATTTCATTGAAGACAGGGGCTTCTTCTCGACCACCATGTTGGGCTTCCACAATGGCCTCTCGACACAAGACACGGTCCTCCCGTTACAGGAAGAGGTACTCAAAGGGTACCCAAGGGTGGGGAGCACCTATTGTTAGCTCTTGATCTGAAGGGCACCTTTGACAATATATCACATGAAGCAATACTTTGCGAGCTTAATTGGCTGCGGAAAAAATGTATCTAATTACATTGGAGCATTCCTCACGGGGAGGAAGGCTACGATAGGAATATTGCATGTCAAATCCGATCCGTTTCAAATGCCAAACAAAGGCACACCTGAAAGAGCGATCATCTCTCCTCTACTTTGAAAACATCGCCATGTGTAGTCTTGCGCAGACCCTAGACGGTGTCCCGCAACTGGGTTATACTATTTACGCGGACATCACCCTTTGGGCCATGCGCGGGTCCCTAGCAAAGAAAGAGCAGACCCTCCAAGAGGTGGCCACTGCAGTTGAAAACTTTGCAAGGGCCAGCAGTCTCAGCTGTGCTCCCGAAAAATCGGAGATAATATGCATCCACGAGAAACGTTATAAAAGTAATGGGAACACAGAAATTGAAATCGAAAATCAGCAAATCAAAGAGGTCACTTGCTCTGATCTTGGGATTCTGGGTTCAGAGCAACGGCAGGGCCAGCCACACCATCAATTTACTGAAGACGGCAAAAAAACAAGTGGCAAGAATGATTCAAAGAATCACCTTCTGCAAACAAGGCATGAAAGAAAGCAACACTGCCCGTTTAGTACAGGCGCTCGTTATCAACACTATCATAACGCCTCCCTTTTCACACACTCAACAAGAGTGAGAAGGAGCTGGTTGATATTATTATCAGAGGCGCCTACAAGGTGGTCTTGCACTTACCGGTAGGCACCCCGACAGACAAGCTCCTTGGCCTTGAGGTATACAACACATACGCCGAGCTCAAGGCGGCAACTTTAATTGCACAAAGAAACCGACTTAGCCCGACGAGATCAGGCAGACAGATCATGGTGAGGGCGGGTATTCCACCACACCCGCAAAACTTGGACGAGGTACTGGTGGATATTCCCGGTCCCGTCCGAAGCAGGATCTGTCACTCTTGTCCCGAGAAATATGCACAAAAACAGAAACAAAAAGAGGAGAGGGTGAAATGGCTAGGCAAACTAGTCAGAAACAATGAAAATACCGTTTATGTTGACACCTCTCAGTACAGCTGGAAGTGTACGGTAGTCACTGTCATAGGCAATGACAAGGCTAGCCTAATCTCAAGTGCCTCCCTGATCATGTCCTCTATTTCCAAGGCAGAATGCTTCGCCATCGCCTTGGCAATCAAGGACCGGGAACGGACAGGGCTGTCATACAACACCATCATCTCAGACTCTCAAGAGGCATGCCGCTTCTTTATGAACGACCGTCTCCCTGTCAAGGTTAGTCACTTCTTGGGAAAGGAACTCAAGAATATGTACAGACTGGTCTGGTGCCCGGGACACGCTGGCCTGCAGGGGAATGAGAGGGCTGACGCTCTAGCTCAAGAGCTCACGAACCGAGCGGAGCAACCAATTTTTTTTTTTTTAAATCGCCCTCCCATTCACAACCCACCACTTCAAAGGAAAGCCTTCACGAGGAAGATAACGACCCGGCACCACGCGATATTCTTGCTCACCAGCACGGCATGCGGCAAAGATACGGCGCCTCAAACACATCTTTGCTAGGGGAAAACGCAATAGATCTCCACAGGATTCAAACGGGGGTCTACCCAAACTTAAGATTGAGCGAAATTTTCCCAACTATGTATGCGCGTGCCTGTCCGTGGGGTAGTGACTCGCCACCGTCTTTGTACCCCATCTCATGGGGATGGCAAAATAGAGCGCCGAATTTAAAAGCCTACTTAGTTAGGTTTTATCTAACCAACACACTGGAGCAATGGGAGGCACACCTCGCCAGCTCACCCCCGATGGTGCAGAAGGCTCTTCTTGGTCACGTTCGGCTAGCGGCAGAAGCCAGTGGAGCCCTGGACTTGGGGCGCCACCCATCAAGCTCCTAATCCCCCATCCCCTTTCCCCAATTCAATAAAGTTATTCTCTCTCTCTGTCATCACTACCATTACCAAATTATGAAAATAAATATGTGTACCCTTGTCTAACCTTGTGTCTAACCCTGCAGCTTCACTGGTCATCCACCTTCACAAAGTGGAATGGCTTCTAAATTTTTCTAGGTCATCATTTGCTTGTGATAAATGAGCGTTCTCTGAGCACATTTTGACTTTTGCAATCTAAACTGTGTCATACTCTTTGCTCAAGAATGTTATGCTGGCAAGTCTGTCATTAAGTTCTATGCAGCCGGTTGACACTTTTTGCTCACTGAGCAAGAGCTTGGTGGCAAAATTGTTAGTGCTGTCAATTTTCTACTTAAACTGAGAACAGCATGCTTGATTACATCATTATAAATCATGGTCTTTTCATTTCTGCGAACATCCTGTGACACATTCTAGGCAGTTGTTGGTCCCTTTAAGGATTTCTGCAAAACATACTGGCTGAAATAACACTGATGTTAAGCAAGCTTGCATGTGCAGCCAGGACTAAATTAAAAGCAATTATTATCATTTCTTTTGAACACATATACAATTACCAGGAAAGGGAAAGCGAGGAGCAGGCTGGCAACTGCCACCGGAAGGGGCACAATGCCTGCCTACTCTCCAGAAGGGAGGTGACAGCAACACAGAAATGGAAGATAGGAAGGAGGGGAGGAAACAGGAAAGGAAGAGCAAGTAGAACACGCATGCTACATATGAGCAAGCACATCCCACAATGACGCATACAAGAGAAAACAATTTACTAGCATTAATTTTACTGTACAGGTGCTACTCTTTTGGGGGCTGCGATTCCACTCTGCGTCTCTTGGGAGGAATGTAATTTCCCATGCCGGCTGCAGCTTCAGCTTCAGCCTGGCTGTATGGCTCCTCTTCCAGGGCCTTCAATCTGTACATAGGAGAAGCAACGGTATATAGGCTTTGAGTTCTAAACAGTGCTGCACTGCTCAGAACAAGCACCCGAGCCACATAATTGATGATAAGGCCACCTACATGCAATGCGAAGCACGTAGTGCTCCCCGCTTACATTTCCCGGTAATGATTACTGTTGCTCAAGCTGCCGCGGCGATGGCAGCTTGCCAGTAGCATACGAAGCAGGAAGTGAGGTAACTACACTTTCGTACGTAAAAGAAGAACCCGCCTAGCCACTGATTTGTGTTGTGACAGTGCAATGGGAAGGCCATGAGTAGTGAGGACGCCTGAAGAGCAGTGTGCATACGAGGCATGGTGAATTTCTCTTCTCGTTGTTCCACTCTTTGTAGGTGCACAAACTCAGGGCACAAGCCAAGTCGCAGGCCGTCGAAACAGCTTAGGTTAATAATTAGGTAAAGCGCATGTGAGTGTCGCCAGGTGAATAATTTCAACCTATGTCACAATGGGTAATCGTTCTAGTAGTTGCTTGGCTGTCCAATCATCTTCACAGCATGGATTGGAGATCATTTTCTTTCACAAGGTTTTAATAATGCAGCAAAAACTGATGACATCAAACCAATGCATTCAGCATCTGATAATCTCAAGAGGGCCTGCCAAGACTGTATAGAAATACAGTAGAATCTCGATAAACGGAAATCGGTTAAACGGAATCAACGCTTAAACGGAACGAACGCTTCGCAGTTGTTTGGTTTTGTATTAAGGCAATGTAAAAAAATTCCGTTAATCGGAACTCGAATTTTCAGACCACCGTACAAACGGAACCGAAAATAGACTCGAAACCGCAACTTGACGTTCACGCAGAGCCCCATCGCGGTACGCATCACTGTCTCCCCACTTTCTCGCACACTGTAACCGCATCGCTTGCTTTCTGTCACGGTGCGCTTGCTGTCGTAAGCCTTACACCCGCTGTATAGCGTCGTCTGCGACATTTCGTCGCGAAGTCAGCACCTGATGGCTGCGCAGAAGCGAGCTCACAATGCCCTTACGTTGGAAAGGAAGATGGAGATAATCAACGACTTCGAGAGTGGTCGCTTCACAAAAACAGCACTTGCGACGAAGCACGCCATCCCCAAGAGCAGCCTCACGAGGATACTTCAGGACAAGGATAAGCTGCGGCAGGCTTTCGAGAAGTCACGCTTTGGCCCTCAAAGAAAACTACTGCGGGTGGACAACCACGAAGATCTGGAGAAGTGCCTGGTGGTTTGGCTGCGGAGAGCCCGCAGTGAAAACATTCCGATCAGTGGTCCACTCGTTCGCGCGAAAGCAGAAGAATTTGTTTTGCAGCTCGGCATCGAAGGTTTTCTCGTGCTGCGAAGGATGGCTGACGAGATTTAAAGATCGGAATGGCATAGTGTATCGTGCCGTTTCAGGGGAGGCTGCCACTGCAGACACGACGGCATACGCCGACTGGCGAGCAACACGGCTCCCCAAAATTCTGGAGGAGTACGACGCAAAGAACATCTACAATGTAGATGACACGACACTGTTCTTCAAATTACTACCCTCAAAATCCTTGTCATTCAAAGGAGAGAAATGCACCAGGGGGAAGCTGAGTACGGACAGGTTGACCGTTCTGACCGTACCATCCTCTTTAATACCTAGATTTTGCATCTGAGATCCGCTTCAGCGGAGACTGCCAATTGCGCGCACGCCTGCCTCGTCGGGACCAAGCAGTCTGGAACGGATTGCGAAATCCTGAACCTTCTCTCTCTAAACGAAACTCCTGATAAACGGAACATCTTTTCCCGGTCCCTTGAGGTTCCGTTTAACGAGAGTCCACTGTAAGCTAAATCAAAGCAGGGGGATGATGTGCAGTGCAGAGCACACTTTGAAACTTCAGACTGATATTGTTTGATAACACTGTTGTATTCGAAAGTGCATATCTAGGGCCAACAAGGCATTACATTATTACCAGATTAAGTAAGCGTGACCAATCACTGTTCAATAATGCATTGCACACACACGTGTCAAGTGGGCGCACACAACCTCCTTCAGGATAAGGGAGTGTGTGTCTTCCTAAGGGAGCTCAAGCTCAAGGAAGTTGCCGTGTCACACGGCCAATAATAAGTGATTAAAGTAAGCCGCCAGAGGCACGTGTAGCGGTGTTTCGTTTTAGTACAAGTACAAAAATGGAACTTTGAATTATGCTTGAAGTTATTATAGTTAAAGGGACACTAAAGGTTACTATGAAGTGAACGTGTACTGTTGAAGTACCATCCCAGAAACCTCGAAACGCTTGTTTCGTGCCAAGGAGAGACTTACTTTAAGAGAGAAAGCGTTCTGAAGCGTCCGCGTACCTCTAACGCAGTTCAAAACGCCCGCCCTCCGATCGAGGAGTACTGACATCATGGTCTCATAGTGTCTCATCTCATGGTCTCACCCACCGACGTTGCGCCATCGGTGAGTAGAACGGCGTCTGCAGACGGCGCTACGGCTTTTCTGCGCAAAACACAAACGCGCGGCCAGAAACAGAGCCAAGACAGAGCCGACAGCAGATCGAAAGCGGGAGTATAGTGGCTAGCGGAAGGAGAAACGCGCGACCATAAGCTGGTACTTTATTCTATGACGCAAACTTCGACGCTCGTCGCAATGGACCCTGACAACGAGATTGGCTCGCGATGCTGGGCTCAACTTCAGCGATTTGAGCACTGATGAGCGCGACCTGCTGCTGAGGGCTCGTGCTGCCGGGGTCGTTGCGTACTATGACGGCGGCCTCAGCACCGGCTCTCCGGAGCGGGAAAGCAACGAGGGCTTTCCACGACATCACATGGACGTGGCATTCTCGCTGCTTGTCCCAAATTGAAGTTTCGCGAGCCAGCAGAACCCGCACAGCACGACGCGATAACGAAAGTACTGAAACTCCGAAGCGTGCGCGGCGCAGAGTCGAGCGAAAACGAAACCTTTCGACCACCCATACTACTGAAGGGTAATGTCAAAATGTTTTTTTCTTAGAACCGAATAGACGTAGACAAGTAGCATTTTCTTCCGCCTTATAATCGTATGAAATGATATTTTTTAATACGAATAGTTGAGTATTAGTAACACAAATTATGAGGAGTGCTTTCATCATCGGGCTAGTACCGGAATGTCGCTGGGGGGTCTCAAATCGTGTCATGCATTTACCTCAATTTCTCGGTTACTAAAGCTCTGTTCGCGATTATATTGACGCCTTAGACGTTCTAGAACATTGCTCTACCACTTTAACTTGACTTTCTGGTAACCTTTAGTGTCCCTTTAATGCTCCTTTGATAAAACATATTATTCAAAATATTTGGCGCAAGAAACATACAACTCGTTAAATATCAAAGTGCGCTCATTAAACATAGCTGTGCTGACAGTGACGGCAGCCACCCTGTACTTATATGTTTCTTTGAGCCGAGGTAAGTAGGCTCAGCATTATGTGACCCAAGCTGCTGCAAATTATAATGAAAATGCAAAGTTTCGCGCAGGGTGACCTCGTGAGCTTTCCTCTTATTTTGTGTAGTGTGCCGGTATCAGTCACGAGTGACCACACCAACCACTGCACGACAAGTACAACAAAGGCTACGTTCACACGCACCAGACACAGCAGGTCGAGTAAAAAATCTGGCTGACCGAGCGCGACATGACCATGTTTACACGAACTCACTTCTGACGAGTCTGGACAATGACGGCACAGAGCGTCAAGCCGAGACGTAAACACGTCTGAACTGCGCTTCTGGTTCCCGCTGCCGTCGTCGTGGGTCTTATCACTATGATGAGGTTGCACTGCAAAGTGCTTGTCTTGGCCTTGATCTGATATTATTTGCACCGCCGTCACCTAAATCGCAAAATCACAGTGGGACGCACAAGTCTCGGCACTGGCAGGCCCAGCACGTCAGCGTTTACGTGCATGCTGCAAACGGGTAAGGCTGGTCTACCTACCTGATGCAGTCAGGCTGACTGAGCCCGACTATGCTTGTTCAGCCCAACCGGCTAGGGCTGGAATATGCTCAACATGCATATTCCAGCCCAACAAACCGACTCGACCCACTGCTGTCGGGTTTATGTAAACGCCCTGAAAGATGAGAAAAACATGGTGCCAAGCGACCTAGGTCGAGAGTATTGTGCAGCAGCAAGCATAACTGTTGCTGAAATGTGCTTGAACTTTTATTTTATTCAATATAAATGTACGAAACAATCGCTGAGTTAATTTTAACGCAAATATTTATTAAATTGCCAGTTTTACAACAAGAAGTATGGGCAAGAGAGTACTCCCTTCAGCTGCCGAGGGAGATAGCCGATCTCCCCTGACCGAAAGCTCCTTTAGATTCCCTTAGCAGAAGGGCGACCGTGTGACACTGAGTGTATCTCCCTCGAGATAAAGACGACGGAGCTAAAAGGAGTTTGCAGCTGCCCGAGTCACAGGGCTATAACAGTTGCAAAGAATGCAGTTTCAAACAATTTTCAAAGATGCAACAGCAATATTCAACCATTTGGACCAGCTTACGCACAAGCTAGTCAAGGCATCTCTCATCAAAAAGAGGGTGACAAAATGCATTGGTCAATTGCCATCACATGAAAAGGAATATGCTTTAGTTAATAACTAAAACGTCCTGTGATATAATCACTGCTCAGCTTTTGCATGCTTGTCACATTTTTCATGTAAGTTGCGTAAATAGTTGTCTTTCTACTGTGAATTAGTGACCACATGATGTGAGAGATATTCTCAACTGCTCTCTGAATAAAAACAACCATGAGTGCCATTTTAGTGTCCTGTTCCTCCACATACTTGTCCAGTGTCAATATTAGACCTAAGAACGACCTACAGGGGCGCTACGAGCACCGCTCGCATGTCGTCTGCTGCAATTCAGGCGATGTATAGGTGCCTTCTGCAGTGTTTCTGTTTGTTCACACTCATTGCCTATGCTTGTATACTTATGATGGTCCTCTCAAACATATTTTTATGACATCTTCGTTCACGAAAATGTATAGGGAGCTTATTTCCTAGGTGACAATATATTTCTCAGAGACAAGGCTACAGTGCCAGCCGAGGGAACTCTGACCAGCCCATTGGAGTTTTTCATGCACAGATCTAGACTGCAGCGGTAGCTCATGTGAATAATAAAAGCATAAATGCAAAAACATAGCACATACGAATCCAGTTAGGATATCATGCCTGCCGTGGTGCAATATGCATGTCACAAACCCTGGCTAAATATGACTTCTACAACATTTACCTTGACTTTAACCCGCTAAAATATGTTTGCTCACGACAAGCAGTTCATGGTAAAATAGTCAATTTTTTGCATTTCTCCAAAGAAACACTCAGCAGTAACACTTAACTAACGCTGCAGTTTAGATTCTGCCAGCACCACTTGAGTTTTAACAGCATCTCAAAATTAGGCCATTCTTCACTAGTTAAACTTAAGTGGTGGTAATTTGAACTAATGCTGATAGGAGCTTACAGCTGTTTGCAGCACAGGAAAAGGAATGTGCCAATATTTATTCCCTCTCTGTGCTACACGTTCAACTCACCTGAGCAATTACTGGTGCTTCTTGCTTGAGAAACAGACATGACAAAACTGTTTGGAGAACTGACACAGGCTGCTCGGGCCAAATATTTGAGTGAAATGTGCCTTTTGGTCCATATGGGTGCAGCTAGCAAGAAGCCGAAGCCTCATTCATTAGTAGTGTGTGACATATTGAAGATATGATTATTCCCTAGTGGAGATCAAAAGACAAGTGAATTCGTGTGAGGCTTGTGTGTTTTCTTTACAAGGTGGGTATGCGAGGTTCTCTTTTTATGTACTGATGAAATGAATAGTTCTGTTTGTATAATTAAACAATGCAGGATCGAGACATGGTGAAGCAAAATGTGTTTGAATTTTCCTTTTCAAGGTAGCCTAAGCTGCGCTGTGGCGCCTCGAGTATACTTTAGGCATTGTAATTGGTGCGGTAAAGAACTACTTCACGGTTCAATTCGAAGTTGCAGTGAACTGCTGGGTTTCGTAAACAATGCGTGCCTCACCGTAACGACAGTCGGCTGCCTCCACTGCGAGAGGGGTGTGCCATATTGTCGATAAAGGCTAGTGTGCGCCACTATAAAATATTTCATTGCTTGCAGTTGGTTGGTTCTTAATCGAAACCACAAAATTTTATTTCAGGTGATTGCTGTTATGGTATTTGTGAAGTACATGCATCCTATGATGCGCTGTCATGTTACAGCCAATGCGTTTTCTGGATGCCTGTTTCAGAGAACAGTGAAAGTAGTAGCAAACCTTTTTACACAAAATGTCCGCACCTAACCCTTCCTTTTATGCATTAATGAAGTGGCCAGGTTTGACAAAAGCAACTCACCAGAGTATTAAGATTCAGGATGAAAGCTTCCCTGGGCAGTGTCCTGACACGGATTTATAATGTTGACACCAAATACCAAAATATTCCTTCTATGTAAAATGCAATGTATCTCGAAATAAGTACTCAGGGAATGTAATTGTTTAGAGGAGCATCTTGCATAACTTTGCATGTTGAATTTGCAGACATTCTTTTTAATCAAAATTTATGGACAGACACAGCATATATATGCATTGGAAAACCAGTAGATCTATTCAGCATTACATAGTTTGCGATATCCAAGTTGCAAATGTTTACGACTCAAGTGGTTTTGAAGGAAGTGCGGTTCAGGCATGGCAGCAGAAACAGTCAGAAATAATACGCACGGCTCGAGCCGTCAATACAATGAAACATTGCTTTCCTTTGACCGCTTCTTAGCCTTACGTAAGGCCTTCTCACAGTGAAGGAGCGATGGAAGAAAACAAGCATACTCTGAAAGCTCCCTTTGCCTCTCCTCACATAAAGAATGGTTGCCGTACGCCTGGATTCTGCAGCCTATCTTAAAATCTTTACGCGAACACCATTATTGAATGAATAAAAAGTAGTATTGTTGCACAATTTTTAATTTGAAGTGCTAATATAGAAACATGTGCACGTTTTTTAGTTTTGTTTACTAAACATAAAAAAGTACATTTCAGCACAATACTTGACGTGTTCAAGCAACACATTACATACCAAATGTTCGTCCAGTACTCAAATACGTTTGCCAGATATGGGACCCTCAAAGCTCTAAACTTATAGAAAAGCTTGGAACGCGTCCAAAACCATGCTGCAAGATTTGTTTTTGGTAATTATAACTTCCGTAGCAGTATTACATTAGTTAAAGAGGACCTTGGTTGGAAAACACTATCGCACCGCCGATTAACTGCAAAATTAGAACTTTTTTTCTGAATTTACTCTGATCTCACAGGAATAAATAGGAACTTGTACATTTTCCCTCCCCAATTCATCTCTAAACAATGTGGTCACGAGCTGAAAGTTCTTGAAATGCGCTGTCGTACTGATGTCTACCGTAATTCATTTTTTCCACATGCTTCCCGCACACTGGAATAGGCTTCCCAAGAGCATTGGTTAATGTAAAACGTGTTCAGAGTTTCTGTCTTTATTGTCACACAGTCTGCCGTAGTATAATAACATCCTGTTTATATAATTTGGCTGGCATTGCACTTCATGCGATAGTGTACCCTTGCCATTTCTGTGTTGCAATTTTGCACCGCATTTCACTGAAGACCGTTTTGCCGTCGAGATGACTCATCGATGTTACATATTTTGTTACTTTTACCACCTGTGCTTAGCTGTTTTAAGTTTTTGTCACATGTTCATTTTCCTCCAATTGTCCCCCCCCTGCAATAATGCCCTTGTGGTGCTCAGGTACTTGTATAATAAAAAAAAAAAAAACACTGGCACCCCCGACGTTGCGAAACGCCTAGCAATGCCATTCATGCCAAACGTGAGACTGAAATGAACATGCCTGGCCAGACGTACTGTGCTCGCACTTCTCCACAGGCAGGCGACAGTGCGCATGCGCAAGGAAACATCATGTGGCCAAGCAGAGAGGTGAAGTGCTCATTCAGGGCCAGGAGCTGCGCAAGGACGCATGAAGGTAGCTTGAGAGCTACCTTATGCTGGGGAAGCACTGAAGAAGCCTTCGCTGAGGCCCCCTAAGTACGGATGCTTTCAGAGTAACATAAGGTGGCCTCACTGCAATGAAGCCATCCTTAATGAGGCAAGGAACATTTCGTTGTATGGCCCTTAGATGCGCATTAAGGAGCGTCAGGAAGCCGGTCAATACGGAGAGATGTGGTACTTTGGGACGTCAAACCTCATTTCTAAAAGCCCCAATGGTGAGCAAAAGTCACTAACCTTCGCTTGTGGTTCTTACTTTTCAGGTGGTCATTGAGAGAGTTTTTGTCCATGAAATACCTCCTGCAAGACACGAGAGAACGTAATGAATAAGTAAATGAAAAATACGCTACTTGGTAAACCGAGAACGCATTGCACGAATAAATTATATGCTCCGCTGCCCACCCCCACAAGCCTCCTCCACATTTGAAACCAAATGCAATGCGGAGTCATTTGCGCACTGCTATGCGGGGAGAAAGAAGCTATGCGTTCGGTAAACAAAACTAAACCCCTGACAACAGAAGAAGCGGCTTTCGCCGAGAGCGCTACTGTTGAATTTGGGCACAGTGACTGAAGTCAATACGAGACAATTACAATATATCTAGCACAGAACATCGGAGACTCGGCATTTCTGTGAAGCTCTGCAGCACAATAGGTGTGGATCTACTTTCGAACAAGTTCGTTCAACCACCCGCACTAACACCAACTGTTGCATTTATCTTATTGTGTGACACGAACAGATTGCGCAGAAAATGCAATCATGCCAATAGTCGATAAAAGAGCCAGCCCAGGCTAGAGCGAACTCTTACGCGCAGTGCAGGCAGTAGAACTGCGCGTCTCCCGGCATGTCGTAGTCAACCTCCTGGTTCAGGAGCCTTTCTGCCTTTTCCGGCTGCATGTCGATGTGAATCTGGTCGATATCTTTAGCCCTGCGTTTCGTCTTGTCCTTCTTGTGCGATGCTGTGTAGCCCTTGTGAGTCTTTTTCCGCGAATAACGAGCCATTTTGACAGCCTGCCACCACGCACGCTGCCAACGTGAAAACCAACCTTCTTTTAGGCATACTTCAGTTTCGCAGCTCCCTGCGCGAGCCCGTTGGCCAGCGTGGCCGCAGCGGCTGTCGCCGGAACTACCGGCGCTGCAGTCGCGTCTTTTGCCACGCGCCGCGCGTCGTCTGCTCCTGCTGCGACGCGTCGTTTGCCACAACTGATCTGTACTGCTTGTTCGTCACCCGCCGTGGTTGTTCAGTGGTTATGGTGTTGGGCTGCTGAGCACGAGGTCGCGGGTTCGAATCCCGGCCACTGCGGCCGCATTTCGATGGAGGCGAAAACACCCGTGTATTTAGGTTTAGATGCACGTTAAAGGGACCCTGAAACGATTTTGGCGATTTTCTACAAACGTACTGAGTCGTTAGAGTAGGTTCTTCTGATCATTAATTGATGCATCTAAGTGCTCTGCGTGTAATTTATTATAAGGTTTTAAAACTACACATCGCTGCCGATCGCAGCGCACTGCTCGGCGGAATTTTAAGCCGCCCCTACCCATATGATGCAAATAACCCATATTACGTCACATGGGCGAGCTATCTGATTGGCTGACCAGGGCGCGTGGTCGATAATTTTTCCAACTTTATGGGGAACAAATGATGCTCGTAATAGTTGGAATGTTAGTTACTTTGTTTTTGTAAAAAGAAAATAACTTAAAGAGAATACACAAGAATAGTTTTTTAGTACACTTGAGCACTTCCGGCACGCAGCAAGTGTCGTCTGCTTGTGTTACAACGTACTCCATTTTGACGAGAGCTCCGCGGTCAGAGTCGGTCTCAGTCTTTTCGCGAGCACTATGATTCGACTTTGTTGCCTTGTGGACTGCAAACCTAGCGACCTGCAAACCGCGAGTCCAGTATTAGGGCAAACGCAAGCGCAAGGGGACAGGGTCTGGCCGCTTGACTGTGCCGGGATAAGCCACGATATGAGCAGAAGGGCGAATGTGAACGGTCTGCACGGTGCAGCCACCTGGTGGCACAGAGCTCAACCATACACAGTAGCAGCATCGAAGTGTATTCTTTGCTGCTGGTGTGTATTTTTCGCAGGAGTGTAATCATCAACACGTTGATTTATAAATGTTTAAAATGCTTTACACTTGGTAGAGCAATATTAGCGCTTTGTTTGACTGGTTAAGCGCTGCGCCAGCAAGTGTCTGGACCGTGCAGACCGATCAGGCTGCTTACGTACGTCTACGCTAAAGTTCCTTCATCAGCTTGAGTTTATGCCTCCAGTCATTTGCCGAAATGACCAGCTTGCCTGTTTTTAGCAGAGTACCGGACACGTTCGGCGCTACGACAGAATGCTCGCCACGCACGCTGCTTCGATAGCTCTCGGTCGACGGCCAAGCGGCGAGCGGAGAGGTCTCGCGCGGGAGGGGGCGTGCTCCTAAACAACCGGAAGTGAACGATGTGACGTCGCATCGTGACGCTGAACCAGTGAAGGCGGAGCTTAGCGCCGCTCGCTCGGCGAGCGAGTTGAGGAGGAAAAGCATAGCTAGGGAGGAGGGTAACTTCCAATCGCTTGCAGCTCCATTAATACGTAACGCTTCACTTATGTGGTGCGAATGTTCTACTTAAGCTGTACCCTACGTGCCTACAAAATTTGTCCGAACCGTTTCAGGGGCCCTTTAAAGAACCCCAGGTGGTCGAAATTTCCGGAGTCCTCCACTACGGCGTGCCTCATAATCAGAAAGTGGTTTTGGCACGTAAAACCCCATGATTTAATTTTTAAAATTTTTTTTTGTCCGCCGGTAAATGTAGTTTAGCTACACACTCTGAATTTTGTGGCAAACCTGCCACGCTTAAAGGGACACTAAAGGTTACTATTAAGTCAACGTGGACTGTTGAAATACCATCACAGAAATCTCGAAACGCATGTTTCGTGCCAAGGAGAGACTTATTTTAAGAGAAAATGCGTTCTGAAGCGTCCGCGTACCTCTAGCGCAGTTCAAATCGGCCGCCCTCCGATCGAGGAGCACTGACATCATGGTCTCATAGTGACGTTGCGCCATCGGTGAGTAGAACGGCGTCCGCAGACGGCGCTACGGCTTTTCTGGGCAAAACGCAAAGCCGGTCGTGCAAAACGCAAACGCGCGGCCAGAAACAGAGCCAAGACAGAGCCCACAGCAGAGCGAAAGCGGGAGTATGGTGGCTAGCGGAAGGAGAAAGGAATTACGTGCCACATTACGTCCCACGGCACACGGAGAGTCCGTTTTCGTTAAACTATAGGCTGCGGCGAGCTCGCAGCGTGGTCTGTGAGCCTTTTCGCACTCGCAACAGGGCATAAAAAAGTGCGAATCGACGCAAAACTCGGCCTAGAAACGTGCTTCGCCACAGCCGACCCAGATGTCGTTTCCCGCACCGCCACCAGGCGCCGCTACTATACCTCAATCTCCAGCGCAAGACGCCCATAAGCTGGTACTTCATTCTATGACGCAAACTTCGACGCTCGTCGCAATGGACCCTGACACCGAAAGATTAGCTCGCGATGGTGGGCTCAACTTCAGCGATTTGAGCACGGACGAGCGCGACCTGCTGCTGAGGGCTCGCACTGCCGGCGTCGTTGCGCACTACGACGGCGGCCTCGACACCGGCTCTCCGGAGCGAGAAAGCAACGAGGGCTTTCCACGACATCACATGGACGTGGCATTCTCGCTGCTTGTCCCAAATTGAAGTTTCGCGAGCCAGCAGAACCCTCACAGCACGACGCGATAACGAAAGTACTGAAACTCCAAAGCGTGCGCGGCGCAGAGTCGAGCGCGCAGAGTCGAGCGAAAACGAAACCTTTCGAACACCCATATTACCATAGAGTTACTATACTGACTCTAGAGGACAAGCTACCCATAGGGCCCATGCATTAAAATCGGGAACCTCAAGAGCGCCGCCATGTTGCTACGCGCCGACGTTGCCAGCTCCTGAGACGCCTGAGACTTGGTGACAGTAGTCAGTTTTAATCCGGCAACAGTAGCAGCGTAGCAGCATGGCGTCTCGCTTGAAGTGTTGTGATGTGTGCGTGCAGCCGTGTGTTTGGGCTTCATAAGTCGGTTCTTTATTCTATGTTGCGGGATGGTGTGGGTGTGGTCCATGTTGGCCGTAGAGCTGGCAGTTATGCAACCGAGGGATGATCCTGTTCAAGCTTCTGGCGGTATGCGGTTTTCAGCGGTCACGCCTGTTGCAGGAGTGTCACTCGACGACGTTACGAGCTCGAAGCTGTGGTCAGATTCCTCGTTGGCGTTCCGTAATTATCTTCGCACGGGCGCGGTATGTTGCAAAAGCCGCTTTCGCGATCTATCGTCGTGACGATAGATCGGGTTTTTTATTATTATAAGTAATGATCCAGCTGTAGGGCACATGTAACCGACAAACGGAAGTCTCAGGAGAGCACCTGAGATGATAGTAGAGCAGGCGGCGCAGGAACTCCAGGGCACCCGAGGGACAGTGGGGGGGATCAAAGCTCGAAGCAGAACGGTACGTAGCTTGGGGCCGCCGAGGCAGGTGTGTGCCAGGGAGTGAACACTCCCTGGCACACACCTGCCTCGGCGGCCAAAATATAGGGGTGGGACACACCTGCCTCGGTGCAAAATATAGGGGGAAGCTTCAAAATACGCTCTGTAGCACTGCAAAGTATAACATATATTGTATGTGTACAATAAATGTTCAAAAATACAATGCATCAATGTACCACTTGCCTTCACGTTTATTATGAAGTTCAAGTTTACTGAAGTTTATTATGAGCACATGTACAACAGGGATCAACTAACACACCCGCAGTCGAGGTGGCTGTTCGAGGTGTGCTGGCTGCCTCAGTGTAAGAAAAAGAAATTGGGTAAATGTCGACACCAGTGCCACTGCTTCTTGCCTCTGACCTGCACGTGCCTCTGCGGCATCTTTGTGCACAAGTGTGCTGGCGTGGTGAGGCGTAGGAGTCATCCGAGAGAAAGAGTATTGTTTACATGGAGGAGTGGCTGTTCACATTGCCTGTCACTTTCCCTCAAATGTTTCCTTGGCGACTAGGGTGACACGGCACGGACAGCTCCCCTGGCACGCGCAGCCATGCCTCGCAAGGTCGAGATACTTTAAAGGCACCTGCGCCCATGGTCTTTCTTTTGCCTCGGCGCAGTGAGCACAATTAACGAGAATAATGTGGAGGGCATCTGGTGCAGTCGCGAATGCATCATGACAAATGTAGCTCGCGTCGCCTGGCGTCTGTAGTAATATCAGAGTTGGTTGTATGAACTTTATGCATAATACGTTTTGTTACGGTACCTCAACGGAATGGGTCTAGAGGACGGTGTTGGTACATTTTTTCGTACCGCCCTAATCCTATACCCCCACTACAAACACACACATACCCCCTTTTTTTTATGTATACATACAATTCCTTGCCATGACGGATCATAGCCTCCTTTATTTTTGAAAAATAGAGGAGGCTGTGGACCAATTGACCAGTTCAAGTTGTCAACTTGTCAGTAACTGTCGTAGGAATCACTGTAATAAACATAATTCCACGATCGGATTGTTTACTTTCATTTTTTGTTGTAACACTGAGGACTACATAGAACTTTATTTTGTATATGTGAGAGAAGTATGTGGATATCACGAGCTTAAGCCAATGTGCGATACACAGACAAAGCAGCTGCTACAACATGAACTGCATTGAGGGCCACACAACACATACGTAATTAAAGGTGCAAAATATAGGGGGAAGCTTCAAAATACGCTCTGTAGCACTGCAAAGTATAACATATATTGTATGTGTACAATAAATGTTCAAAAATACAATGCATCAATGTACCATTTGCCTTCACGTTTATTATGAAGTTCAAGTTTACTGAAGTTTATTATGAGCACATGTACAACAGGGATCAACTAACACACCCGCAGTCGAGGTGGCTGTTCGAGGTGTGCTGGCTGCCTCAGTGTAAGAAAAAGAAATTGGGTAAATGTCGACACCAGTGCCACTGCTTGCCTCTGACCTGCACGTGCCTCTGCGGCATCTTTGTGCACAAGTGTGCTGGCGTGGTGAGGCGTAGGAGTCATCCGAGAGAAAGAGTATTGTTTACATGGAGGAGTGGCTGTTCACATTGCCTGTCACTTTCCCTCAAATGTTTCCTTGGCGACTAGGGTGACACACCCGCAGTCAAGGTGGCTGTTCGAGGTGTGCTGGCTGCCTAAACGAAATAAAAAGAAATTAGATGAATGTCGATACCAGTGCTATTGCTTATTGCCTCTTACCTGCATTTGCCTCCACGGCCTCTTGGTTTGCGGAGTCTGTATGAGGGAGCTGCTGTTTTCAAACATAGTGTCCAGAACACACCAGCACTTTGACTGCTTCTGCTTTTTACCTGCAGGTGTTGTTGCGAGATCCTTAGTATGGCTGCGTGCAGCATTGTAACACTTGGTGGAGGCATTTGAAGTGGTAGCCAAAAATATAAAGAATCATCCTTGTCTGCACGAATGCTTTCAATTTCTAAATGCAGTGGTAACTATCACTATTGGTGCAAGGCCCCCCCACATCTATGCGGCAAGTGCCATAGCTCAAAACTGAATTGTTCCTTTATGTTTCACAAGGCATCTGATATGTCCACATTAGATGTGATGTGTTTGTTTTTATTTATCCCAGTGTGGAGAGAGCATCATTAAATGGCTGAAGTACTATAGCGCCTAACAGACGACACAAGAAGAGACACGGACGAGCGCTTATGTCCGTGTCTCTTCTTCTTGTGTCGTCTGTTTGGCGCTATAGTACTTCAGTAATATGCACCAACTAGCCCAACAAAAAGTTCTGCTGAAATATCATTAAATGTTTTGTTTATTTTTGCGTGTCTTGTTTTTTGGTTTATTTCTGAATTTATCATGATGCTAAAGTGACTTATGTAATGGCAATCAGCTTTTGTTTTGCAGAAAAACAATGCATTTCCTGACCCATTGTTTGACATCCCCTCACTCGCATAATTTTGCAGAGTATTCTACCTATATTGACTTGCTTGACCTCCACTAAAGGGTCTTGCATTTTTAAATACGACTCTTTCCTTAAAATCATTCGACACTTCTCATAATTTCTGTACCTTGGGCTTCTGATGCTCTGCATTCACTATTTTTGCTTGTTTCTGACTAGAAATGTCTTCTTTAATTTAGAGCTTAAATTTTACCTTTGGAACACACGGAAGGGCTTGCCATTGCATACCTGCATAAAAGGGAAACATGTTTCATTAAACATTTGCAAAATCCCATTGAAGATTGATGAATGCAGCTTGCAGTGTGATATGACTGAATGAGCCATAAAAGTAACTCATCTCACTTGGTAAATGAAAGCACATATTAGTGTGATGCACAAGATGCGTTACACTAACATGGTGGGTTCTCTTGCTTATAAAGCAAAATAATCGGTGCGCGAGAAAAAAATTATTTTTGCATAACCCTTGTACACACTGACTTAAGGAAAATGAGCTGGAGCTGTCCACATGATGTACTTATTTTACCTGCGGGTATGGTCAACAAAAATGTGTCCCAGCTGCTTAGTGGTATTCCGGATTATGTCAGTATTGCATATGTGCCTGTTGTCGAAAATAATTGAATTTTGAAAGTGCTCGCAGGGATCTGATGTGCATATCTGCAGTTTATGGGTACATGTAAAAGACTCGGCATCAAATGCAAGTGAACGGTCCCACAGGCCCGGAGTCGATCATGCAAATAGATTCGCTGCACAAATTTGTGACCAGAAAAGATATGCCACATGAAATGGCATGCAAGGAAGTGTTGAAAATATTGCACAGTTAATAAAACGCCTAAGCTATTAATATGTGGCTTGATGCACTCGTTATGCAAAACGGAGGTGAGGCGTGCAGACAGGAAACAAGAGTAGAGTATTTACAAGCAAACAACACGCGCGCCGCCCACTTCTCTACTCTTGTGTCCTGTCTGCACGCCTCACCTCTGTTTTGCATAATGAATCCTTACGAACTAGCTCAGCTTTCTGTCGTTCTAAGTCTCGATGCACTCTATTTCGTCCGCATTAGGCACTCGCCTCTTGATTACTTCGTGGCACAGAAATACTCGGTCATCAGGCTGTTTTTCTGCTGTGGCCTTTGTAGAATCATGATTGTTCAACGTGCAACAATTAAACAGATTCTTTGAGTTGCTTGTGGCTTCGCCAGTACAATTCCGGTGCGCTGGTCCGCCTGTCCAGCAATTTCCTACTGAAGGGAAACCTGCAAATAAAAACACCGCTCCGCATGCAGAAAAATGCTCTACTGTGACGCTTCTCGAACGATTGTGATGTACCACAAGAGCTGCCTACTCGCGTGATATTCTCAACAAGGAGATAACTTCGTTTACTTACATGTGAAGGTATATGCCAGACCACTTCCGGGCTTCGGTGGCACATAAGGCACGAGTGTGTCATAGCGTCCGATGTCGACGCGCGATCGCATGTCAAACGAAACTACTACGCATCCAAAAAACAGATTCGAAACCGAAATTCGCGTCATCCTTTATTGCATGAATGCGTACATCGTGATTTACATAAGTCACGGACTTAGCGATCGCTTTTTGTAAACTTAATATTAACGTACCACCTTCATAAAGCCATCAGGTATGCGTTTTTAGGTGACAAAGCATAAGGTGACCTGTACGTGTTCTCAGCTCTTTCAATAGTAATTGCGCTGGCCACATTGACCAGTAGCAACAGGGCGGCGCCCTAGAGGTTCCCACTTTTCCGGCCCAGCTTTTCCTCTAGAGTTGTTCTACTAACTCTATGCATATTACTGAAGGGTAACGTCAAAATGTTATTTTATGCGAAGCATATTACGAGAGCTCAACCCAGCTCCTCAGGCGCGGCGGTGTCGCCTTCAATGACCTTTGACCCCATGCCATAACACGTGACACCGTGACGTCACGACAGAGGAGAAACGGGGCTCCAACTCGCGCCGTCGCTCGCGGCGTCGCGGCGGTATATAAGCAGCTGCGCTTGTTTCTAGGTGGCTTTGGCTCAACTCTCGCAAGATGGGCTGGGTGGGAATCGAACCAGGGACTCCGGTGTGTGAGACGGAGACGCTACCACTGAGCCACGAGTACGATGCTTCAAAGCGGTACAAAAGCGCCCCTAGTGAATGCGGTGTTGCCTTAGAAACGAGCTGTTTCTAGGCGTGCGTCGCTTGCTCAGGCGCACATTTCGTTGCCGCTCCGAACGCTGCGTTGCTCGACGCTCACCGCGTCCAATGCGGGGCGCGTAGTCGCTGCGCCGTAGCCCATTTTCTTACACCACTTGGCGGGTCGACGGGAACGCTGTCGCGTTCCACTCTTGAAGGCGAAGCAGAGTAACGCATGAGTTGTTTCTTCGTCTAGCCGAACCAAATATAGCCAAGCAACAGCAGTTCACCAGGCTAAACAGTGGTTCAACAACTAAAATAAAGGCTAGTATGCTTCGCATCCTGGGCTTAACCTTAGCTAAGCCACAGCCATATTTTTTTCTTAGAATCGAATAGACGTAGACAAGCAGCATTTTTTCCCGTCTTATAATCGAATGAAATGATATTTTTAATACGAGTAGTTGAGTATTAGTAACACAAATTATGAGGAGTCCTTTCGTCATCGGGCTAGGGGGCTAGTACCGGAATGTCGCTGGGGGGTCTCAAATCGTGTCATGCATTTACCTCAATTTCTCGGTTACTAAAGCTCTGTTCGCGATTATATTGACGCCTTAGACGTTCTAGAACATTGCTCTACCACTTCAACTTGAGTTTCTGGAGACTCCACGGTGTCTTTGTACTGTCGGCGCTGCAGTGACGTATCTCTCACGCAGCGCGCGTCGTCTATTCCTGCGATGCCATCTCTGCGGTAGGTCGTTTTCCCCGATTGGCCTGTGCCGGTCGCTCTTTGACAACTGTGTTTTGGCTGCCCGCACAATATTTTATGTCAAATACACTTGAATGACATGTCTAGCTAGTCTTTTGATTAGAGGCTGCAGCTACACCGCAAATGAGCGGTCGTGCACGGCGATTCCGCTTTTCAACCAACTTTTTCCCTATAAAAGTGCCACGGTGCTCTCTCCAGCGGGGGCTTTATTTTATGCTGCTTATTCTTAAGATGTGTAGTAATCAAAGAGGGCGAGCGTCACGCCCAGCAGTCGCTTAAGGCCGCGGCCGCCGTTGCTGCGACCCGGTCGCAGGAGTGGAAAGGGGGGGTAAGCGTTATAGCATAGAGAAAGAAATTTGGTTATAGTGCCTTAGGGCCCGAAAGCGTTAAAAATATACGCTAAATAATGGTTTGGCTTGGCTCCGTATATTATTTTTAAATAAGTGGCGCTAAAGCGATGAACGCGACGACAGCCCCGAATCGATGCTTCCGTTCTGCCCGTGCGGTCTTCGCCTGTGCCCGTGACTGTGGAGAAGTGATTGTGGCTGTTCGATGTCGTCAAATGTGAGAGCTTGTGGCGAAGTGATTGAGTATGGCCGTAGTAGTTCTGCCTATGTAGTGTTTTGCGGACTTCACCTGTGCCTGTGACTGATCGTGTTGCCCAATAGCTTTGTGGAAAGCGACGTGGTTTGTGTTGATGTCATCGCAGCGTTTGCCAGCTCCTGGGTGGCCCCTGTGCCAGTTATTGATGGCGTTGCCCAGTAGCCTTGTGGAAGTTGATGTACCTTGTGTGGATTTCGTTGCCGCTTATGACTGCCTTAATTATAGGTTGTCACGCTGCCTTTTGAAGCGCGTACAAGCGCGAGAAACTTCACCGATTTTTGTGTTAACAACGTGGACGTCTCGGAATGTTAGCTAGAAAATCAACCAGCAGCAAGCCAAGTCTTTATTTTGTGGTTTTGCGAGCTTATGCTCATGCGAGCAGCAGAAGGACGAAAGGTCCGTTACATAATGTCAGTTCCATGAAATCAGCTTTGCCGCAATACAGTCATGCTATGCGCTGAAGCTTACGTAATGTATTGCGGTAAAGTATATGAAAAGTAGGAAGGGACCGCTGCGTTACTGGGGCGATTTTCTTGTATTACAGTCATGGCCGTGCGCGAACAAGAAAAAATCACGGTCGAAGCGGATGGCACAAACCTTGCCAATGCTTCAATTGGAAAAACAAAACGAATCGGAGTGGGTGATGCCAAAAACAAAGCCTTGACTTTTGTATTATCAAAGCAGTTTCGAGAATATTCAATCATATTCCAAGCTCCTGCCTTATTTATGATTGTTTAAAGTATATGCATATATTGTGCACCAGCCCCTAGCACCAACTCTAATGTACTTTAATGATGTAAGTTTAATAACACGTGGGAAATATATAATTTGTGCTGTATGGTGTTGTGCTGTTTATAAGCTGCTGCTTCCATGTGGTAATGTGTACATTGGCTGGAAGAGTTGATGCATCCTCCTTATAGAACTCATTGAAAGGTGAACCACCTGTCAAGCCATCATTGTTCTTGCAGTTGTACACCAGATTTCACAAACATGGGGATAGTTATGATACAGAAAGAGTAGCTGAATATATCCAGATGCATGCACAGGAGTGCAGGAGTCGACCATCTATCTCTCTAACTCAGGTTGAATTTGCCTACATGAGTAACATGTAACACTTGTTGGGTGCCTGGTTTCTTTTATTGTTAGCATAGTTTGTGTTTTTTCTCCCATTTGTAGGTTTTTGTGTGTGTTGCTGTATATGTATGTAATTGCTTTCAGAGTGGCTTTCTTGTTGCTAATAAATTTAGAGAAGGCAACGTTCTTCATTTTGTGCATCAGACAGCAAGTGAGCATGTTTCAAAGGATGTTGGATTTTGTTGCCATAAGCAACAAATTGCCATAAGCAACAAAAAGGCATAAGCATATAGACTGCTTGCTGGAGGTACTCTTTATAGCATTAAGGATATTATCATGCTGATAGCTCTGTGCACAATAATTAGAAAGATCACATCATGTCTGACATGTCTTCTTGCCACCATGAAATCTTGTCAGACGCATAACACGGGACATACACCACAGATCTTGGCCAGCCATTCTCATTTGCGGTCTCGACCTCCCAGGGGCGTAGCCAGGGGGGGGGGGGCTTATGGGGCTTCAGCCCCCCCCCCCCCCCCGAAATTTTGTCGTGCTGTCATGCGCCGCCGACCGAAACAACACCCGGCGCCGGAAATCATGCTCGATTTCGTCTAGAATGTCCTTTATTCACGCTCAAAAAGACATTTTAGCGCAAACATTGCGAAATCAGGCTAGATTTCGCGGAAACGCCCATGCATCGGGAGTCGCATATCGTAACGCAAGGAGCCCCACCGAGCACAAAATTTCAAGGGCGTTTTGATGCTGAGCGGGCTCGTCTCGGCATCACGTGGAGGCCGCGGAATCTACGGAGCGCTTGGATTTCAATTCTGAAACTTTCTGGGTATGAAGTTCTCATAACATTTTGATGCGAAACGTGCAAAGTCGTGCTTTAGATTTTCAATTCCAGAACTTTGTGGGTTTAATGCTGTTGTAAACATTTGACGCCAAAGCTGCATCGACTTTTCTAAAGTCGTACATCGGGCCATACAACGAGACAAGCCAAATCAACATAATATCAGACAAGTTGACAAAGCACGCAGCGAGGTCTGATGAGACAAAGCGTTGTGGTGGTTAACTTGTGCCGTCAGGTGAGAGAAAAAAAATATGAAAATTTTTTTTTCACCTGCGCCAAAGCATCCATGTCAAGACGCTATAAAGCCACCATTTAACTAAGTTCTTATTTATTTTTCTACCTAGACTTTTATTCGCGAGGATACATTGAGCCTCTTTCTCTTTTTTTCTTTTGTTCTTGTAACCCGCTGGCTGCCGATCCAGCCAGAGCGCATGCGTTTTTCTCGTGCGGCATCGACAACCGCGCGGCGCACTCGAATGCGCGTTCGTTTTTCTCTGGCCGAGTGGATTTTCGCCTGGCAGAGTTTTGGACGCTTTCTGGCTAGCAGACGAGAAAAAGAAACAATGCATAGTCGCTCTCCGCCAGCACTGCGGGGACTCGACGAATTGCAACGCATTCGCTTGAGCACAACCTCTCCGGAAATTTTTGTCTCGCCGGTGTAGGATACCGAGCAGTATGCGTATGGTTTTCTGTGGGCCAAGCGTTACACGTTTTCTTCGATATTCCTTCGGTAGCCACACTAGGTGCCCAAAGTAGGCATTCGATTGTAGCCAACATGCTTTCCTTTGCGTTAGCCGTTTGCGCCGAAGTTAGCCGTTTGCGCTGAAGCCGACGATGGTGGCTCAGTCTTGTGTGCGCAAGGGAGAAAAGCGGGGAGGAAGCGTGCCGCCTTCCGTCGCACGCGATACATTTTGGGAGTGGAGGGAGGGGGGGTGCTGTGATCTGTGAATCTGTGGTTGCGCAACCTGTTTATTTGCCTTGTTTGATGCATTATATATAGTGACTTTTTCTTAGGTACGTAGATTTATTGGAGACTTATACGTATTTTTAAACATCTTGTTGCGAGGTTTTGTGTATATGCGCAGTGAACTTTGTTTCCAGTGACAATTTTTTGCCCTGTATCAAGCTGTATCTTCACATTTGTATATTCCATGGTATCTTCGCATTTCTAATGTACGAAGGCGAGTCAAATGAAAGTGAGACTACCCGCACCGCGCAATAATGGTTCGGTTCATTATTTTCGAGGCATGCGCGTAGCACATACGCATCTCATTTACAAGTGACATGCAGAGGTGAGGTTAAATGTTCTTTAATGCTCTCATAGACTGGGTTGAACATGGTTGCGTGACATAATGGACACTCCAAAAGTTGAACAGCTTGGTGTCGTGAGGTTTTTGACAAATGAAGATGTTTCCCAAAAAGAAATTATTCGCCGTATGGCTGCCGTATGCATTGAACATTGCGTTTCATTGGCCACTGTGAAGCGTTGTAGCAAACTGTTCAAAGAAGGACATGAAAGTTACAAAGACGATCCATGGCCGGGCCAAAGCCACCGTGGAATCACCCCTAACACAATTGAAAAGGCCGTGGTTGCGCAGAGGCTATGGTGTTGGGCTGCTGAGCAAGAGGTCGCGGGATCGAATCTCGGTCACGGCGGCTGCATTTCGATGAAGGCGAAATGCGAAAACACCCGTGTACTTAGATTTAAGTGCACGTCAAAGAACCCCAGATGAGGGCGACGACCTTTTGTCTGCAATTGTGAACGGGGATGACTCGCGGTGCCGCTACTACTAGCCTGAAACACTACGGCAAAGCTTACAGTGGAAACATTTGAATTCACCACTCCCAAGGAAAACAAAGGCCGTCATTTCTGCCGGAAAAGTGTTGACTTCTTTTTAGATCGTTAGGGGCCATTATTGATCGAATTTTCTTTACCTGGAGAGATTCTAAATCGTTTCAGATATTGTGAAAGGTCGGATCGGCTGCGTGTCGCAATCAAGAACAAACGACGTGGAAAATTTAGCATTGGGGACATCTTGCTTCACGACATTGCCCGTTCCCACGTCGCTGATGTGGTTAATACAAAACTGGCAAAGTTCAAGTGGGAAACGCTGCAACATCCCTCATGCAGCCCAGACCTGTTGCCTTGCGTCTTCCACATTCGGTAAAATTTGAAAAAAAAAAGAACTGCTCAAGGGAACCAGATTCGTGTCGGAAGATGACGTGTATTCATTTACAGATTTTTGAGGCAGTAGCCCAAGGAGTTTTATGAGACGGGAATTACGCGACTCGTTAGTAGGACAAGTGTCTAAATACTCATGGTGACTACTTTTAAATAAAGTACCCCGTTTGTCATATATATTCGCATTGGCTCACTTTCATTTGACTCGCCCTCGTATATTTTGCAGAACTCCTGCTTTTTATATGTGCTCTCTGTTGCGACTATAATTTCGGAGCAATTACTCGCAATGCACAAGCGGTGACAGCTGCTCCTGCGGAATACATTCTAACAAAGGACACTGTCACTGAGATTTTCCCCTGGCCTTAGCATATGTACGAAAATGTAAGCAATGTTGTTGAATGACAGATATATATATATATATATATATATTGATCCCGAGACTAATTCTCTAAGAAGGAGGCCCAGCTGCAAGGTCAGCCCCACACATATATATATATATATATATATATATATATATATATATATATATATATATATATATATATATATATATATATATATATATATATATATATATATTAATCCCGCGACTAATTCTCTAAGGAGGAGGCCCAGCTGCAAGGTCAGCCCCCCCCGAACGAAATTTCTGGCTACGCCACTGCGACCTCCTACCACTGAGCAGACTGGTCCCAGAGACCAAACATGCAACTTTTATCTGATTAAATGTAGTGTATGTTGCACAAAATTAGATGTCAGGTGTTATTGTTGACACAGATACATATCTGTGAGCCTCATAAACTAATGTCAAAAGAAAGAGAATAATACCCATGAAATGCACTCTTGGTAGGATGGCAGGACCATTCTCTTGCAGAGCTAAATAACAACCATGCAGAAGTATCATGATATCAAGCTGAACAATAATTTACTCCAACAATAGTTTCCTTCGTGGAACATTGCACTGATAGTCTTGAAATACAATACCCATTGCTAACTGAAGGCCTTCCAAATTAGCATGACAGGAGGGCATATTTTAGGAAGCAAGAATGAAAACGGAGCCGGTTAACTATGAAACTTGCGAATGCAACTCTGCTGAAGTTAGAAAAATGAACGAAATGGAATAGTTTAAAAGTAAGTGGTTTAGAGACAAAAGGCCGTTTTATTCCATGCCAGAAAAGCAAGCAGAGGTTGAAATGCTTTCCACATACATACCTTCAAGGTACATGTACAGGGTCTATCCTGAAAGTAATGTCAGTAAGGCGATTAAAAATCATTTATTGAATTTGTTGTTACAAAAAGTTTTAAAACCTTCAAAATAATCTCCTTTTGCGTCAATTTATCGGCTCCAGCGATACTTCCAGCTCTTGAATGCGTTGCAGTAGTCCTCCTCCGGAATGGCCTTTAATGCTGTGGTGCTAGCTGCTTTGATCACGTCCACTGTCCCAAAATGATTGCCTTTCAGAGGTGTTTTGAGGCGTGGAAACAGAAAAAAGTCGGGGGGAGCCAAGCCCGGGCTGTATGGGGGCTGGGGGATCGTTGGCACTCCTGCTTTAACTAGTTATTCGGTGACAAAGGCACTGTGGGCCAGCACATTATCGTGGTGCAAATTCCAGTTGTGTGCAATGTCCGGCGGGATATGTTGAACCCTGCGTTTCTGAGCTTCTTGATTTCTATTTAAGGTCAATTTCAGTCTGGTGGGAAGGTAAAATATGTGTTCAGAGTGCTGGCATCTGCATAGGTTCCGGTGTTGCACCAGTGCTCAGTAATACTTTAAGTTATGTTGTTCAAAAAATAATCAAAACCTGAGTGGGCTTGCTCTTAAAATTTTCAGATACGTGGATGATTATTTGTTTTTCATGAGCAAATGATAACTTTTGCAGAGCTGTCATCGAAGTACTGAAGCTATTTAGAGAACAAGAGCAACATTTCAACTTCACTTTAGAAGTTCCAGAAAAAACATGTGCTGCAACTTCTTATATCAGGCTTACTTTTAACTGGGATGACGTATGCTGGGGACATCAGTCGAGAACTTCTAAGTCCCTTCTTGATTATAGGTCTAGCCATTCAAAATGTATTAAGTACAGTATTGCCATTCACGCAATTAGAAATGCCCCAATCAAGAGCTATCCTCACCTTATCCTTGAAAGTGTAAGAAATCTGGTGACAAGGCTTAATGAGGCAGGTTATTCAGTTTCAGTGGTTTCTTTATCTTGAAACACATTAATTAAGGAGCTTAAAGTGCAACCAGGGTGGAAGAAGCTTAAGGAGCAAAAGCGGAACAAAGTTGCCATTATCCCCTCTATTAATTGTCACACAGGCAGAAAAAAGTGGCTTCTAAGTTTCAGGTCAGGATTGGGTTTTCATTTGAAAATAAGCTGAAGGGAATATGTGAAGCAATAAACAAGCACGTTCTTCACACGGGGTGTCTGAACAGGGAGGACTGCAAAGTGAAATATAGCATACAGTTTGTCTCTTGCACACGAAATGTTGTTTATTCGATTCCTTTTTCTTGCAGCCTACAAAATATATACCAGTCAGGCTGGAAGGTGCTTAAACATTCGACTATAAGGAAGTACCATAGTTCTTTTAAGGGTTTTTTCGCATTCACGCCTTTCTGTGCATTGTTGCAGCAGCGGGCGTCATCCATTTTTTGAAAATACTACCCTGCTGTTCACACACTGTGAAAAGCTCTCACATGAATTAATGGAGGCTTTTCACATTAGAAAGAAAGGCTCACTATGTGTTAGCCAGCCATCCATCTCGCTGCAAGATAGCTGGTTGCCGTGTTAGATCTTAAGTAAAGCCACTGAGTTGCATTGTGCCTTAGTAATTGTTTTTTAATTTACATTGATTAATCAGCTGTGACATAGGTGTTGCCATCAAAACATGTGCATTCGGCGATGTGAAGGTTGTTTTGGTGTGTATCTGCATATGCTAGGGGGCCGGGTGTTAGTCACGTGATGTGTGTCATATATTGGTTGTTTTCTTTCAATAAACTTAATTTGATAGTGAAGTATCCTGTCCCGTTCTATTACTTTTGTCGGCATCTGTCAGGCAGTAGCTACCATGAAGCTTCAACAACTTGCCCAATTTTCTATCGTCTTGAGCTTAGGGCAGATAACCAATGGAGCATTAGAGTTACGGAATGGGTGCTATGATATATATATATATATATATATATATATATATATATATATATATATATATATATATATATATATATATATATATATATATAAACACACACGTGTGTGTGTGTGTGTGTGTGTGTGTGTGTAAAGGTAAAATGGTGGTAAGGTGGGGTGGTAAAAGTAAAATGAGGACACTTTCACATCATAACTAGTCATTTTAACACATTTACCTACAAAATTAAACACTCTGTACCTATTAAGCACCTTGAACATAGGTATTCATATTATTAATAATCTTTCAATGCAAATGCATATCAACTTTTTGAGTAATGCTAATAACTGAACACGTGGCTTTTTGTGCTGCAAGTTTTCTTGGACTCCTGCTTCCCTTAAACTTATACTGTATAATATGCTTGCAAGATCATAACTAGAGTATGCTTCATCAATCCGGGATATACCTACAAAAAACACAACTCTCATATTTAGTTGAAGCCATACAAAACCAACCTGTAAATTTTATTGTAGCTGCTTATTCCCATACCGCAAGCATATCAACAGTTAAAACTTGCCTTGATTGGCCAGGCTGGTCAACAAAAAAAATTACCCATTTATTTCACAAATTCTCAATTGAAACATGTTTTTATTACCTCCTTGTAGCTCATTGATATATATGTGTGTGTGCGCGCAAGTGTGTGTGTGTCCTGAGGCTGCCTTTGACAGGAATAGTAAAGATTGGTTTGGCAAGTTGGCACCTGTACCTTGAGGTTGTGGTTCATTCTCAATGAGATGCAAGGAAGTAATAACATATGTTTAAATTGAGAATTTGTGAAATAAATGGGTAAGTTTTTTTGTTGACAAGCCTGGCCAATCAAGGCAAGTTTTAATTGTTGATATGCTTGCGGTATGGGAATAAGCAGCTACAATAAATTTACAGGTTGGCTTTGTATGGCTTCAACTAAATATGAGAGTTGTGTTTTTGTAGGTGTATCCTGGATTGATGAAGCATACTCCAGTTTTGATCTTGCAAGCATATTATACAGTATAAGTTTAAGGGAAGCAGGAGTCCAAGAAAACTTGCAGCACAAAAAGCCATGTGTTCAGTTATTAGCATGAGTCAAAAGGTTGATATGCATTTGCACTGAAAGATCTCTAGCAAAAAATCTGATAGGACAATATAATAAAAATTCTATCAGTTTTTTTCTATTGCATTATGAAACGATACAACTGATACACTAATAAAATTCCTTTTAGTTCTATTCTGGACGTATCTGTGCTATTCTGCTTGTACAAGTCTGCTAGTGCATTCTTTTTATTAGTGTAATAGTGTATTCATATTAGTTTGCCGGATCTATAGTCTGTCAGTGTCTATGTGTGTTGTATAGGTGTAATGTGCTTCAAGGAGAAACAAGCTTCCTCATTTGCCCAAAAAATGAGTCAGAAATAATGCATTTATTTTATCACAAAAGACAATACATATAAATCAAATATGAAGCCCAGGATTCGAAAAGGAAAGGTTCTTGGAAGAAATATACACCATACAACAGCTTAATAAGAATAAAAATGTGATCACGTTTAAAAGAGAAAAGATGTTTACATTGGTTCACAACAAAGTTTAGCCTCTTTAAACAGGAGATTATTGGCAATCAAGCCACTGAATTGGTTAACACGTACACCACGAAAATTATCAGACTTCACAATCTGGAAAGCTAGTGAATGGGAGTGGTGGGTTCATTATTCATTACCATGCCTTCATAGCTTTTTGCCGGGTAAGTATGTCAGACATTCCAGGTTGCTTGCGAAGGGTGTCTATATACTTCTACTGGACACCGTCACTTCAGATGACCATAATGAGATCATCCGATCTTCTCTCGGAGTTTGTTGTGAGAACAGTCTTTGTACGGGTTGGGTGCAATGGCATACAATGTACACCAAATTCTGTGTCTTCCTAGAAGTGCGGCAAAACCAGGACCTCATTGGTCGCATTATTCATTTGTATTTGAAGGCGGAAATGAACTTCTTGTGAAATTGGTCAGTGGAGCTAATGATGTTTCTTTACAGATATTGGAACGTTATGTACTTGCTCGAAAGTTACAGGCAGCTAAAGCTAGTTTAAAGCTTTCACCAGAAGCAGTGAGTTTTTTTGGTGTACAGGAGAGGAGAGCTGGTCAGCAGACAGTTTTGTTAGGCACTGGAAAGCTGTGCCTGAACTTGGATGAAAGTGAAAAACAGGCTGTAGTCCACAACCGTGGCTGTGACTCAACAAGTGTCACTGAATATTACCAAATGATCATCAAGCAACAAACATTCCACTCTCTCCAGTACACTTGAACTATAAAGACTACAAACAGTGTTTTTGTCAGATTCTCAGGTGCGTTTTTTCTCATTTGTAAAATTCTAACTTGAGAAAATTCTTGTATAATTCTGCAATGCCAGAAACGATTTCCTGTTGAACTCCTCCATGCAAAGCACCTTTCAGTCTGTGTCAGAAGAAAGGAGCCACTAGTTTATGTAACACCCAGTGAAGTTATGCACCTTTGTGTGTTTATGGAAATATACCACAATATTGTTGTAGCGACAATACCAAACCTTTATGAAAGAGACTAATTCCCGTGCTCAAGACATGGTAATGATGAACAGTATGTCTTCAGCCATGGTACATGAATGTCTGGTAATAACAGGTTATAGCTTTAAAAAACAACATTTGGTAAGAGTGCACCACGCTTTATGGGTTTCTGTAATAATCAGATTTTTTATGTCTGAATATATTAAACAAGCCAGAGCCATCAAAATTCTAGACTGTTTATTTTTTCTTGCGATAGCTTCTTCTTTTCCTAATGAACCAGCTAGCCCGATTTGCCACTCTTCATTACTGTACTCTTGTTGAGCAAGTGCTTGGGGAATTGCATGGTCTGCAAGTTGGCAGTAGTGATGCAGCTGCTGATGAACAATCGCAGTATCCAAAACATGACAATATTTTACAGGACTTATGCACGGTTTCGGGGTAATGTCCTTACATGTAGCGAAGGGCCCTACTTAACCAAATGACTGCCTTGAGTGGGTGATCACAGTGAACAAACAGTGCTTCACTAGCAGATGGTAAAGAGGTAAAGCTTCTCAGTATGTATGCAGAGGCATGGAAAGCAGCTGAATGTTAAGTGAGCAGTTATGCTACTTGATACAACAGCATCATTTTCACACCATGCATCTGTCTTCCTCACTTTATTTTCTCCTTTGACTCAATGTAGCTGGTGCAAGTTTATCCGTTAACTGTGGCGGCATGACTAAGACACTATATCTTTTTTCTGAATGAAACAAGCAAACTCTAAAATTTTATTTTAACAGTGTATGACGGTTTGAATCAGAAACTCCAAACAGTATATATGAAGCCTGTTGCTGATAGTCTTCTACGCTGTCGTGTGCTGAAGGCTACACAGGTTAAACTGCTTTTACACATTTCGACGTGTGGTGGCTGAACTAGCACCTAGTGAAGACTTGTGTCTTCTGATTTTGCAATATGTGCACTGATGTTTAGCTGTTTTTGTTCATGAATATGTGGTTTTAAAAATGGTAAATCCATGTTCTTACTTGAATAAGTTCTCAGATCTGTGCTCACTTTTGCTTAAATAATATTGCTGTATTGTCATGTTCTGATGTATTACTGTAGATATTGTACCAATAGCGATGCTTGTCTTGTTTCCTTGCTTCCTGTCAGTGTGCCATGCCAGTTTGTTCTTTTTGCACAAGCTTACTTGTGTTCTGTCACATATGACAACACTTTTGGGATGAATGCAAAAATGCATAGTCTAGGGAAAATAGCTTCATATGAAGTTGTAATATGATAAAAGCATGTGCCAATTAGACCTGGCGTTCTATGCAGCGTCTGTGAGCACAAATGGGCATGGTGAAGTTGGTACTTCAGTCTGTGTTCTTCCTCTTATGTGTTCGTTTAAATGTGGCTAAAGTTGCTTGCTTATTCCTTAGATAATGGAGTGTAAAATAAACCCTAGTCATGTTGGTAGTCATGTTGCTTGTGTCTTGTCCTTGTTCCTTTGTGGATGGATGCGTTAGCACTGTTATACTTCTCAAATCAAGTATGCACCAACTAGCCCAGAAAGTAGCTTTAATGAAATCACATTGGTAGTGTCTAATTTATGGCATTCACAAATTCAGCCTGACATGTTAGAGCTACAGTTAGTATCCACAGTCCTGAAAGTGCTTTGTTTTGCTTTTGTAAATAAACTTAATTACAACAGTAGGAAGCTACCTATGAAGAAAGGAGTCAGACAAGGAGACACAATCTTTCCAATGCTATTGACTGCGTGCTTGGAAGAAGTATTCAAGCTATTAAACTGGGAAGGTTTAGGAGTAGGGATCGACTACGAACACCTCAGCAACATTCGGTTTGCCGATGACATTGTACTATTCAGGAACATTGCGGACGAGTTATAACAAATAATTGAGGACCTTAACAGGGAGAGTGTAAGAGTGGGGCTGAAGATTATTATGCAGAAGACAAAGATAATGATAAATAACCGGGCAAAGGAACAAGAGTTCAAGATCACTAGACAGCCTCTAGAGTCTGTGAAGGTGTACGTCTTCCCAAGTCAACTAATCACAGGAAACCCTGACCATGAGAAGGAAATTCACAGAAGAATAAAAATGGGCTGGATCGCATACGGCAGACATTGTGAGCTCCTGACTGGGAGCTTACCATTACCATTGAAAACGAAAGTATACAATCAGTGCATTTTACCGGTGCTGACATATGGTGCAGAGACTTGGAAACTGACAAAGAAGATTGAGAACAAGTTAAGGAGCGCGCAAAGAGTGATGGAATGAAGAATGCTAGGTATAACTTTAAGAGACAGAAAGAGAGCAGTTTGGATAAGAGAGCAAACGGGTATAGATGATATTCTAATAGACATTAAGAGAAAAAAATGGTGCTGTGCAGGTCATGTAATGGATAGATTAGATAACCGTTGGACCATTAGGGTGACAGAATGGGTACCAAGAGAAGGGAAGTACGGTAGAGGATGGCAGAAGACTAGGTGGTGCACCAAAATGAGGACATTTGCGGGTACTAGTCAGAATCGGTTGGCGCAGGACAGGGGTAATTAGAGATTGCAGGGAGAGGCTTTCATCCTGCAGTGGACATAAATATGATGATGATGATGATGACGACGATGACGACAGTAATCCTGTTTTGGATATGCATTAAATGTTGCACATCCATCTCGTAAAATTTGTAAATCTAATTTTGTATTAGAAGAACTGGAGCACACCTGCTACAAAAATGGAGTGATATTTTTCTCATGCAACTTCCCCAATGTAGTTTCACAGACTAAGTAACGCTGCTGTGTTTTGAAAACGTGTGCTTTAATTTATGTTGAAACATGTTGAGGATAATATATCTGCATACAAGCTGTAAAAAGTTTTGATAATTGCACAGTTTACACACTTCATTTTTATTTGATACTCTAATATACTAACTGTGTTTGTTAATCTGTTCACGTGGCAGGCAATGCATTCGGGTTTGTATATTCAGTTCACTTCAAAAACATCTCTTCAGCCATGCGGGCACCGTTGTGTGTGCTATTTCCAACATGCTTTATCAATACCTCAATTAGATTTCTGTATGTCGTATGATGATCTCTATCTGGGTTTAAAAGACTGATACATCATGCTATTTGATCTTGTAGGCAGCACAGTGAGATCTATCTGCTGCCTACCAGTCTGGTAAAGAGTTCTATGGGTCAGGTAGAAATATCTATCACTCTTAGAAGGACCCGTACAACCTATACATATTCCTAAGAGACTTAATTGTAGAAATTTCTATCAGTTTTTTTTGCTAGGGTACTGATGTTAGGTTTTTAACTAGTGATGGCACTCCGAAAAGACATTAGTGGAGACATTGCCCCACTGGGCACGTGCAGCAGCTAAGCCCAGTGGGGGGGGGGGGGGGGGGGAGAAATGGACTGGGCGCTGGCTTGCGAGAGCAAGGATGACGTGGTGTTCCGGTGGGGCCTCTCCCCTCATGCAACACCTGGCGCGCTAGAGCGACAGCAGATGTACCCTTTCACCCACTCTGCTCTGTAGAGGCACGCTCGCAACATGGTCACAACCAATGGGATTTGAGGTTCCATTTTGCTGAGACGACAGACGCTGGCTTTTTTGCTCAGTCGGCCATTTGTTTAGTCTGTTCGAACAGAAACAGACCTGCCAGAGTTTGGTTGTTTCACGACAAAACACACAGTCATCAACAGAAAGTTTAGTTCTCTACGTTTAGTTCTCTAGTTCTCTGCAAGATCTAAAATAAGAAAAATCAAGGGCCTAAACACTCAGCATTGTGGCATGCCAGAAGTGTCAAAAGACAGATTTGTGAATTGGAGTTGTTAACATACAAATTGTGTTTGGTCATGAGGAAAGCATTCAGTGAATTTTAGTAATTGCATGTGGATCAATATTAAGCTAGCTTATTCAGGAGAAGGAGGCAGTGGCACAAAATAGCAGAATTTAGAATGCTAAAAGCATCCATTCAACGCAAGAACTAAGTTTAGTGAAGGAGATCAAGTTAGTGAACATAACAATATAGTTGTGTTTTTCGTGAGAGACAAGGTCTTATGGCAACCATGTTGACATTTGTTGTAGAAGTTTTGTGACACAATTTAGGATTATTGTGGAAATTGAAATAAATGATGTGGCAGGGAGGCTTGGCGATTGAGGCCAGCAACTGTTCCGCCCAAATGTCTCTCATAATACTATTACTGCGGTAGATCACCACGTGCATTCTGTTCTAGAAGCTTAAAAGGGAATGCTAATCTGTGTAATGCATCTGTCGAATGCTGACAACAGTATGATGCTGATGCGGTGAAAACGATGGCATGATCGACGATGGGATGACAATTCTAGAGTCATCACGATTGAGGCATAACGAGTTTGGGATGATGAGTGCATGCATGGCAATGACTGCATATCTACTACACAGCGTGAAGGCGGCAGCATCTGACAGCGTGATATTACAACTAGTTTGAAGTGACAATGCAATGATGACGACAGATTGAAGACTGCGAATGGTGAACAATGATGCGTCCTTGGCTACTAAAGAAAAACATATGAGGACAGCTAAGCATGTCTTATATGAGTTGTTGCTAAGCATGTCGTATATGAGGCCGGCAGGCACACGCAGCAGCTAAGCCCAGTGGAGGAGGGAGATACGGACCGGGCGGCGGCGGCGCCCTCTCCCCTCACGCAACACCTTGTGCGCTATGGGCGTCTTGCGCTGGAGTTTGAGGTATAGTAGCGGCGCCTGGTGGCGGTGCGGGAAACGACATCTGGGTCGTACCAGCTTGGGTCGTATTGAGCCCTGGCTGTGGCGAAGCATGTTTCTAGGCAGAGTTTTGCGTCGATTCGCACTTTTTTCTGCCCTGTTGCGAGTGCGAAAAGGCTCGTCACTTCTCGCAGACCATGCCGACCATGCTGCGAGCTCGCCGCAGCCTATAGTTTAACGAAAATGGGCTCTCCGTGTGCCGTGGGACGTAATGCTGGGAGCAGACGGAATCGGTGACGCCGATCCGGAGAGACCTAGCCCAGCCTCGAGAAGGCGTCACCGTCATTACTTCTGCGTCGTGGGCTGCCATGAACAAGAAGGCCTGAATCCCAACATCAGATTCTACCGTTTTCCTTCAAGGCCTCACGAAGTGGAGCGTCTGGCGCGCTGCATAGCTGCAATTCGTCGCGCTGAGTAAGCGAAACTTCGCGCCATGCTGACTGCTTCGCCTGTCTTGAAGCTTGCTTGATTATCTGCGTTCTAAATTTCGGTCTTTTGCACCTACAGTCCCGACAGCACACCGACATAGAGCAGGCATGGCTGGTAATTCACGATTCGAGACCCGGCCACAGCGACAATTAACAATTCGACCGATGCGAAGTGGTTAAGTGACCAGGTGTGTGCAAATGACCACAAATGGCCGGGCTGATTCGGTGACAATTCACTACCCCATAACGAGCAGCACAGGTTAGAGAGGTAAATGTGCTCATACTTGACCTCAATTCAGCATGTTGAGGCAGCGCAGCAAGGTAGTATTGATTACAGCAGATCGATGTTCGAGCCCTGTCATTAAAAGCTACGTCAAACGAGCAGCGCACGAGCTCGCGCTGCAGCGCGATTCGCACGTACGTGCGAGCTCATATGCATTGCATCAGTTATTAGCAGTTACTAAAAGGGACAGATGGCCGCTACAACAAAGCAGGCATAACTACTTGTTTAGCGGCATGCAGTCAACAAAGATTGCAGGAGGCCCGCCGTTTCGCGGCATGTCGAAAGACCGCTGCCTTCGCGGCGCTTACGATCGTGTGCTCGAGCAGTTCCGTACACATGATGCCTGCTTATCGCTGCTGTGAATTCATTTATATCAAGCATTTCCTCGCGTTTGTGCGCCTGAATCTAGCAGCGTGCAAACCTAACCTGAAGTTCCACTTCGTACGCGACTCGCTTCACTTGCGATTGACACCGCGCTAAAACTTCGCCGCTTAATTCTTGAACGGCATACAGGTATTCGGCACTGCATAATTTCTTGCCTTTACGCAGCGTGCCACCCCTGAAAAAATCTTCGGCACCGGATATTCGCTGCAGGCCGTAATACAACACAACCGAAAGTGGTGGGTCCATATTGTAAACGTGCTTTCCGAAGCAGACGACCGAGCTTGGTACGACCCATTTTAGGACAGAGGGCGCTTTTTAGAACCTTTTTCGCAGCGCCCCCTGGGCAATGCAAGAGCCCCATTGGCCTCGAGCTCCACCACTGAAAAAGCTGGCGCCACCGTCGGCGTGACGTGCTAGGAGGGATCACGTGGACATAGCGGCCGCGTCGGCTGCTTCGGGCGCGCAGAAGCGAGCTGAAAACGAGTTTAAATTCCCTCGTACGCTGCGGTCCTCATTTAGTGGCAAAATTTTCCCGCTTCGAGTGTCTCCTTTACAACGCTTGAAAGCACTAATAATAGGTAGTGGCTGCCTTTGAACGCCCGCAACATTGTAGGCTACTGCTCGGTGCCGCAGGGCCGGACGCACGTAACGGAGGCCGGTGTCAGCCTTATTCACACGTAGCCGCAGGACAAGGAGCTGTGTGAAGCTTGGCTCGCGAAACATAAAACCGGCAAACAGTCATCGGCTATAACTCGGGTATGCAGCAAGCTCAGACGCGAGGAAGATTTCTGCTACGGCGCCCGGTCTGGGATGTTCTGAAAACGCGCACTGAGACGCTCGCCCGAGTCCGCTGCCCGACTAATGTCATGACGGTTTGGTCTATGAACTTGTCGATGCTATAGATACTGGCAAGTTCAGTGGAGTGGAAAGGCAGCGGTAAGAAGCACATTTAAAAAAAGCATGGCATATGGTCATGTTTGTGTTATGAATTAATGCACTGGATTACAAAAAAGGAGCAGCGGGAAATTGCACGCTGAGAACACCGATAAACATACAGTTCGACGCAACTCGAAAAATAGCATTGAAAGGTCAAAGAATTTAGAAGAAAAAAAAAGATTGAATCGTCGCGACGGCACATAACAGTCCCCGTAGGCGTCGAAGTCTCTACAATGAAATTATTTTTGAACAGCTCTGATAGCACCCACGCAACAATGGTTGCTTGTATACTGCCAATGCTCATATTCTGCTGCCTAAAGCTCATGGCACGGTGCGAAAACGCGCGCGCGGAGAAAGCGAAACAGTGCGCGGACAAGCATGCAGACGCGCAGTCGGTCGCTGCGAATCTGCGCGATCGCTGCATTGAGGCTTCATTCTATTACGCTCCATTTAGTTATACAAACACTATAAGAACATATTTCACATAGTTCGCTCTCAGCGTTTACCTACTTTTCACGCAAGAAGGCGGATCGGGAAACTCCATCGCGGCGACCGCGCGCAGTGGCGTTCACTGTACGTATTCGGTAAAGAGATAGCGTCTGTAAACGACTGTGTGCTTTCACTTTGCCCAAGATTATTATTTAGACTTCTCTCGTTTCGAATGTACTTACAGAAATGTCCAGGAGAGCTCGCGCGTGGTGTTTTCAGTGAGCGCTGACAGCAAAACCTACGAGGAGCGCGCCACGTGATCCCTCATACTACGCCAGCGAGGCGCTTCCGATAGATGGCGACTCCGTAACTCCTCGCCGCCAATAGCGACAGCAGGTGTACCCTTTCACGCGCTCCGTTTCGTCGAGGCGCGCTTGTGACGTGGTCACAGCCAATGGGATTTGAGGTGCTGTTTCGCTGAGACGACAGACGCTGGCTTTTTGGCTTTTCTGCTCAATGGGCCATTTGACGCTTTCGCATAAATGACGACGTGGTTATGTTGAGCACGCATTCATGCTTCGTCTGCACGGACCGCCCTACCTGTGTACTTTTGGTACTGGGGCCAATTCTGTACCATGCAATACACTCAGCCATGGAGCACCCGCAACGGTCAGGCGATAGGCAATAAACGCTGTGCTTTAAACATGCACCCATAGTGTGCCCCAATGTTGCAACCAGCCTATCCGCGCATAGTGAAGCGCCCGCACGGCCGCGTTTGCCACGTGGCCGTACTATGCGAGCGTGTGGCTGATATATTGAGTAATCGAAAGACTGGTTCTGAATGCATTTACTAACCAATTTGAGTTCGCGGCACTTTTATGTGCTGCTTTGAATAACTGCGTGTGGTACCGCGGTTCCCGCAGATTTTTTCTTTCCCGATGCATGTGAGCAACAGCGGTCGGCGTTTTTCGATTAAAGCAATTTCATTTCAATTCTGCTCGATCGCCACTTGTAGCGGCTGTAGCTGTAGTACTTTGGTTATATAGTACAGTAAGTCTAGTTCGTAAGTTTTATTGGGATGTGAGGTTTTATTTTGTTAAATCGAGAACTTCGTCAAATTGAAATCACTTGATTAGATCACGCAACATGCCATAAAATTGATGCAAGAGCCAAAAATGTCGTTTTTGCCTACGTTCACACTTACTGTAGCATGTACTCTGCCTTAACGGAAGAAACAATTAAACATTCTTAAGAGCTATATGTCAGTGATACTAAAATCACCAGAACTCAATTAGACCTACTATACCCACATTTTTCTTTTTAATTATGGCAAATCAGGCAAGATATTAGTTGATTCTAGGTTTTCAGTGCTCATGAATGTGACAGTGAAAGTATTGAATGGCATGTAGTGTAATGCAACGAAAACAAGGACATAAGAAGAAACAAAACACAGACATATTTAGGCGCTTGTGTCTGTGTTTCATTTCTTGTGTTCTTGTTTTTGCTGCGCTACACTATACATGTCGTTCCATGATGATCAACGAACAAGCCCACATTGCCACCCCCGTGTAGAGAACAGGAAATTTCGTTATACAGTACTTAAAACTTGATATAACAAAGTAGGTAAAATCGGCAATTCGCTTCGTTATATAGAAATCTCGTTGCATTGAAATTCGATCCGTTATGCAAATGAGTACAGTCGCCGATCGATTTTTGTTGCACGGAAAGGGGCCATGCAATTTTCCGAATTATTGGGCAATCGAAAAAAAGCAAGTTTGAATGAGAAAACAATTTATTTTGACGAATATAGGAGCAAGCGCTGAATGATACGGTTTCATGCCACGTTGATATCTTCACGTCAGCGGTATGAATTAAGTGACGCCATGCTTTCGCGTGCACTCCGCCCCCAAACGTCGCCCGGTCGCACTGCGACGACGCTATCATGAAGAACGCCGGCAGCTGGGAGCGAATGCTTCGTCTGCTTCTCGTTCCAACGGGTCATCAAAACTCGAGATTGCGCAACCTTCAATACTAAACGTGCGGGAAAACAGCTTACATGATGCCACGCCGTCTTGGCATGTCCGCTCTTTCTACACGCAGCAGATTACCTCTAGAGCAGGGTGCGCGGCTGCGTATGCGCTCAGCCGCGTTTACAGCCACGCGCAGTCATGGCCTAGCCGCGCGCCAACTTACCCCCCCCCACTCCGTCCCCGCGCGCGCGCTTGATCGCGTTACCGCGAGCTCGCTTTCCTTCCCTATTGCTCGCGTGGGAAGGCGGCACTTATGAAGCCACCATCTTTATTGTCTCACCCTCGCACACTTTCACCCGCACCTAAAGTACAAGTGCGCAGGGCGCGATAGGATCTTATCGCACTTGGACTTAATTTATGCGGAACATGATGCGGCTCCAAGCTGTTGTTCTTGTCGCGCTGCACGCAGTTTGAGAGGTGCGTTTGCAAGCAGCCGCTTGCAATTCAATCATTTGACTATCTGCGTCCGCGGAGGTTACCATTGATTGTCTTGGCACTCCTCTGCGGCAGAAGCGAAATTTCATTATATTGAAATTGCACACAAACACACTTCTTTATATTGAGGCTCTATATGCATGGTGTTCTACGGAGAAGAGGTTATGAAAAGTTAAAAACTTCGTTATATCGAGAATTTCGTTATACTGAGGCTTAACTGTATAGAGATTTGAATTTATATACCTTGTTGTACAGCTCCTTAGGTCATGGTTTCTATGACTATGACTCATATGACTCTCTATCTGTTGCGTAGAAAATCTCTCTCGCCCCATTTCCCTACCGTTCTCCTTTTGGAGGAGGCCCCCTCTTGATGCTATCCTTGTTCCACTCTTGGCCCACATCATTTCATAATCGAGGCATGTAAGGCCACAGTTCCTTATGCGATGCAGCTCTGACATCATGCGTACCATTCAGAATTGTACATGAGACTGAGCCCATGCATAACCATTCTTCTGATCAAATGCTAATTTTCAGACTGACTTCCTTTCCTCTTGCATGACAGTTATCTCTGCTGTATTGTTGCTGCTCTCTCATGTATGTATACCAATAAATTATCTTAGTCAATTTCTTCTTGAACATTGAGTCCAATTTTTGCCAACTTAAGTGTGTGTTGAAGGTTAATTTTTTAAGACCTGTCTTCACAATCTGCCTCCACCTCATCCATTTTAGCATCCTCAATTCAGTCACTTCTCCATCCTGACTTCTAGGTGACTTTATTAAAATTGTTTAGGTTCCATACAGTATTGCTGGTCATGTATTGTCTTATAAGTTTATTAGACAGTGAAAATCTTCAACTTGACTGGAACCTGTGTAACATAAATATCATAATGCATCTTTGCAGTTTTTCCAAACTATGTCAATTCTGCTGATTCTGTGGGCTGTCCAAATTTTCCATGTTGGTGTTTTCAGTTATCATTGAACCAAGGTATCCGTCTTCTCCATGGTTTACCCTCAAGGCTTCCCTTTGCTACTCTGAGAAATTGGCATGCGGCTACCAGATGTTGGCAGCTTGCCTCATAACACATGCACATGCTCAGCTACTTTTGCCAACCTTTGTGCTAGATGTCAATCAGCATGAGCGAAGCAGCGAGAATGGCGAATTATGAAATTAAGGCAGAGGTTGGAGCATTAAGGGAAGTCATACTTATGAGGTGATTACATGTGCAGAAAAGTATTCAGAAATGTTGGGAATTTGCAGTTTCCTGTTTATTGGTCTATTAAACTCTCCCTGGCTATTTCAGTTATTTCATCATGTGTTGCAATTTTTAGTTACAATATGTTCTTCTTAAGTGCTGCCACACTTACTACTAGAAGTTTGAGAACTTATATTTCTTATTCACTTGGTTCATTCATACCTACAAGCTGCAGTCTTTTCACTTTACATCAGCTATTGAATGTAATGCCCAAATATGTTTTCAGTCTACTTCAGTGGGAGTCACTAACACAGTGAATGATCATGAAGCATGTGTGTTCTTAGAAAGTGCCTTCATGTGATGCAGCTGTAAGTTAAGGTAGGGGATGCTTTGGAAAGCATGTTGTGTGGCTTACATGAGAATTATTTTATGCCAGAAAGCACACAAATATTTGTGTTTATTTATGGTGTTATTTTTCCTTAATTACTTTCTTAATTCAGCGCATATATATGAAGCAAGAGATCTTGGCTTGCTCTTTCTTTACATTAGCAAATTACATTAATCATATAATAGCACACTTTACATAATTGAGCACATTAAAAGTCACTTGGCGAGCAAAACATGTACTTGTCTTTTTGAATATCCCAGCTTAATGTTTTAGTGTGTGCAGTTTGGACGTGATTCTTGAGAAGCACTACATCTGCTTCAAGTATATGAGGTATAATTGCTTTTGCTTGAAGATAATCCTAATCTTCCTTGATAGCTGTCCTTTTTTTACTAGACAATATAAGCATGGTGCTTAATTCCAAGTTAAATATGCCTGCTGTAACTGTATGCATCAGTGTTTGACTATTCGTTACCTACTATTCCTATTAGAAAAATGTATTTGCCAGCCTCCAATTATTTGCATTGAAGTAGTGAAGAGTTTAACGGCAGCCTGTCTGGTTTGGTCAAAGGAGGCATGGTAAGTAGTTTAAAATTACATGCTAACCATAAAAATGAAAAATAAGAACTGGTTCAACTGGAGCTTTGTTCACAATCTTTGCGAACAAGGCTTTCAAGTCAGAGCCGAAGCATCTATCTTGTATGCCCGATCTTCATTTGCTTATTATTATTATTATTATTATTTGAATTCATCTAGCCCTAAAGAGGTGGCAATTTATTTCGAATACTACTCTTTGCATTTTGTTTCCATTGCTAAGCTTTTTTTTTTAAAGTAACTTCATGCACCACACAAGTACAACTCAAACATTTTCATTCTTTCAAGGTCGTCACAACTAGTGGAAGGTATTCTGCACTAACATAATTATTTTGAAATTTCCAGTAAATACGTAGTCCTCATAAAAAGTATCTAAATAACTTTGGCCTAAGTGGTTATACATTAACCATGTAGGCTTCATCAACTTCTGACATCACTTGGTCTTGGCAAACTTGTGAGCTGACAAGTTTGAGCATGCAGTCACTTCCCTCCATATTTGTTTCGATGAAGGCTTGCCCTTTGGTGCTACTCTGGATCCACCCCCGTTTCCTGTGATTACCACTACGGGCTTCAAGGCACACACCCTCAGGAAGACTTTTCATGCACAAACCTAGCTGGTTCTTTCACACTTTTACTAAGACAGACATTGAAAGCAAGGATGGCATAGCAGGCATGTTGGTTACAGAAGTACTTTATTAAATAGCTTTGTAAGTATTAATCTTGTGGACATTTCCATATCCTCTTCTGCTGAATTAGCTGGGGGAGCATGTCTCCTTCTCATGCATACCCCAGGCCAGCCAATCAGAACTTTAGTAGCGGATGAAATTGACATTTCCACTAGGTGGACACGGAATACATCCCCTGTGCTCTGTCCTATCTTTCCACCCTTCTCCATGTATTTTACTCAGTAAACTACTGGTTCAGCATGTTGGCCACCTTAATCAATCTTCCAATAGCTCAGCACTTAAAAGGTATACAATAAAAATAAGGCATTGTAAACCTAAGCAGTTAGGCTGGCGATTGCTGCTGTTATGCACCATAGAGGCAGACGCAATGGCTTCACTGTAGCTTTCTAAGTTAACTTTACTGAACTTTGAATTTAGAGAAGGCAGAATATAAAAACAGACTAGCATCTTTCTTATGTGCTTCACGCCTCTGCTTTTTTGTGTTACTAAAATAAATATGTTGAACCTAAATGAAGTAAAAGTAAAGGGAAATTGTCACACTAATTTCATTTCACTGTCTTTTTAAAGGTATAGCAAGATTTTTTTAATTGCATTACGAGTTGTTACTTGTTTCAATCTTAATGTTCATTTCTCATACTCCAATTGGGCTACAACTGTTCCCTCATCCACAGCTATCAAGGCCTTATGGCAGCTTTGGAAGCTCTCTGAACTAAGTAAATGCTATGCATCGCATTATTTCTTAATACATTTTCATGGCTGCCGTTAACCTCTATAGTTCCTCATTAAAGCCAGCATCTCTCTCGTGACCACATTTTGTGGTGATGTATGCCTAACAAGAAAGATGGGTGCTTTGTAGTGCTAGTATGCTCTAAGTAAATTGTTTTATGCAAAAATTGCTGACATAATTGTCTGACAAATTCCGCATCATGTTTGCTATTTTGCCTTCTGTTTCAATTTCACTGCATCTATACATTTTACCAGTGCATGAGTAGGGTTCAAGGCTGTTCTTTAATATGCTCATGTGCACTTATCATGATCAGTTCCCCATATAAGTGGTTTTGCTGATGAGAATACAGGAATACGAGCAAAATTGACATGGAACCAACATATAGATAACGTCTGCATGACTGCCTATCAAAAGTTATATTTTCTGAGAAAAAAAACTGGAACATGCATCGCGTAATGTAAAACTTATTGTATACACCGCCTTCATTAGGATGATACTAGAATATTCAGCCGTTGTTTGGAGTCCCCATCAAATGACGCTTAAAGGGAAGCTGAAGAGTCTGTCGAATTCAATAAGACGCTCATATACGGATGCAGGAACCTTATAAACCATGTAGGTAAAATTTGGAGTTTTTTTTTTCAATTAGGAGCGACGTAATCGTCGGTTGAAATTGCGCTGTAGCTCCGCCCCCCGTCGAATGCCGCGCGCTGCTGCTGACGATGCGAGCGGAGACCAGAAACCGCGGTGTTGTGACGTCAACTCTAGTGTTTCGTTCCTTCGCAGCGTCCGCGACCGTGCCCGACCGCGCTTGTTTCTGCGTGCGTGCCATCGTAATCTGCTTCGATCGTCCCTGCATTCCTTTGTTGGTGCGTCTGCGTGTATGTAGAGTGGTAGTCAACGTGAGTGGTAATCAACGTGAGTGGTAGTCAACGTGGTAGTCAACAGATGAAGAGGTGGTCACTACACGTACTGCATGAACCGGGAAGCGTTTCACGCGTTTAAACCGTCTTTGTAGATTGCCGACAGCTTTGGACAGCGCACAAATGCCGACGATCGCATCCCCGCTTACGTTCCACGAGGAGGCATACAGGAACACAACACTACAGTTGTTTGACCGGAAACTAGCTCACTAGATCAGCGAAAGATCGGCGTGATCATTAGATCGCTTTGCAAAAAACATACTCACCAAAGAGCATTTCCAACACGAGGAGATCGCAAGACTTTGCTTTCGTTCGCGTCGAAAGCACTGCTCGCACCAGCATCATTTGCTTCTTCGAGAGGCCGGCTCTTCGCAATCGGCTCGTACATGTAGGGAGTAACGCCGAACTCCTCAGAAAAACGCAGTCTCTCTAAATTTTCCATTACCGTCTCAGAAAAACAGCACCAAACTACCTGGCACCGCGCTTCATGTGTAGCGGCAGAGGTCGGTTACTTGAGTTCACGTCACGAGGCGCCCGACCAATCACAGGCGGAAACGAGACGCGCGAGCTGGGCGTGTCCGCTGCTGCACTTTTCGTCGAAATAAAATATATTTGCGCTTTCTTTCGCTCAATTTCGATACGATACTCGAATTCGGAGGGTTGAAAACCATTATGTACAGATGTTCACTCATTTTTTCTGGAAAGCCTTTCAGCTTAACTTTAAGAGGAAGTTGGAAAGGATACAGAGTCTTGCGGCACGTTTTATTTGTTCGACATACCGAAGGAAGGGATCGGTCATGCTTATGTTACAGCGTTGCAACTTCAATCTTCTTGAGGTACGTAGGAAAAAATATAGGCTGAAGGTGCTTTATCAAATAATGCAGGATCAACTTTAGATTGATAAGCTCAAATATCTACATGCTCCAGGCAAAAGATACCCGCGAACTAACCACGACTACGTCATAAAGCTGGACCGTACCAACAGTGATACATATTGATACTCATTTTTCCTGGATGCGATAGAAATGTGGAACAGAACAGAACAACAACTTTATTGTAGAATGAAACGCTCAATGGGTGGAGCCCCTAGACAAGGGCCCCACTGGCTTCCGCGCGCCGTCTTGCTTGTCGGATGATGGCCCTTTGGACCTCTTCCTGTGAGCTGGACAGCGCCGCCTCCCATTGTGTATGCTCCGTAATTTCTGTGTTTGTCTTTTGTGGATATGCCGTGCATGCCCATGAGATGTGGTCTAAGGTTGGCGTGGCTCCGCACCATGGGCATGTGTCCGTATATCTTTCCGGATGAATTTTATGGAGAATGTGCAGGTTGTTATATGTATAGGTTTGCAGCTTTCTCCATATAACCTGTTCTTCCTTAGTGAGATTCTTATCTGGGGGTGCTAGCTTCATTCTATTTCCTCTGTGATAGTTTAAAATTGCTGAGTAGTTCTGGTCAATCGGGATCGGGTCGTCAGAGGCTTCCTGTGAGCACCCGTGGGGTGTAGCATGCGCACGGGCTACTCTGTCAGCCTCTTCGTTTCCCCTGATTCCCTCATGACCGGGTATCCATAAAAGGTGAAATCTGGCTCGGGGTTTTATATCTTGTATAATCCTATAGGCTGCGGTGCATACTCGTCCCCTGAGGTAGCTTCTGCATGCCGCTTGGGAGTCTGATAGGATGGTTATTTGTTGTTGGTTTGGTTCCGTCGCTTCGATAGCAAGGGCTATTGCGATTTCTTCTGCTTCCACGATAGTGGTGTTGTGAGTGGAGGCGCTGATGATTTCTCTGCCCATGTAGTCAGTGACAGCAGCTACCGTTCTTTTCTGCCTGCCTGGGTATCTTGCCGCGTCCACGAAGCGGGAGTTTGGTTTGTCGCCGTGCGTTTTTTCAATGTATGCAGCTCTGGCTTCTCTTCTGCCTGCATGTAGAGTTGGGTCCATATTTCTGGGTATTGGCGCCACTTTGATGCAGTTTCTGATTATTGTGGGGATGGGCTTAGTTTGGTTGTGTTTTTCAAGGAGCTCGTGATACCCGAGTCTGCCAAGGAGTTTCCTGCCCGTGGTCGTTTGTGCGAGTCTGTTTCTTTGAGTTATCAGCTGAGCTTCTGCCAGTTCCTCGAATGTATTATGAATTCCTAGAGACATGAGTTTTTCGGTTGGGGCGCACTGCGGAATTTGTAGGGCGATCTTGTACGCTTTCCTTAAGCACGAATTGATCGCATCCCTCTCTGTTTTCGTTAGCTGGTAATACGGCAAGCTGTAAATGAAGCGGCTAACCACCAGACTTCTTATTAGGCAAAGGGTGTCTGATTCCTTCATCCCCGTCCTTTTCGTGGCTACCCGCTTTATCATTCTCGCGACTTGTTGTGTTGCCGTCTTGATGAGGTTAAGCCCGTGTTGGCAGTGTTGATTTGATTGTAGCCACATGCCTAGTACCCGGATTGTGGTCTTCTCAGGTATTGCATCATTGCCAAGTCTGATTTCCAATTTAAGGGCAGGGTCCATCGGGACGTTACGATTCCCTTTGCCTTTCCAGACTCGTATTATCTCCGATTTCTCTGACGCACATTGCAGCCCTCTGGCTCGCACGTATGTCTCGATTTCACAGGCAGCTGCTTGTAAGCGTTCTTCTTTTTCACGTAGCGACCCGGTGACACACCAGACTGTAATGTCATCCGCGTATAGGGCGTGCTGGATACCCGGGATGGCTTGTAGTTTTCTTGCGAGGCCTATCATGGCCACGTTAAATAGCGTTGGCGAGATCACTGCGCCCTGGGGAGTACCCTTGTTGGGTGCATTGAAAGGCTTGATTTCTACTGCGCCAAATTTAATCTCAGCGGTTCGTTGGTGTAAAAAGCTGCGAACATAGTTGTATATCCGCTCTCCACAGTTTATTTCAGCCAGGCCATCGAGTATTCCTTGGTGGCTTACGTTATCAAAAGCTCCTTTTATGTCTATGGCCATGACAACGTGTTCGCTTGATTTTGGTACATTTGTCAAAACTTCTTCCTTCAACTGTTGGAGGATGTCTTGAGTTTAGAGCTTGGGTCTGAATCCAAACATAGTGTCTGGAATGATTTCATTGTCCTCCAAGTAGTTTTGTAATCTACAGTTTACTATTCTTTCAAACAGTTTCCCCAGACAGGAAGTTAGGGAGATTGGTCGAAGGTTACTAATTGCTAATTCCTTGCCAGGCTTCGGAATTAAAACTATTTGAGCGTGCTTCCACTCCTTTGGAATAGTACCCTGTTGCCAATGTTCATTTATAAAGGTAGTATAGGCCTGTAACGCCTCATCGCTTAGGTTTCTAATCATGGGATTAGTTATCCGGTCTTTGCCTGCCGCTGTGTTTCGGGTCATTTTCGCTATGGCAGCTCTAACTTCTTCGATGGAGATGGGTTCATCGAGTTCGGGGTGAGGCGCCCCCCCCCCCCCCCCCCCCGTATTTGGTCACACAGGGTGGGGGAGATGGGTCTGTTCCGAAGCACTTGTTATATAATTCTTCTTTGAGTTCTTGTTCCGTCCCTGGGTACGTATGGATTAGCCGTTCCACCGCTTTACAGCCCTCGTTCTTGGTTTTTGTTGGTTCCATAATTGCTCTTAGTATGCGCGAAGTTTTTGCGGTACTCAGTGTGTCATTAAGGGAGTCACAAAAGCGTTCCCAATTGGACGCAGTTAGTTGCGTCGCGTACTCTTCCGCTTTGCGGGTGATTTCTGCAATGCGTACTTTTAGCTGCCGGTTCCGTGTCTGGCGCTTCAATCTTTTTGTTAGTCCTCTGCGTGCCTCCCAGAGATGCAGTAAGTGAGGGTCTATCTCAGGTATGTCACATGTGCGGGCTATTTCTTTTGTGACTTTATCCTTTTGTGTTCTTAAACTTTCACACCATTTACTTAAATCATCGATTGTGGTGCTTTGCTGGCTCTGCATCCGGCGGTATTTCACCCAGTCGGTAATTTTGGCTATGCCTATGTGGCGTTTGATTATCCCAGTCCGTATTGTGGTGCTGATGATGTAATGGTCGCTGCCTAAATCATTTAGGGTGTTTATCCATTGCGCATCTTCACAATTCTGCACTATCGTGAGGTCAGGGCTGGTGTCCATGCTCACACTGTTGCCCTGTCTAGTGGGCACTCCAGGATCCGTTATAATTGTCAGGTCTAGTCGTTCTGTTTGTTCCAGGATGTTTCTGCCCTTAGCGTTCTGTTTCGGGTATCCCCAACTAAGATCTTTTGCATTAAAATCACCTACTATCACCAGTGGTCTTCCCTTTACCAGGCGGGCAGTTTGCTGCAAGAGTCTGTCAAACTTTGTCTTTCTCTGGCTTGGTGGACTGTAAATGTTTAGTATAAAGGCACTCTTTTTGTTCAGGCCTTTATATACGATTTCTAATAGTAAATGGTGAATATCCGTATCGCTAAAAGGATCGTGTTTGATTGCGGTAATCGATTTCGCTACGAATGTTGCTATTGCTTTCTCCGAATCCGGGTGTGTGAACACCTCGTATCCCTGAAGGGTTGGAGGGGATCCGACTTCCTGAAGGGCTATGACAGCTGGTGGCTCGCTCTGTGAGCTCACCAGCTGTGTTAAAAGTCCCCTTTTCCGCCGGTATCCACGACAGTTCCACTGCCAGATTTCGCAATTTTCTGTTATAGTTGCTTTATGTTTAGGCATGGTTGCTTTCTTGTGCAATAGCTGCCAGCCCTGGTCTGGCGTATGGCTTCTCGGCTCTCTCTCTAATGTTAGCTCCGGTAATTTGCTTACGCACCGTTTTCATGATTTCAATTTGCAGAGCCCGGAGTTTTTTGTCGGACTTCACTTCAAACTCAGTCATTTGTTGCGTTAGTTGTTGCGTTATTTGGGCTGACACCTGTTGGGTGATCTGTTGCGCTATTGAGGGTAATAGTTGTGCGAAAGTCTCTTGGATTTGTGTCTGGAGTGTTTCGACCGATTGTATTCTAGGGCGCTTTTGGGGTGCTTGTACAGCTTGCCCCGAAGCTTGCTCTGACTGCGCCGGTTTAGCCTATGTGTTCTGTTGCTGTGACTGAAGTTGCTTTAGCATCACATTCTCACGCTCTAAGTCGCCTAAGCGAACTCTCATGAGCTCTAGCTCTCGTTCTAGGCGCGTTATCTGTGCAGTTGTTTGAGGTGTGTGTTGGGAGGCTATTGCTGACCAGCTCACCTTGTTTTTGTCGCCTTCATTCTTTGGAGGTTGTTTCTTGCTCTTCTGTTGGCTGTTGCTTTGCTTCTCCTCCTGTTTTCTGCCCCGAGAGTTATATCGGCCTCAGGAGGTCGACCTGGTACGCGAGCGGGACCTCTCCGGCGAGTCAGAGTTCTCTCGGTCCGAACTGAGCCACCTCTTCTTGGGGGTCCCTGTGACCTGGTTATGTTGTCTCACACACTGTCTTCCCCTTTGCGGGACGCGCTTCAGTTTTTTGGTGCACTCTGGTGCCGCTGTAGGATGAGCTCCCCCGCACAGAACACACTTGGGCTCACACTCATGGTCCACTGGTGGGTCGCGGAGGCCACATTTCGCACAAGCCTTGATAGTGGGCGTTGGACAGACATCCATCCTATGTCCTTGATTTTGGCATATCTTGCAGTATTGTCGAGTGGGTTGGTAGGGTATACATGGCGTCTCGCCACCGTAGTAATATACGTAGCGTGGCACGATGGGGCCATCGAACGTCAGCACTGCCGTCCTCGATTTGCCAAGCATACGGGCGTAGAGTATTCGCACCCCTTGCGTCCGCACTCTTAGGTTGTTGATGAGTTCCTCTTCTGTAGTTCCAGGCTCCAGTCCGTGTATGACTCCCTTAAGGAGGTTGTCAGGCGTGGAGATGTAGGTGTTTACAGAATGTCTGTTGCCTCGCAGCTCCAGCTCCTTGATTCTCAGGATCCGTTCCGCTGTTCGTTCTTCGGGTGTGCTTGCTATGACGATGTTAGAGCCCGGCCGTATCCGCAGCAAGAAATCGTCTCCTGTGATGTTTGCAGGTCCGCCACACGCCTGGACTATTGCTCTGGATACCTCATGCGTGCGTAGTTCCCGAATCGCCAATCCTGGTTTCGGTCTAATGATGATTTTCATGTCATTCTTGGGTAGAGGGGGTGCTTTTCGGCGTGGGTGGCCCCTTTCCGCCATGCGTCGTCTCATAGTTATCTCTCCTGTAGGTAATATTGCGTTACGGGCCCCGTCGCGTGCTCCTCCGGAGCTAGGGCGCCCCCGGTGTTCTTGCGCAAGCGCGACGCGCCGAGCGTCTCCGGCGCGTTGCTCCATCCCGGCTTCGTGGTTGGGGTGGGTGACCCCGCCATTCGACTCGGTGGTCCGCGCTTCTTGTCTTATTTTCTTGCGCGTTCGTAGGGATAATGCTATTTGCCACTGACCTTGCTTGCTGATGTCCTCGGCGTTCTCAGCGTCGGTGGCGCACTCCTCGTAATTCACCTCGTCAGGCGAGAGAAAGTCGTCATCAACACTCGTGACTGCCTCCATTTGATTTTCGGAGTCCTGGTCCTTGTGCGTTGTGGTCTTTGGTTGGTCCGGGTCCATATCGGGTGGAGTGCTGCTCGCCACGTAGCGGTTAGACCGCGTACGGGCTCCTGGAGTCGCGCTCTCCGCACCGGCTGTTAGGGTTAGCGTGGCGAGTCGAAGTGCAGGCGATGGCGGCGATGGTCTTCGATTTCGGAAGAACCGGGATTCGCATCACCAAAAACTTGGTATGGGCGACATCCTTACGCCTTCCGGTATATCTGATGCAATTTCGGGAGTTGTCCGTTGATTTTGGCCGCAACAGGATACAATCGTAGACGGAGCCGTTGAGAGCGCGTCCGCACTGCTCGGCGCCACCTGGCGTTCCTCTAGAAATGTGGAACTAATTGCCAAACGCTATTGTTAGCCTAAGAGATGTCACCAACTTTGAAAATGCTGCTGAGGCATATTTATGGTAGCTTTCGATTTAGTTTTGAAGTGCCAAGTGATATGTGCGACTTGATATTCATTGTACGTATTTTGATAAATGTCAGAAGTGTGCTGAACAGCATTCAAGTGAACATCTTATTCACTGTGAATTGACAAGTGTTAAGCAACTTTACGTACATTGACTTTGTCCATATTTGATTTATGTAATTGTATTGTCCTCTCTGTTATGACCCTCTATGAGAGTTGACAGTATTAATAAATCAATAAATAGACAACGAGGTATGTGGGTAAGAACACTTTATTTTCAGCACACGTTTTTTTTTATTGAACGGCTGTTATACTGCTAAAATCTGCACATTTAATAAAATTACACTGCTCTGCTTCATCACTCCATCCTGTATCCTGTACGTATCCTGTACCAGGATGACAAACCAAGACGTGGGATGTTCAGTCTGTGAAAATAAAAACGAGTTTGAAACATTAACGTGCAAAAACTAAAGCACACTCAAGAAAATAAACACAGCACAGGAACATATCCAATGAATCAGAATGACCTTTGAGAGGAAACATATAGTTTCTATGGCACAGTGAAGAAACCTTATTCCTCCGGCTTTTTTTGTGCGCGAGAAAATATTAAAGTGCATGCGTTCTCCCCATATTGTGTATCTGTCACCTTTTCACACACAACAAAGATGTTGTCTCAATGTGCTCAACTGTCTTTGCATATCCACTTCTCCGCTCTCATACCATGATACCTACAGTTAAAGGCTGTAGCAATGCTTAGCTTGAATGAACCAACACAAGCTACATGCACTGTGCTGTTGAACATGGCATTGTAAGTTAAGATTCATGCACAGCACATTCATGTGCTATAAACATTTGATTGTGATTGTAGGCGAGATAAATAAAAAGAAGGTATGTAAATAAGAATGTTCCCTAATAAGCTGTGCAGAAGTGCTCTCCCGTTTGGACAGAAGTCGAGCACAGCTGCAGTGAACAAGAAGCCAACTTATACAGCATTTAAAATCTAGGTTCTAAATGTGCTACAGATTTTTCTGAATTCATGGTCGAAAATCTAGGTGTTAAAGGTGACAAACATTTAAACAGGTCTCTATTCGGACTGGTAATGCTATGTGTCATCTAGTTTGATAAAATATGCCATATCACTGGTCTCCCAAGCTAAGGCTGCTTTCCAGTTGCAAGTGCAAATCACTCAATGTCTAGGGCACGTTTGAGCAAAAGGCAGCCAAGATTACTGTGCCACTGAGGTCTATTTCCTGACATCTGATTTCTTCTCAGAAAGCTACCTCTCTAAAAAAAACCTTCACAACAACATAACCCAAACCTTTTTTGAGAAAAGCCATCACACTGGTCCTTGAACACTGATTACACAGTGGCTCCTTGTGATGTAATGTTATGTACGTCAGCACCTTACAAAGTACAGGAAAATTTAATAATGGCAGCGTGACAGGTACACAAAAAAGTAAAGGGATAAAACATCACACAGGCTGCCATCAGTGTTCATATCTCTATTTCAATGTGGATGTTTTTAGCAGTGAATACATGTTCTAATTAAACTGAGTCATAATATTACAAAAGCGAAAGGCAAGGGTCTTCACATTCTAAACTGACAAATGTGCTTTATTATGATTCACCGCAATACAGGAGGTGTTTTGCAGTGAACGGTCATGTAAGGTTTTGGCTAACTACGGCGGGCGTGTCCTGCAACGAGGCCTCTTGTGTATTGCGGTAAAGCGTATTATTGTGACAAGAGCTAACCTGGCATGTATGGCTTTAGCCAACAAAAGTTCTCAAGACATCATGCATCCTGCCACGAAGATCTGCTTTGTTGAGAGTAGAACATTAGGTTCGTCGCTGACAGAAACCATACATTCCAGATTCACGTAAACCTTTCCCAATATCGGCATGCTTCACCGCAACACACAAATATGTTGCGGTGATAACGGTCGTCGAACAGGTTGGTGCAAATGTTTCAACAGGGGAGCGTGCCTTCATCAGGGCAACTGCTTTCCTTGGCAGTTTTCATATACGTGAGTCCCCCCCACTCCCAACAAAGGAGATTTAGCTGGACCTTTGCCAAGAAACGTATCGACAAGCGTTTGGTAGTGGCTGGTAGAGATGCAGGAGTCTAAAAAGCGTTGCAAAATTCGGTTCCGTAAGGTTAGCTTCACCGCAATGCAAATTAAGCAGTTAGACATACATGTTTTGCGGTGAATCATAGCAAGGGTACCTGGCCTTTGATGCAAAGCAGCTTCCCAAGAGGCACGCTAATCCAGTGGCTAGTTATGCAGTTCCCCGCATGCGAGTGAGTTCCCTGCGTTCGGCGGTTTCCCAGTGACATACAAAATGACATTGATTGACTGTGTTATAAATGGGCGACGGCACTATATGCTGATGCAAAGCGTCGTTTCGCTTTCGAAAACTGCGCTCGGCTAAAGAGAACACCTTGACTCGCATATGACCAAAGCAGTTGAACAGGAAACTACGAAATTACGCAGCTATTATGGAAGAAATCAACAGTTCAGAAAAAAATGGCCGTGTAAACATTAACTGGCTTACGAGGTCGACAAACCAACGGTTCAAAGCATCACAGCCACGTCCGAAATAGCGCTGAAGGCCGGCCTGTACACTCAGGCGCCTCGGCGCGCGTAATGTAATAGGAGACGGCAGCTCCACAAGTACATCATTAAGGAACACATATATGTCGGTGAAAGCGGTCACTCTTCAGTTCTGACATGCTTCACCGCGTAACACTAGTCTACTGCGGCGAAGCTGACTTCAGGACGCCGATTTCTTCAACTCATCTAGCGAGGCAGGTCCGTTTATCACGCTTGGCAACGTTTGACATTTTCTGCATTAATTTCGTTTGTTCCTTTTAATTTTATTATCACAGTGACCCTGTATCACGCAGTAGCAGAGCTAGTGCAGCATCTTAGCTGCGTTAGGAAAGGTAAGCGTGTATGCAGCAGGCACGGCAGCATTGGCTCTTGTTTGGAAACTTCAAGAGACGCTCTTCCGCGCAGCGATGCCATTTGTATTATTAAAAGAATGCAGGTGATGATTAAATGTGCCGCAGCAAAGCTGTAAAAAAAGCAGTAGTAATGCTGTTCTAAGATCCTCTCGCTCGAGCGAGGTGGTCTTAGAAAAAAAGCGCGATGTAACGCAATCTGACGGAACAGCTCGTCATGCCAGTGTTTTCTTACGTCCTCGTTCTTACGCGCACCCTCCCCTGAATCAGACTACTGCATGGTTCTGTGCACGCACTGACGATCCTGACGAAGGCAATACCACTCACATGAGCAGCTCCATATAAGATGCCACGGCCCATTCCACATGCCGGCTGCAATTTGACGCGGCCATGAGGCAAAATATGCGCACAAGGTACCTAATGGTAACGCATCAAACAGCTCACAGCCCCAATCCTCTATTACACGCATATAGCGTGGAAAGATGAATTACTCACGCTCTAAGTGGGCACGGAATACGAACCGCTTCGCAGCGCAGCCGACTCGGTTAGACAGACGCCATTGGAAATGAGCGGATGTGACATCATGGGTTATAGCGGACGTGACGTCATGGGTGAACATTTCGGCAGTGACTACAGTGACGGGGCCCGGTACTTTAACATCTGCACTACAGTGACGGGGCCCGGTACTTTAACCTGTGCACTACAGTGACGGCGCCCGGTACTTTAACATCTGCACTACAGTGACGGGGCCCGGTACTTTAACATCCGCACTACAGTAACGGGGCCCGGTACTTTAACATATGCACTACAGTGACGGGGCCGGGCCCCTTAACCACAGTGACGCTGTAGCGACGTCAATGGCCGCACTTCTTTCAGACATTTTATGTAAGCAACTTCGAGCACTTCACGGCAGGCACTGAACTTTATTAAGGTCCTGAGGAGCGACTCTAAAACCCCCTTATGAGGGAAGAGCCGCCGCGAGCCGCTCCCACGTTGGGACGGGCAGGCCGTGCCTGACCGCCTCCTCCCACTCTTCTTCCGTGGTGAGGTGAACGAGGGGCACCGCAAGAGCATGTGTTCTAAAGTGCAGAATGGATCTCCGTACTCCGGACAATCGGGCTTGAACGAGTCCTGGCGTGGTGCGTGGGATAGACCCTCCTGTCGATAGTGCTTTGTAATCTCGTTCAACGTGTGGAGCGAGTCCTTGTGGAGCCCTGCGTCCGCGCCTGCGAGCGGCGTTTTCCCGGCGCGGTGGGTGAGTTCGGGCGCGCGGGCGTGTACCAGCTTGTTGGCGTCGGCAACGACGGGGTAGACCCGAGGCTGCCCATGTGTGCCGGGAACCAAGTGATGACGTGGGGGGCAACGTGTCTCCCTCGAGACCGAACCCGCGGCGAAGGCCCTGACCACCGCCCGGGAATCCGTGTAGACCTACAGTCTGCTTTCGTCCCGGAGGGCAAGGGCCACCGCAATTTGTTCCGCCAGTGCCCGGGACGAGCCCTGCACGGACGCTGTGATCCACCACGGCTGCCGCGAACCGGTCGGAAGAACCGTATTGGGCGACGTCGACGAACGCGACCGATCGTGGATCGCCGGCGACGGATCCGAGAGGCGCGGCCTACATTGTGTTGCGGGTGCATGTTGCGCGGAAACGGCGAGACCATGCCGGCCTCCCGCGACCCCGAGTCGAGCGTGCACCGCCTTTCCCTGACGGCAGCTTGAAGTCCAGCGCCTCCAGGATCCGCCTCCCCGCAGGCGAGGAAGCGAGCCTGACAACCTGGACTGACTTCTGTGACTCGACAACCTCATCGAAGGTATTGTAGACCCCCCGTTGCATGAGCTTCTCCGTACTGGCGCCTATGGGGATGCCGAGCACTTCACGGACCGCGAGATGTTATCCCAGTGCTGTGCACAGCACCATGTGAATTTCACGATGTCAGCAACTTCCGTGCAGTAACGGAATGCATTGGTTATTATTATGATGATTATGATGGCCCCGTAATACGGCCGTGGCAACTGCCACAAAGTGTGTGGAAAGGTGGAGGCACAAAGAAAGAACGAAAGAAAAAAACGACTGACTAACGACACATGTGCAGTGAACAGATTGCTCTTCTGACTGGCGAAACGCGTGTAGGGATGAGGTGTCCGTTGTGAGTGGCGAAGCACGTGCTCGGAAGAGGCCCGTTACTAGTGGGGGCGAGCTCCACCACTGGGAGAGCTGGCGCCGGCGCGTGGCGTGATATGAAGCATCACGTGGACACAGTGGCCGCGTCGACTGCTTCGGAAGCGCCGAAGCGAGCTGAAAACGAAAGTTTAAGGTCTCCACTTGCGGCTGCGGTTCTGATTTAGTGGGGAGGTTTTCCCGCTTCAGGTGTGTGCTTGACAACACTTGAAAATACTATATTAGGTAGTGGCTGCCTTTCAAGGCGCCCAACATGGTAGGCTACTGCTCGGTGCCGCAGTGCTGGACGTACACAACGGAGCCCGGTGTCAGCCTTCAGACACACCCGCAGGACAAAACGCTGCGTGAAGCTTGGATCGTGAAACTTAGAAACGGCAAGCAGCCATTAGGGACTTTTAGCGTGTCCGGTATTCGGGCAAGCGCGGGCGGTTTTCCGGTTTAGCGGGGGCGTCAAGGTGAGCGGACCGATCGGTGGCGCCAGCTGGTGGCGCAAAGCTCAACCACACAAACACAGAGCTAATTACTGCATTCTGCTTAGCTGCTGGGGTAAATTTTCGACAGTGGCGTAATCGTGTTCACAATTACGCCGCTGCCAAAAATTTGCACGAGTGGCGAAGCAGGATATGGTGAGTTACTGCAGTTTTAGCTATGCGTTTGTCTGGTTGAGCTCTACAACACCAGGCGGCTTCACCGCTCACGTTTACGCCCCGACCATCCGGTAATCCGCCCAAACCGCTCCCGTTTACCGGAATAGCGTACAAGCTAAAAGTATCTATTGGCTACAACTCGGTTGTGTAGCAAGCACTTCCCCGAGGAAGATTTGTGATACGGCGTCGGGCTGCGATGTTCAATGAGTAGCAGAAAGTGCGCACTGAGACGCTCGCCCGCGCGCGCTGCCCCACTGTCATGAAGCTTTGGTCGATGAACAGATTGATGGCACATACTGTAGGGTAAGGTCCACGCAACAATAGTTGCTTGGACCTCATATGCTCATATTGAAGCTTCCAAGGCTTTAGAAGGAAAGAAAAAGACTGAATCATCGCGACGGCACATCACAAGTCGCCGTGATGCTCGTATGCTGCGGCATAAAGCTCACGGCACGGTGCGAAAACGCGCTCGAAGCGAAAGCGAAACATTGTGCGAGGACATGCATTCAGACGCGAAGTGGGTCACCGCGAACCCGCGCGATCGCTGCTTTGAAGCTTCATTCTGTCATGCTACATTTGGTTACACAGACAGCCAGCCCAATATAAGAACATGTTTCACATAATTTTCTCTCAGCGATTGCCTATGTTTCACGCAAACCGTTTCGGGGGAATCGATCACGGCGACCGCGCGCAGTGTCCCAGCTTACCGTACATAATAGGTAAAGAGATAGCATCTGTAAACCATTGTGTGCTTTCTGTTTGCGCCACCTTCCTCAAGTGACCACTACGGCTTGCTCTTTACGATGCCCGAATTAGAGGCTGCTCTTGCGTCGTGTCGGCATTCATCTGCTCCTGGCCCTGACGGGATCTCGTACTCGTCTCTGTCTCACCTTGGCAGGGCTGGTCGCACTGCACTGCTCAATTATTACAACGACACATGGGTCTCCGGTATTGTTCCACAGCAGTGGAAGATAAGCCGCCTGGTTGCTCTCTTGAAGCCTGGAAAGGCTCCTTATGAGCTTACCTCATACCGCCCAGTTGCATTAGCCAGCTGTGTTGGCAAAGTTATGGAACGAATGGTCCTGGCGAGGCTCGAATGGTTTCTGGAAAGAAATGATCTCTATCCGAACATGATGACCGGTTTTCGGCGTGGTCGTTCTTCAATTGACAGCGTCATTGACCTCGTTACGACAGTGGAACACGAAAAACGTCAACGCCGACTCGTCGCCGCTGTTTTCTTAGATATCAAAGGGGCCTACGACAACATCCTTCATGAAGCCATTCTCGATGCCCTAGATGACTTGGGTATTGGCGGCCGGCTCTACCTGTGGATTGTGAGCTACCTCAGCGGCCGTTTCGTTTACATGTCCACGCCTGACGGAGACACTATCCGTCATCAGGTATGCCGCGGAGTTCCTCAGGGAGGAGTTCTCAGCCCAACATTATTTAATGTGGCACTGATTGGCCTGGTGAGCGAGCTTCCACCTCACATCCACATCAGTGCATATGCAGATGACATCTGCATCTGGGCTTCTGGTACAACACGCCCACAACTACGTGCGAAATTACAACGGGCTGTGTCATCTACTTCACGATACATACGGCGTCAGGGTTTGCGCCTATAGCTGCCGAAAAATGTGCTGTGGTTGCATTCACGCGCAAATCCGTCTGCCGCTACCCGATCTCCATTAACGGTGTCATAATACCTTATGTCTCCCACCACAGATTCTTGGGCATTATCATCGACCGCGATTTGTCATGGACGAGGCATGTTAATATGTTGAAGCAAAAACTTAATCTGTTTTGCCATGTTCTTCGCTTCGCAACAGGCGTGAAATGGGGCCCCACGGAAGGCTCATTACTAAGACTCTATCAGTCTCTTTTCGTGGGCTACATTCGATACAGCCTTCCGATACTCTCAAACTTGAGCATTTCCTGCTTACGGACATTAGAGAGCGTCCAAGCGCAGGCACTCAAAATATGCCTTGGGTTGCCACGGCGTGCCTCCAACAAAGGCGCAATTGAGGAAGCCCACGTATGCCCATTACCGATATACCTGTCCCACGAACCACTTCGTGTGTATTTACGCTTACTGACGCGACACCATTGTCATCCATTGACGTCGGTTCTACATGAGCGACCAGACAGCAGTTTCACAAGTGCACTCCGTTGCCATCTACCCCACATAACATCAGGCTATGCCCTTCCATACCACCCCGTCAAACCACCATGGCTGATGGTTCAACCTTCCGTATGCGTACATGTCCCCGGCATACTAAAGAAATCATTGGTTCCCGTCGGTGGACTACAACAACTTGCTCTCGCGTACATCTGGTCAGAATACCAGACATATATGTTCATGTGTACACAGACGGCTCCGTGTCACCTAAGGCATCGACAGCAGCTGTGGTGATACCAGCCCAACAGATGACTCGAGGTTTCATACTAGACCATAATTCAACATCAACCGCTGCAGAGCTTGTGGCTATTCGAGAAGCGATTCGCCACATCTGCGGGGAAAGACCTCAAGAGTGGTGCATTTTCACGGACTCAAAACCCGCGCTGCAAATTTTGGGATGCTTCCTGCGCCACACCGCATATCAGGTTCTGGCCCTGCAGATCACCGAGCTACTTTCATACGCTCAAGAAAAACACCACCGCATAGTGTTCCAATGGATCCCGGGACACTGTGGGCTCAACGGTAATGAGATGGCCGATGCTGCAGCAAGGCGCGCCCTCAGCAATGGCATGCGAACTGTAGTGCCATTCTCCAGACCGGACATCACATGCCTCCTGTCGGAATTAATGAGGAGTGCGACGAGAACATACTGGGCCCACCCAGACGCTCGTCACGTCCGCCTTAAAAGCCTGGATCCCGATATGAAATTTCCTATTCTGCATGGAATTCCACGCCCTCATGCATGCCTGATACACAGACTGCGATTAGGCGTCGCCTTCACGCGCAAATATTTGCACATTATTGGACGGACAGACTCCCTGGACTGTTCAGTGTGTGGCGCTGTAGAGACTATATAGAACATGTGCTCGTGGTGTGCCCTGAGTATGCGCGAGAAAGACTGACATTGGAAGATACATTGAGACATTTCCACAATGGACCACTGTCGGAGGACCTCTTGCTAGGCTCGTGGCCACAGAGTTGGCAGACGACAGAGACAATGCGTGCACTTTCACGTTTTCTAGGTGACACGGGCCTGGACTCACGCCTGTGATACCAGTTGTGTAATGTGTCATTCACCTCGGTAATCCCATTATCATCCCTCATTGTGACCTCTTCCCCTCTTCCCCCTCCCTTACGTAGAGTAGCAGGCCAGATGCTCCATTATCCGGCCGACCTCTCTACATTTTCCAATCATTAAAATACTTCCTGTTTGTCGAACATTATTATTATTATTTCCACGTAAAACCCCATAATTTTTGTAACATTATTATTTTGAAGGTAAAATACTTCTGTCATATCGAGAGTACTTGCAAAAATGGTCAGGAGGGCTGCCGCGTAGTATCTTTATTTAGCGCCGATAGCCAAACCTATGCGGAGCGCGCCGAGTTATCCCTCAGACTACGCGTACGCATGTAAGGCGCTTCCGACAGAGGGCGACTCGGTAAGTCCTCGCCCCCGATACCGACATCGTATAGTGACGGCCCCGTCGCTTCAGTGTTGTTGTTAAAGTGACGGGCCCCGTCACTGTAGTGCACAGGTTAAAGTACCGGGCCCCGTCACTGTAGTGCAGATGTTAAAGTACCGGGCCCCGTCACTGTAGTCCACGGAGGAAGGAAACTAAGGAGAGGCATGAATACTTTGTTTAGCGCAAAACGACAGACACAAGAAAGACGACAGGACAAGGCGCTACTCTCAACTGACATCATTTTATTGCGTCACTCCTTTATAGACCACTCAAACAAGAGGAACATGCGCAGTGAGCATGAGCACTCATGTCAGTTGAGAGTAGCGCCTTGTCCTGTCGTCTTTCTTGTGTCTGTCGTTTTGCGCTAAACAAAGTATTCATGGATTCGCACCAACTAGCCCGCCAACGCATTGTAAGGAGAGGCCCTACCCCCTCCGCGCGCTAGGAGAAAAGTGTGGCGGAAATGACGTAGTAGGTTCTCAATTTTTTTTGCTTTTTTTTGCTGTATGGTTACGCCTTTTGGGCCACGATGGCGGCGTTGTTATGGTTTTGAGTGCTCACACGTGCTGCTCTGGTAGGTTTCGTGCCGTGGCAAAGGCGCTGTGTGGGCGGGTTTGCGTTAGTCACCGAGTCTTGTTTCGCAGTGTTACCTGCACCGTGCCCTGCCGGATGTTGCTGTGGCCATGTCGGACAGGAAGAACAAAAGCTCGTGAAATGAACGCGCATATGTAACGCTGTACGCAACGTACCGCGCCACGGCACTGACAACTGACGATGGAATATCCGCGGGAAATTTTGCCTCCACTCCAGCGGAATCATGCTAACGTGCCACCGCAGACCGAAACCGATGCGTTTCAGAATCTGTACAGTGAACGCCTTGCAGGTCAGTGATTCCTGCTTTTGACAGCGCATGTTGCATTTGCGGCACGAACGGTGTCACCGGGAAACCTGATAATGAAGAATCACGCGCATATGTATTAGATAACTTATGCTGTGCGAATAAAATATTTTACTGTTATACTATAACTATAGAATTATTATCGCGATGTGAATGCGTGTATCATAAATTCTAGTTTTTCCTCCGATAAAACACCAACCACATAAGGAAATTTACTTACACGTGAAAAGATATGGGCGGTCCACTTTTCGGCGTGCGCGACTTGCATCCTGGCACACAACTAGGCATTGGATGAGCGGATACCTAGGCAAGCGTCCGCACAACTCGTGCGCGGAACGAAAACTGAAGAAACGATGCCTTTCGCGCATCGTTCGCTGGGAAAGAAACGCAGAAAAAGCAGTCATCGCCAGTCGACTCTTCATCCGGGACGGCCGCTTTGACTTATTATGGAACGAATCCTCCTTACCACAAGCTTATCTCATCTGTGCCTGCGAGAAGCGCAGGGAAGTGAAGGTTAGCGGATGCGTTGCAAGAATATGCAAGGCTCCACAGAACGTACACCTACGAACACGTCGAACGGCTAGCTATAACATTTGGGGTTTTACGTGCCAAAACCACTTTCTGATTATGAGGCACGCCGTAGAGGAGGACTCCGGAAATTTTGACCACCTGGGGTTCTTTAACGTGCACCTAAATCTAAGCACACGGGTGTTTTCGCATTTCGCCCCCATCGAAATGCGGCCGCCGTGGCCGGGATTCGATCCCGCGACCTCGTGCTCAGCAGCCCAACACCATAGCCACTGAGCAACCACGGCGGGTACGGCTAGCTATTCCATGCTCCCACGTAGGCCGGGTCCACGCGCGTATTGTTCGGCACCGTGCGCCCGCCAGTCGACTCTTCATCCGGGAAGATGCGAACGAAGCGGCTGCTTTGACTTATTAAGGACATAATCCTCCCTACCGCAGGCGTACCTTATCTGTGCGCGCGCGAAGCGCAGGGAAGGTCAGCGGATGCGCCGCAAGTGTGAGGAAGGCTCCACGGAGCGTACCTGCGAACACAGCAAACGGCTCTTCCATGGTCGCAGGTAGGCCGGTTCCATGCGCGTACTGTTCTGCATTGTGCGCCGGCTATCGCAACACTTTTGTTCCGTGACGCTTCACTTACCGTGCGAAGAAGGCCCCTCAAGCCGCAGTTAATGAACCTAAACGCGGAGTCAGAAATGACATTCTGCCTCCTCGCCGGCGCGCTGTCGAAGTGATGCGCGGCCACCCGAAGTTTGTTCAATAAAGCACGACGATTCCTCAAGCGAGAATGTGTTTGTGCTCATAAACTCCAAATGGATCGCAAATGGGTTGGTGTGTCGTACGTGTCTCCAGTGCGTTCTTGCAGTGCAGTAAGAATGCGTACATTTTTTTTTCGCATCGCCAGACGTCTAGCTCGCAAGACCGCATGAAAGCCCCAGGAAGTCCAAGCAGAGAAAAGCAAGTAGAAGGCAGCGACAAAGGGGTCCTTTTTTATAAGAAAAACACGCAAGAGCTGGGTAGCGGCCCGTACCTGCGGTTAATGAGAACAGTTAAGTTGGTTGGCCTTATATTTAAGGCATGTTTATTTTCAGAAAAGCCGGTAAAAGCAGCCGATTCGACCTCAAGGCCCAATTTGCGAAGTTCATTATGAACTTCTTTTAACATGGGTTCGGCAACGGCAACGCAATGAGACATCGCGATTGTTTAGTATTGCTGCGGAGCGAGCGCGCGACACCACGCGCAGCGCGGCGTGGTTTCGCGAAAGATGTAAACAAGAGAGGAGAGTGGCCCAAAAGGCGGAGCATGGCCATGAGCAACGCCAACTTCCGGCTTCACGTTTGCTTCACAGAAAGTGACGTCAGGGCCTCTCCTTAGTTTCCTTCCTCCGTGCTGTACTGCCTTTCAGAATACCGCCTCTACGGTGCCGCCTCGCGTCTTTCCTCCTGCCGGCTTCACTAGGCGCGAGCGCGCCTTCCTCCTCGGCCTGCGGACCGGTTCCCTGTGGCCCGTCCAGCGGAGGCATAGAGTTACTATACTGACTCTAGAGGACAAGCTACCCATAGGGCCCATGCATTAAAATCGGGAACCGCAAAAGCGCCGCCATGTTGCTACGCGCCGAGGTTGCCAGCTCCTGAGACGCTTGCTAGACTTGGTGACAGTAGTCAGTTTTAATCCGGCAACAGTAGCAGCGTAGCAGCATGGCGTCTCGCTTGTAGTGTTGTGATGTGTGCGTGCAGCCGTGTGTTTGGGCTTTATAAGTCGGTTCTTTATTCTATGTTGCGGGATGGTGTGGGTGTGGTCCATGTTGGCCGTATAGCTGGCAGTTATGCAACCGAGGGATGATCCTGTTCAAGTTTCCGGCGGTATGCGGTTTTCAGCGGTCACGCCTGCTGCAGGAGTGTCACTCAACGACGTTACGAGCTCGAAGCTGTGGTCAGATTCCTCGTTGGCGTTCCGTAATTCTCTTCGCACGGGCGCGGTATGTTGCAAAAGCCGCTTTCGCGATCTATCGTCGTGACAATAGATCGGGTTTTTTTTATGAGTAATGATCCAGCTGTAGGGCACATGTAACCGACAAACGGAAGTCTCAGGAGAGCAGCTGAGATGATAGTAGAGCAGGCGGCGCAGGAACTCCAGGGCACCCGAGGGACAGTGGGGGGATCAAAGCTCTAAGCAGAACGGTACGTAGGTTGGGGCTGCCGAAGCAGGTGTGTGCCAGGGAGTGTTCGCACGGACAGCTCCCCTGGCACGCGCAGCCGTGCCTCGCAAGGTCGAGATGCTTTAAAGGCACCTGCGCCCATGATCTTTCTTTTGCCTCGGCGCAGTGAGCACGATTAACGAGAATAATGTGGAGGGCATCCGGTGCAGTCGCGAATGCATCATGACAAATATAGCTCGCGTCGCCTGGCGTCTGTAATATTAGAGTTGGTTGTATGAACTTTATGCATAATACGCTTTGTTACGGTACCTTAACGGAATGGGTCTAGAGGACGGTGTTGGTACATTTTTTCGTACCGCCCTAATCGTATACCCCCACTACGAACACACACATACCCCCTTTTTTTATGTATACATACAATTCCTTGCCATGACGGATCATAGCCTCCTTTATTTTTGAAAAATAGAGGAGGCTATGGACCGATTGCTCAGTTCAAGTTGTCAACTTGTCAGTAACTGTCGTAGGAATCACTGTAATAAACACAATTCCACGATCGGATTGTTTACTTTCATTTTTTGTCGTAACACTGAGGACTACATAGAACTTTATTTTGTATATGTGAGAGAAGTATGTGGATATCACGAGCTTAAGCCAATGTGCGATACACAGACAAAGCAGCTGCTACAACATGAACTGCATTGAGGGCCACACAACACATACGTAATTAAAGGATCAAAATATAGGGGGAAGCTTCAAAATATGCTCTGTAGCACTGGAAAGTATAACATATATTGTATGTGTACAATAAATGTTCAAAAATACAATGCATCAATGTACCACTTGCCTTCACGTTTATTATGAAGTTCAAGTTTACTGAAGTTTATTATGAGCACATGTACAACAGGGATCAACTAACACACCCGCAGTCGAGGTGGCTGTTCGAGGTGTGCTGGCTGCCTCAGTGTAAGAAAAAGAAATTGGGTAAATGTCGACACCAGTGCCACTGCTTCTTGCCTCTGACCTGCACGTGCCTCTGCGGCATCTTTGTGCACAAGTGTGCTGGCATGGCGAGGCGTAGGAGTCATCCGAGAGAAAGAGTATTGTTCACATGGAGAAGTGGCTGCTCACATTGCCTGTCACTTTCCCTCAAATGTTTCCTTGGCGACTAGGGTGACACACCCACAGTCAAGGTGGCTGTTCGAGGTGTGCTGGCTGCCTAAACGAAATAAAAAGAAATTAGGTGAATGTCGATACCAGTGCTATTGCTTATTGCCTCTTACCTGCATTTGTCTCCACGGCCTCTTGGCTTGCAGAGTCTGTATGAGGGAGCTGCTGTGGCTAGGCGTAGGCATTGTCTAAGCAAAAAGAAAAGGCCATTTAAATGGGGAATCATGGAAATAAATGCAGTTGTTATGTCTGCTTCTTGCACTCTTCTTGCCTAAATGTTTTCAAACATAGTGTCCAGAACACACCAGCAGTTTGACTGCTTCTGCTTTTTACCTGCAGGTGTTGCTGCGAGATCCTTAGTATGGCTGCGTGCAGCATTGTAACACTTGATGGAGGCATTTGAAGTGGTAGCCAAAAATATAAAGAATCATCCTTGTCTGCACGAATGCTTTCAATTTCTAAATGCAGTGGTAACTATCACTATTGGTGCAAGGCCCCCCCACATCTATGCGGCAAGTGCCATAGCTCGAAACTGAATTGTTCCTTTAGTGTTTCACAAGGCATCTGATATGTCGACATTAGATGTGATGTGTTTGTTTTTATTTATCCCAGTGTGGAGAGAGCATCATTAAATGGCTGAAGTACTATAGCGCCAAACAGACGACACAAGAAGAAGAGACGCGGACGAGCGCTTATGTCCGTGTCTCTTCTTCTTTTGTCGTCTGTTTGGCGCTATAGTACTTCAGTAATATGCACCAACTAGTCCAACAAAAAGTTCTGGTGGAATATCATTAAATTATTTTTTTATTTATGCGTGTCTTGTTTTTGGTTTATATCTGAATTTATCATGATGCTAAAGTGACTTATGTAATGGCAATCAGCTTTTGTTTTGCAGAAAAACAATGCATTTCCTGACCCATTGTTTGACATCCCCTCACTCGCATAATTTTGCAGAGTATTCTACCTATAGTGACTTGCTTGACCTCCACTAAAGAGTCTTGCATTTTCAAATACGACTCTTTCCTTAAAATCATTCGACACTTCTAATAATTTCTGTACCTTGGCCTTCTGATACTCTGCAGTAACCATTTTTGTTTGTTTCGGACTAGAAATATCTTCTTTAATTTAGAGCTTAAATTTTACTTTTGGAACACATGGAAGGGCTTGCCATTGCATATCTGCATAAAAGGGAAACATGTTTCATTAAACATCTGCAAAATCCAATTGAAGATTGATGAATGCAGCTTGCAGTGTGATATGACTGAATGAGCCATAAAAGTAACTCATCTCACTTGGTAAATGAAAGCACATATTAGTGTGATGCACAAGATGCGTTACACTAACGTGGTGGGTTCTCTTGCTTATACAGCAAAATAATCGGTGCGCGAGAAAAAAATTATTTTTGTATAACCCTTGTATACACTGACTTCAGGAAAATGAGCTGGAGCTGTCCACATGATGTACTTACTTTACCTGCGAGTATGGTCAAGAAAAATGTGTCCCAGCTGCTTAGTGGTATTCGGGATTATGTCAGTATTGCATATGTGCCTGTTGTCGAAAATAATTGAATTTTGAAAATGCTCGCAGGGATCTGATGTGCATATCTGCAGTTTATGGATACATGTAAAAGACTCAGCATCAAGTGCAAGTGAACGGTCCCACAAGCCCGGAGTCGATCATGCAAATAGATTCACTGCACAAATTTGTGACCAGAAAAGATATTCCACATGAAATGGCATGCAAGGAAGTGTTGAAAATATTGTACAGTTAATAAAACGCCTAAGCTAATAATATGTGGGTTGATGCACTCGTTATGCAAAACGGAAGTGAGGCGTGCAGACAGGACACAAGAGTATTTAAAAGCAAACAACACGAGCGCCGCCCACTTCTCTACTCTTGTGTCCTGTCTGCACACATCACCTCTTTTCTGCATAATGGATCCTTACGAACTAGCTCAGCTTTCTATCGTTCTAAGTCTCGATGCACTCGATTTCGTCCGCATTAGGCACTCGCCTCTTGATTACTTCGTGGCACAGAAATACTCGGCATCAGGCTGTTTTTCTGCTGTGGCTTTTGTAGAGGCATGATTGTTCAAAGTGCAACAATTAAACAGATTATTTGAGTTGCTGGTGGCTTCGCCAGTACAATACCGGTGCGCTGGTCCACCTGTCCAGCAATTTCCTACTGAAGGGAAACCTGCAAATAAAAACACCGCTCCGCATGCAGAAAAATGCTCCACTGTGACGCTTCTCAAACGATTGTGATGTACTACAAGAGCTGCCTACTCGCGTGATATTCTCAACAAGGAGATACATTCGTTTACTTACATGTGAAGGTATATGCCAGACCACTTCGGGGCTTCGGTGGCACATGAGGCACGAGTGTGCCATAGCGTCCGATGTCGACGCGCGATCGCATGTCAAACCTAAACGAAACTACTACGCATCCAAAAAACACATTCGAAACCGAAATTCGCGTCATCCTTTATTGCATGAATGCGTACATCGTGATTTACATAAGTCACGCACTTAGCGATCGCTTTCTGTAAACTTAATATTAACGTACCACCTTCATAAAGCCATCAGGTATGCGTTTTTAGATGACAAAGCATAAGGTGAACTGTACTTGTTCTCAGCGCTTTCAATAGTAATTGCGCTGGCCACATTGACCAGTAGCAACAGGGCGGCGCCCTAGAGGTTCCCACTTTTCCGGCCCAGCTTTTCCTCTAGAGTTGTTCTACTAACTCTATGAGCGGAGGCATCGCCTGCAAGGAGCCCTCACCCGCCGTCGTTGCTCAGTGGCTATTAGCCCCGAGAACGAACACGAGCGGCGCTGCAAGCGCCGCTCGCGTGACGTCAGGGCACGGACTCGCGCCTGTCGTCTGCTACAGTTCGGGCGTTGTCCGGGCGCTTTCTGCGGTGTTTTCGTTTGTTCGCCCTCGTTCTCTCTGCTTGTATACTTATGGTGGTCGTCTCAAATATATTTTTACGACGTCTTCCTTTGCGAACATTTATTCAAAGAGCTAATTTCTTAGACAACAATGCAGCTCTCGAAGGCAACGCTACAGTGCCAGCCGAAGCGACGCAGACCAGCCCATTGCGGTTTTTTCATACGCGGATAGACAATCGCAAAAGCATAGCCTATAGGAATCCAGTTATGATACCATACCTGCCGCGGTGCAACAAGTATGTCACAAAGCTGGCTATATATGACTTCTACAGCAGTTACGTTGATTTTATTCCGCTAAAACAGGTTTGCTCACGACGAGTAGTTCATGGTATAATATCGAATTTTTGCATTTCCTCACAGAAACGCTCGGCAATAGCACAGGGACTTAACTAATACTGGAGCTTAGATTCCACACGCCTCACTTGCTTCTTTAACTGCTTGTCAACATTAGGCGGTTCTTCACTTGTTCATTTTTTTTAAACGGTGGAAACTTGAAGTAAAGTTAATGAAGGCTTACAGCTATTTACAGAGTACAAATAGGAATGTGCCAATATATATTCCCTTTTCCGTGCTACACGTTCCACTCACCTCTTTAGAGCGCGTTTGTTAATGATTAATAATGTATGTTATGTTCCTCTTTTTTTGTCTATGTTACCTAGTGTATATCATTTATTTATTTCAATGCCGCAGTGTGTTTTGCATTGTTATTGTGGAAATATTTCACTGTTCTTTCATATATTGTATAACTGCAATGTTTTATATAACTGCAATGTAATTTATATGGCGCTTGATGTGTTACCCCATGCAGCCATATTGTACCTAAGGGGGTGAGGTTACCTCAAGCCGCATCTGTGCGACTTTTTTCCCTCATCCACCTCGACTTACCACTCCTCTGTACATGTGTGTGTGTAAATGGAAATTATTAAATCAAATCAAACTCACTTGAGAAATTTACTGGTGCTTGCTGCTTGAGGAATATACATGACGAATCTGTTTGGCGAACTGACACAGGCTGCTCGGCCCAATTTTTTTAGTGAAGTATGCCTGCTGGACCGCATCGCTGCAGCCAGAAAGAAGTCGAAGCGTCAACGATTAGTAGTATGGGACATATTGAAGATATCGAAATTCCCCCGGTGGAGGGTCAGAAATCAAGTGAACGTATATGCAAGGCTTGTGGTGCTTTCTTTATGAATGTTTGCGATTGAATTGGAGCAAACTTAATTTGCCTGCAAGGTTCTCTTTTATGTACCGAAGAAGCGAATAGTTATCCGTTTGTATAATTGAATAACGCTGGATCGAGACATGGTGAGACAGAAGGTGCTTGAATTTTCCTTTTGTATACAGGAAATCTAAGCTGCGGTGTAGTAGCTCGAGAATACTTTAGCCATTCCAGTTGGCGCTGTAAAAAACATGCTTTATGGTTTTAATTCGAAGTTGTAGTGAACTGATCGGTTTCGCGAACATAGCGTGCCTCGCCATACGGACAGTCGATTGCTACCGTTACGTGATCAGGAGTGTGCCATATTGTCGATAAAGGCTACTGAGGGCCACTATGAAACATTTCATCACTTTCAATTGAGTGGCTCTCGATCTTAACAACGAAACTTTTCTCTCAGGTGATTGCTACTATGGTGTTTGTGAATTAACTATGTAAATACTCTACATGACGCGCCGTCATGTTAGCAGCCATGAGCAATTCGTTTTTTTGGAGGCTTGTTTCAGAGGGGGTGAAAGTAGCAGCAAACTTTTTCATAAGAAATTCGCGCCTATTTTTTTACGCATTAATGAATGTCCATATTTGAATAGAACAACACACCAGAGTAATAGGAATCATGATGAGAGCTTCGCTGGGCAGTGTCTTTCTAAAATCAGATAACATGTTGACGCCAATTACCAAATTTTTCTTCCACGTAAAATGCAATGCCTCTCATAGCTAAATACTAAAGGAATGTTAAATGTTTAGCGAAGCATCATACACAACTTCGCGCGTTGAATTTGCAGATATTCTTTTTTTAGTCAAAATTTACCGATAGACACGGCGCATATATGCATTGCAAAACCTAGTAGACCCCTTTAACGCTACTTAGCTTGCGATATCCAAGCCGCAAAGTTTCTCGACTCACACGCTTTTGAAGAAGAAACTGTGGTTAAGGTATGGCAGCTGAAAGAAGCCGACGTCTTCTTCAATACGTACGGCTCGAGCCACCCATACCCCAAGCATACACGAAGGGAACGAGCGCGCGCGGCAGCCGAGCGAGCCGGAGCGAGCGGCGTCCTGGCCGTGACGTCACTCGCGAGAGGGCGCCACTCCTAATTCTCGGGGCTAATGGTGTTGGGCTGCTGAGCACGAGGTCGCGGGATCGAATCCCGGCCACGGCGGCCGCATTTCGATGGGGGCGAAATGCGAAAACACCCGTGTGCTTAGATTTAGGTGCACGTTAAAGAACCCCAGGTCCAGGTGGTCAAAATTCCCGGAGTCCTCCACTACGGCGTGCCTCATAATCAGAAAGTGGTTTTGGCACGTAAAACCCCAAATATTATTATTATTGCAAGGAGCCCTCTCCCTCTTCCGCAGGGACTGCGGCGCGACCGAAACGTTGGAACGTTTGCTGTGTGAGTGCCCGACTTTCTCGATCGCGCGCGCGGCCCTCGCAGCAGTCAACCGTGCACACAATCTTCCCTGTGCAACGGTGGACAATCTACTGCACCCCTCGGGCTGCATCTCGAACCAGAAGCGCCTCTTCCGCGCGATTCTGGTGTTCGCCGAGGACATCGCCCTCGCTGATCGCCCCCTCCCCACGCCTATGGCGGTTCGACACGACCGCTGCTGCTCCTTCCCTCTTTCTTTCACCACTCTTTTCATTCCCTTCCTCCACTTGTGCAGCGCGGTTGAGGTGTCTTCTCCTGAGAGACAGTTACTGCGCCGCACTTCACCCCAATTTTTCCTCCTCCATAACAACTCTCTCTCTCTTTCCTCCTTACCCTTCCTTTTTCCGGCACTCGCTGCTATCCTATTGGCGTACCACCTACGCGTGGAACTTCGCTCTGTCTTCGTCTGTTTACTTCCTTGTTGCAAAAGCGAGATCGAGTTGGAACAAAGCACGTGTTGTCCATTCGCGTTGTGTACGTTGTTGGCTGTGCACGTTTCCGATTTCGAAATGTTACGGCGTGAGCAACGTTCGTTCGCAATATCTTTCATCATGGGCTGCTTCGCCTTCGAATACTGCAGCAGAGGTGGTGAATGCAAGAATCTCTTCACGATATCGTCCGGCAAACGTGACGCCTTGAGAAAAGTTGGGTAGCATGCGACACTCCTGCAACACGTGAAGGCGAAAGCCTGCTGCACACATGGTAATGCACGGTAATGCATGGTAATGCAGTTCGGCTTATTCGGTTCGTTATTCGGAGCGAGCTAAGCTGCGTCTTAGCTCGCTCGTATAATGCGTCAGACTCGCGCCAACGACGTTTCTCTTCGACTTTGCGTTGCATCCTCTCAGCAGTGGGTTGAATCGTATGCTGTTCTGTGTGTTGTATGTTAGATTTCAATGAATGTGTGCACACTTCGCTTCACTTTTCTGAGCGCTTGTAGCCTCAGCCTTATGTCGGTATTAGCTATTGCATTTTTGCTTGCTTACCGGGGTATGAGCTACAGAGGTCACGTGGTTCTTTTTTTGTACCACTCGACTAGACGCCGCATTTTGTACATTGAACGCGTAATTCCAATGAATGCATGCACTGTACGCTTCACTTTACTGAGCGCTTGTAGCCTCTGCATTATGAGAGGGATGAGCCATTGCATTTTGTGCTTGCTTAAGGGGTATGAGCCATTCCTGAGGATGATAGTTTTTGTACCATTGGACCGGACGGCGCGTCCTTTCAAGGCCAATGGGGGTGTGAGCCACTTAAGGCTTTTGCCTTAATAAATACTCGGATACATCAAACTGCTCAGGAGAACGTCGAAATGTCACGCTTATCGCGCGTAGTTAATTAGCCAATATTGTGCAGTAAAAATATAGTTAGGCTCGAGTTTTATGCTGCTAGCTATATATAACCTCGTTGGATGTACTGGGTGATCGTTATTAAGTTTTCCGAATTTTTTAAAAATCGCCTCTCGTAGATAACAGTTCTATTCCTTGAGATGAATTATTCAGAGAGGCGGATACTTGCACGAGAAATCAAAATACATATTCATCTAATTAGCAAATGCCCGCTAACCATGTTTCGAATCAATTACTTAACAGAACGCACTGGAATTTACGAATTGTAGCCGGTGAGCTTGCAAGGCGTATCTACTTGGAAAAAATTTCCAGAATGACGCCAGTTTGGAGATATGCGCCATTGAACTTGCCGTAAACATGCATTGTTGTTCCACTTGCGTTTTTAACAAAACGCTCTTCTATGCACTGAAGCACAGAAGTTACTGGAACGATCATATATTTTGTCCCGGACATTGGGAAATATCTCGCAACCGGTGTCATCCTGGAGATTCATTTTAAGTGCACGTCTCTCAACCTGACCGGCTACAATTATTCAATTGCTATATGTGCTGTAAATAATTCATTAAGAAGTTGTGACTTTTGTTAGTGGAATATGTGTTTCAACTTCTTGTACTATTAATGGCCGCCTGTTCGAATAACCAAGCTGAAGAATGCAAGAGTGAACTATGTTGGCAGTGCGAATAGATGCAGTGGTGGTGACGCGCAGTTTTCTTTTTGTTCGCACTCTGGCGAAGGTGGAGCTGATCAAGTTGCCTGACGGCGACATGGTAGCGACGATGACTTCACGGTGACCACTACGGCCGCCGCCGACAGGGGTGGCCGTAGTGGACGGATGGACACTACAGACGGACAGATGGACGGAATCAGAAAACCCATTTTTAACTGTGGTCGCAGTTAAAAAACTCGCGGATATAGCATTGGCTTAACTGTAGACATGTTATAGAACGCGGGACACCAACACTCGCCCATGCAGCGCCGTAGCTTCAGGAACAACGCCTCATGTCCCGCGTAGAGCTTGGAAGTGATACACGCAGCATGCACATATCAGTGCACTAACACCACAGACCCCCTTAACTTTCACAGTGTGGGTCCCTGTAAAATGCAGTTTTTCTTGTCGCCTTGAGGAAGCATAAACTACAGCTCGCACGCATGTTCAGTGCTTCTAGACTCCGCCAGATGTCACGGCTGTTTATTGAAGATACACGCTCCAATATTGTGAAACATCCAAATAAACATAACCAGGCACAATGGTAGTGGAACCACAGCATCTTAGTGGTCAGAATATTATGCGCAGCCCTGTCTAAGTCAATGTACCTGTTAACTATTCACATGACAATTAATCGCATTTGCCAGCCAGTTTGTTATAGCTTTCTGTAAAAAAACTTTCGTGTGTAACTTGATACGCGCGTTAATGCTTCGTATGTGCCATCCTATTCTGAAGAACATGCTTTCCACATTTCCTATTTCACTGTTGCTCGCTCTGACATGGCGGCTTTGCGCCTATGGTGTTGAGCTGCGAAGTACGAGAGCGGGGGATCAAATCCCGGCCCCGGCGGCCGCATTTCGATGGGGGCGAAATGCAAAAACGCCCTTGTCCCGTGCATTGGGGTCACATTAAAGGTCCCCAGGAGGTAAAAATTAATCCGGTGTTCCCCACTACGGCGTGGCTCATAATAAGATCGTGCTTTCGGCGGGAGAAGTCCCAGAATTAACTCACTGCTGCTCCTTTCCAAGATGACACACCAAAGCAACTATCATCGGTGTCTATCTTGCGTCGATATTGTTACGTAGGAAGACGCAGACGACAAGCTATGTACAAATATATTTACAAGGAAAATACGCTGCGCTTGGCCAAGAGGCAACAGCCCGCGCTAGCTTCTAAATCGTCGTCGTCGTCTTCACACTGCTGGCCTTTCGTGATCGCACATATTGTGCCGTAGCACTACCCCCGGCTGCAAAAGCGCCGTCCCGGAGCGACTAAAGATCGGACTCGGAAGCAGTGTAGTAGGCCTTGAGCCTACTGACGTGTACGACATCACTAGATGCCACAGGAGAGGACGAGCTTGAGCCCACAGGAGCAATTTCGTAAGTCACAGGCGTCACCTGGCGCAGCACGCGGTAGGGCCCTGTGTATCGCGAAAGAAGCTTCTCTGAAAGTCCGACGTGACGAGAGGGCGACCACAGGAGCACGAGCGCACCAGGTGAAAACTGTACGTCACGATGGCGGGCGTTGTACTGACACTGCTGAGTGGTCTGTGAGGCCGTAAGTCGAGCACGGGCAAGCTGGCGTGCATGGTCGGCGAGGGCGATGGCGTCGCGCGCATACTCGCTTGTTGAGACCGCAGCAGGAGGAAGTGCCGTGTCTAGGGGCAAGGTAGGTTCGCGACCGTACAGTAGATAAAAGGGAGAAAATCCGGCGGTGTCGTGCCGGGAAGAATTGTACGCAAATGTTACGTAAGGAAGGGCAATGTCCCAGTCGTGGTGGTCCTTGGAAACGTACTTGGCCAGCATATCGGTAAGAGTACGGTTTAACCGCTCTGTCAGGCCATTGGTTTGAGGATGGTATGAAGTAGTCAGTTTGTGTTGAATGTAGCAGGAACGCACAATGTCAGCGATAACTTGCGAGAGGAAGTTTCGACCACGGTCAGTAAGCAGCTGTCGCGGGGCGCCATGAAGTAAGATAATGTCACGCAGGAGAAAGTCCGCGACGTCAGTGGCGCAGCTGGTAGGGAGAGCCCGAGTGATAGCGTATCGGGTGGCGTAATCAGTCGCGACGGCTACCCATTTGTTCCCAGAGGATGACGTGGGAAAGGGACCGAGCAGGTCTAATCCAACACGAAAGAACGGTTCCACAGGGACGGTGATCGGCTGGAGATGACCGGCAGGTAGCACCTGAGGTGTCTTCCGACGCTGGCACCGATCACAGGCAGCAACATAGCGTCGAACGGAGCGAGCGAGACCAGGCCAATAGAAGCGGCGGCGGACGCGGTCGTACGTGCGGGTTACCCCAAGATGTCCTGCAGTGGGTGCGTCATGCATCTCAAAGAGCACAGTCTGTCGTAGATGTTTTGGCACGACAAGAAGAAGATCAGGGCCATCAGGGAGGAAGCTCCTTCGGTACAGAATGCCGCCCTGGAGGACATATCGGTGAACGGATGCGTCGGTAGGTGTAGAGCGCAGACGCTCGATGAGTACTCGCAGCGATAGGTCTCGGTACTGCTCATCGGCGATGTTAGCGAAGGCAGACACAGAGAAAATGCCGTCGGCGGTACTACTGTCGGCGTCGGCAGGCTCGTCTACCGGGTAGCGAGACAGGCAGTCAGCGTCCTTGTGTAGTCGGCCAGATTTGTAGGTGACAGAGAACGAATATTCTTGGAGGCGTAAGGCCCAGCGACCAAGTCTTCCTGAAGGGTCTTTCAATGAGCATAACCAACAAAGCGCGTGATGGTCTGTGACAACGGAAAAGGATCGGCCATATAAGTATGGGCGGAATTTCGCAACCGCCCAAACTAGGGCCAGACACTCACGCTCAGTGATGGAATAGTTGCGCTCCGCGGGTGAGAGGAGCCTGCTGGCGTAAGCGATAACACGGTCGTGGCCACGCTGGCGTTGTGCCAGTACTGCTCCAATTCCGTGACCGCTGGCATCAGTACGGACTTCGGTAGGCGCAGAAGGATCGAAATGGGCCAGAACGGGAGGCGTTGTGAGAATGTCGATTAGATGAGAGAATGCAGAGGCCTCGTTATCGCCCCACTGGAAAGGAGCGTCTTTTTTCAAAAGGTCGGTTAGTGGTCGTGCTATGGCGGCGAAATTCCTCACGAAACGGCGGAAGTACGAACAAAGGCCGATGAAGCTGCGCACATCCTTGACACACTTCGGAACAGGGAAGTGCGTAACAGCATGGATCTTGCCTGGGTCCGGTTGCACTCCGTTCGCGTCAACGAGATGTCCAAGGACGGTAATCTGGCGATGGCCGAATTGGCACTTCGATGCGTTGAGTTGCAGACCGGCTCGCCGAAAAACGTCCAGGACTGCTGAGAGGCGCTCGAGGTGCGTAGCGAACGTTGGGGAGAATACGGTAACGTCGTCCAAGTAGCACAAGCACGTGGACCATTTGAAACCGTGAAGAAGGGAGTCCATCATGCGTTCAAAAGTGGCAGGAGCGTTACATAGGCCGAACGGCATCACCTTGAATTCATAAACACCGTCGGGTGTTACAAAGGCAGTCTTCTCGCGGTCGAGATCGTCCACGGCAATCTGCCAATAGCCGGAGCGAAGGTCAATAGAGGAGAAATAGCGAGCACCGTGGAGGCAGTCAAGGGCGTCATCAATCCGAGGTAGGGGATACACGTCCTTTTTGGTAACCCTGTTAAGGTGCCGATAATCCACGCAAAAGCGCCATGAGCCATCCTTCTTTTTTACCAGCACAACCGGTGACGCCCAAGGACTACATGACGGTTCAATAATGTTCTTGGCAAGCATTTTGCGAACTTCTGCGTGAATAACTTGACGCTCAGCTGGTGACACTCGATACGGGCGGCGATGAATAGGAGGGGCATCGCCGGTATTAATGCGATGTTTGACAGCTGCAGTTTGGGCTAAAGGACGATCGTCAAAGTAAAAAATATCGTGGTAGGAAAACAGAACGCGGTAGAGTTCACGAGCGTGCTCGGAGGGCAAGTCGGGGGCAATCATTTTTCGTAAGTCAGCGATGGTACAATTTGTCGACTGCGATGGGAGAGGAGTATCGGATGAAGTGTCGTCTACTGCAATGGATGCTACTGAGTGATCCTCGAATGAACAAAGCTGGGCCAAAGACATCCCACGTGGCAGCACTTGTGTCGTCAAGCCAAAGTTGACCACTGGCAGGCAGACGCAATTCGCCGTAATAGATAAAACTGTGTGGGGTACTGTGATCCCGTGTGTAAGGAGGACGTCTGGCATAGGAGCCGCGATGTAGTGACCGTCGGGGACTGGTGGGGATGACACTAGGTCAACGTAGGTCAGTGCCGAAGGTGGCAAGCGAACGAAGGCGGCGGAACTGAGGCGACTGGGGTGTGGTTCAGCAGGATCCAGAACAGGCAGGTCAAGGCGGAGAGTACTGGCGGAACAATCGATGAGAGCAGAATGTGCGGAGAGGAAGAGCCGAGGATGATGTCGTGGGGACAGTGGGCGATGACTGTGAATAGCACGATTGTTGAGCGATCGGCGAAGGAGACGCGGGCGGTACACATACCAATGACGGGGGCTGTTCCGCCATCGGCGACACGGACAACAGGCGTCGTGGCGGGCGTGATAATTTTCCTGAGCCGGTTACGAAGGTCAGCGCTCATTACGGACAAATGCGCCCCAGTGTCTATGAGAGCAGACACAGAAACACCGTCGACTTGCACGTCAAGAAGGTTCAGATGAGTGGGCAAAGTCAGTAGAGGATTTGGCGGCGTAGGGGGCAATGCAGCGTCACCTCGAGGCGCTGCATCGTCTAGTTTTCCGGCTGGGAGCGGCGTCCGAAGGGAGTCGGCGAATAGGAGCGACGGGGCTGGGGAGAGCGAGATTGTCGTCGTTGGGGCGAAGGCGAACGAGAATAGGGGCGGTTCGTTGCAGGAGAATCAGTGGCGGCATTATCGGAGCGTGCGGCATAGGGACGAGAAGGGCCACCTGAGGGACGAGAGTAGGCAGTAGAAGTAGACCGGATCGGGGAACTCCAGCGACTACGACAGTGCCGAGAAATGTGCCCGATGCGATGGCAGTGGAAACAAATAGGCTTGTCGTCAGCAGTGCGCCATTCAGATGGGTTGCGGAAACGTGGTGGGTAAGAAGATGCGGGACGGGGCGAAATCGAAGAAGCCGGGCGGGTATCAGGGCGATGGGCCGAGCAGATGGTGTGAAGACCCATGTTTTCAAACTCCTGGCGGACAACTGCCTGGATCAGTGAGACCGTGACTGCAGATGTGGTGGTGGGACTGGAGTCGAAGGCAGCCGGATAGGCGGCCTCGATCTCACGCCGGACGATCCTGGTAACATCGGCAGTGTTGGTGGGACGAGGAGCGTCGGCACAGGAAGATGTCGCTGGGGTGTTGGGCAGACGGGCAAACTGCTGGTCAATACGTTGGCTTTTGGCGAGTTCCAGGCGGCGGCACTCTTTTATAACAGCATCCACCGTGGCTACGTTGTTGCAAACGAGCAAGTTGAAGGCGTCATCGGCAATGCCTTTGAGGATGTGGGAAACCTTGTCTGACTCAGTCATGTGGGTGTCAACGTTGCGGCACAGAGCCAAGACGTCCTGAATGTACGTGACGTAGGGCTCCGTTGACGTCTGCACACGACCGGAAAGCGCCTTCTGCGCGGCAAGTTGGTGACCGTAGGGGTTGCCGAACAAGTCTCGAAGCTTTTGCTTAAGCGAATCCCAACTGGTCAGCTCATCTTCGTGCGTCCGATACCAAACGCGAGGTGTGCCACCGAGGCAAAAGACGACGTTGGCGAGCATGATAGTTGGGTCCCACCGGTTATATTGCGGCTGACGTGTTCGTAAAGGCTGATCCAGTCCTCGACGTCTTCCCCATCTTTTGCCGAGAATACGCCAGGGTCACGGGGAGCGGAGAGGGTGATGTAGGCCGTCGAAGGGGCAGCAGGTGTCGGAGCCGGTGGAGTCGGGTTGGCGTCGCCGGGAGCCATGAAGGTAGGCTCGACGTACCGTCCACTGCGAAGCTCCATGACGAGGTACAGGGAACGTCCACCTCCACCAAATATGTTACGTAGGAAGACGCAGATGACAAGCTATGTACAAATATATTTACAAGGAAAATACGCTGCGCTTGGCCAAGAGGCAACAGCCCGCGCTAGCTTCTAAATCGTCGTCGTCGTCTTCACACTGCTGGCCTTTCGTGATCGCACATATTGTGCCGTAGCAATATTATAAAAAAAACTTTTTTTCCTTATTAGAAAGATATTAAGTTTCGTAGACTCATCAGGTGCACCTCCAAGCATGCTTTGCCAAACCTTGACTAATTGAACGTACAGCATCTTGGCGAACAGTATGATACGGGACCGCCAAACTGTATATATACATGCAACAAAAGTAAATGGAATAAATAGTGATCATCACGCTTCTTTTTGCTGCAGTCATTTTTATTTTGTCATGGCTAAATACTTTGCAAGGGCAAACATACTTTGAGCTAATATAAGAATGCCATTTATTTATTTATTTTGTCGTAAGCCCGTCATAAATAAGTCTTTGAATGTCACTGCGCGATGTCCTGTCTGCATAATGGCCAAATAAAAAGATTGTATTTTTTTCTTGTCTGTGCTTTCCTGTATGTACACTTAAACCACATCATCCACAACAACCTGCTCTGAGGTATCTTTTTTTGTTTTTTACTTCAAGCAGAACCACACACCTTAGCGAGGTTTCGTTTCCTAAGGAATTACAAGAAGCAAGTTGGTAGCGGCGAAATATGATTGGGGGCGACATACTTGCCAAGAACTGGATCAAGTGCTAGAACACTTGACATGTTTCAAGTGGTTATGGCAGTGCCCCCATTTTCCAGACCACAAACAGGACAATAAAGGAGGAAGGTGTCTCATAGGCGCAAAACACATCCGTGTCGGCAGGCATTGTACTATACAGTCAATGTGTTTTCTTGTTAGCTTTTGGCGCCCTGGGAATGCCGTTGTTGCAAATTTGGTACTAAAAGATGAAGTTCGCTGTTCTAAAACCGCATTGAAAACGTTACCTTCGTATGTGCACATAATTTTTTTTTTTCATTTATCAGCGATGTGGTGATACAGTACCAGAGAGGCATGCTGTCTGTCTTTAATGGAAAGCTAGAGATGTTTGCCTGTGTGATGGCTTCACATGCTACTTGCATTCTGGCAACATTTGCCAGACTACCACTTCCGCATAGTTCTAAGGCTTTATACACAGGCGCCTGATGTTGCTTACAAATGATTTTTGTGTGCGTTGCAACTTCAGTGACTACAGAGCCGCTCGTGAGCTGGAGATGACAAATGATCCAGTTACTTGCTCTAGAAAAAAGTCGCACTTTCGCCGGAAAGGTGAGGCATGGATAGCGATAGAGTAAGGTATTAGACACAAGGTAAGGCACTTAGTTGTATAGGGGGTATAAATAGCAGGAAACATTCGCTTACTAACTAAACAAGCGTAGTGTCACGCAAGCAAAGGCAATGAACAGACCTCATGCTATCACCGCGAGAATTCACTGTTCAAACGCTAGTGTGATGAGGAGCGCCAGCAGCAGAGAGCACACCTGATTGTCCCAAGGTGAATGCTTCGTGCAGCGGCTCGCTTCGGCATTTCAACAGTGGCATATATCCAAAATTCGACCTCCAACGCGACCTCCAACACTACGCGCGCGTGAAGACAGGGCGCATGAAGCCACCGACGATCTCGACTCGCTCTTAGTCCCGGTAACCGCCGTAGATGACCTTCAGCATACGGCTCTCGGGCCACGTAAGCGTCGGCCACGTGAACAGCCATACGCAGCCACGGTGGCGCTAGGGGAAGAGACGCGCCTTCCTCCCCTAGCTCGCGCTGGACCTCGGGAGTTCCAAATTGGGCGCGCGGGAGGACAGCACGTTAGGCCACCGTCCTTTTCGACCCATCTTCGCATGCTTGCCCTCGCACACGCAGCATACGGCGCCCAACCGCCCATTCTACCCTCACTAGGACTTTATTCGGGGCATCACGGTGACGGCGAAATTTCACCTAGATTATCTGTACAATTACTATCCAAATAATAAAGCAAAGCTGCTTGCAGTCGGTTAGTTCAATGGCTGTAGCTGAAGTCCAACGGCATAGTATACTGGCAGAGACGGATATATCCCACCTACCATGCTTTGGTATAGCTGTGTACTGCACATTTAGCGACATTATACGATCTCTGCCTCTATCATCTTTGTGCCTCAACATATCCGACTGTCATAGCATGATTGGCGAACAGCTGGTGGACCGGGCTTAACTACAAATCCCCTTCTCTGGTTGGCTTATTAATTTCCTCAAGTGTCTAGGTGTGGCTGCTTAACAAAATTGATAAGTAAGCTACCGCTGGTGCTTCCCGAAACAGTAACTGTAGGACGTAATCAGGAGGGGGATTGGCCGAGCTTTAATGCAAGAACACCAAAGAACCACGTCGAAGTCTTAACAAGAACAAGAAAGAAGCTAGTAACGCGTAAAGGGACCGTATAATGTAAACGATTCAGAAATGTTTTTCTTCCAATCTCCTGACGTCAAATTTGCGTAACCGCCGACGCAAGCATCGGGCGGTCACCCGCAGGATTGTCTGAAAAAACCAATCAAATGCTCCCCTCGTTCATAGGTCACTTTTGTTTGCTTGTAAAACTAATAACATTGCCTGCACTGAGCGGCTTGTCTTATCTAATTGGCTCACAAGAGGCGAGGAGCATGCAGAAGTGGAGAGGGATTCGATGGGGCTGAGCCACTGCACTGAATATTGATAACCGGCCGAAGAGGGTGGTGGTGGCGTCTGCGATTGGTCCGCTTTCTCACTTAGCTTGTGGCGGCTCGTCGAAAATCGCGGCGGCATACAACGGAAGCTTAGAATGACCCTAAAACGGATCCTCGGCAAAGAAGAGTTGGCAGAACGAGATCGTAAACCTGCCTAAAGTTCTCGAAAACCTTACAAGGCCACGCAGAGTTTTATTACACGCAAATAAACCCGTGCCTTGCGGCAGGGGCGAAAGACCAGTGCCGGAGTACAGAGGCTAGAAGGTTTTCCTAGTGTCGTGAACGGCCGCCATTTCAAGGGGCCCCTGTGAAACCAGTTTGGATGCACTGCGTAGGTGGCGCTGCAGCTACCAGGCGAGTTTTGGCCGCGCTGCTCTAGGCGCGCCGTTCGCCCAGCCAGTTGGCAAGTGCGCGCGGGCTGGGATTTGTGCGTGATTTGTTTGTGCCTCTAGATGCACGTGTAATAATGCCGACAAAAAAGGTCGCACGTGTTTCGTGCCGCTCTGCAAAGGTGGCTACAAGTCGTCGAAAGAAAAAGTGTCGTTCCGCGCCCCGTCCGACCCTCATCGGTCGCAAGAATGGGCTCGAAACATAACGCGAGATGACAAGGCTCTCGACGAAACCTGTGTCGTGTGCTCAAGACATTTCAGCGAACGCTACGTTCAAAGCACGAGATAAATTGCTACTTTGTCCCGGCTGTTAGATTGAGCCTCTCTCACCTGGCCAACATACACAGTATGGAAAAGCGTACTTCTCGAAACCCTGCACTGTGACGACGTCCGTTATGCAATACTTGCCTACGATGCAAATACTCAAGAAAGCTTATCTTGAACCAGTTCAGCTGGCAGCATAAGAAACGACTAACGACATTGAAAGAAATAAATGCAAGGAAGCGAAAATCCCTTGACTTATACCGCCCCCCCCCCTCCCCCAAAAAAAAAGAACTTTCAGCAAGACCGTCAAAGACCTCCGGGTACTCCCGCAGTCCATCCTAACTATTGTGCTGGAGGAGAAAATCGGAGGCCTTCCTCCAAAGCAGCGCCTTGGTGTGAAGGCATGTTTCGAGGCAGCTTCCAGAAAGTCAACCCGGGGCATGCGGTTCAATCAGCTGTGGGTGTTGGAATGTATCCTCATGCGGATGAGGAGCCCACAGCTCCTGATCCGCATTTGCAAAGGGACAACGTCTGAAACATCGACACGACAGAACGGTTTCTAAAACTAATGGAAAGACTAATTTTTATAATGTCGTCTAGAATCCCATCAAAAGGCCTTCGTGCTGATTCAAGAAGTGCACACTTTTTTAATGAGTTTATTGTTTTTCTCAATGAATGGGAAGAATATGCTGCACACCATGGTGGCGGCTTTTTAAGTGCAGGAACTGCCCTTGGGCTGCGTGTAACGCTGCAAAGCACACTGCCGCTTGTAAAATACCTAACCACGTCCCTGCAATACAAGTACTTGTTGACCGCAAACCTAAGCCAAGACAGGATGGAGAATGTATTTGGTATTGCGTGCCAGTGCTTCGGTTGCAATGATCATCCAATAGTGGGGCAGTTTTTGATAATTATCAACAACCTGGCTTTCTACAGCCTCGCAAAGCCGCCAAAAGGAGCAAAAGTACCTGCAGAAGTAGTGACTGCCCTCTTGCAGCCATCTCATGTCCCCAAAGAAAAAAAATGCGCGAATAACTGAACTTGTCGATAACTTACTGGATGGCGGAAACTTGGCTTCTGCTGCATGCAGAGCTGCTCGAGGAGCACAGCAGCCTGAGCGATCCTCAGAGCTGTGTAGACAAAAAAAAAAAAAGTGACAGCAGACTAATCTTTTTATGTAGCTGGGTATGTTGTAAAAGCAATCCTTAAAAGATTTCCTTGCCCTCAATGTGCAACTTGTTTCAGCACTTTGTCTTTGCAAGCCGAGTCAAACAACAATACCTCGCTTACTCGAAATTTTGACCATGGAGGCTTAGTTTATCCATCAAGGCCAATTGAACAGCTCATAGCAAAGCTTGAGGACGCATTTACGGTGTTTTTAAGTCGCAATAAGCTACACGCAGATAGCATGGTCAGCTTTCTGCATTTTCTTCAGGGACGTGAGCTTCAAGGTGAGAGCTGCGAGGAGCATGGACGTCGAATTACGACAGAAGTGATGAAGTTTTACGCCTTGACTAGGATGCATTTTCTTGTAAAGTCAGTAAACAAAGCGCGCAGCGATAAAAGAAAAAGCTGCTGAAAATGAGGCGCTGTCGGTAGCCTCGCACAGGGCACTTCCCACAAGGAAAGGCATTAGTATATTGTTGCCATGGAACCTTGTGTAATAAAGACATTCCGCCCTGCAATTTGTCCCGCTTCATTTTCTCGTTTCGGTATCATGTACAAGATGTGTTCTTACGCTTCTTTACGGCGCAGCAGGTCGGGCCCGATGTGACGCTTGCATTTGCTCCTGCCGCGGCACGCTCTTGGCGTTACAGCTAGTCCGTGTCGAATCTAAATGACAAGAGAACCTATGCCAGAGTTTGCACTGTCTTTAGCACTTTAACGCCTTGTCAAAGCAGTGACAGCAGCACACACACGATCAACCGACTGAACCACAGAGCACTACCCCCATGAGAGCTTCTTGCGCCTGCCCGCGCGCCAGCGGGCGGTAGCGCCATCTGCCTTGCGCATAGCAAGTTATTTCAGCTGCGCCGGCTCGGTCGTGACACTAGGAAAACCTTCTAGCCTCTATAGCCGGAGTGAACGGCGGCAGCCATCTTTTATTCCTTTCGGAATGGGGCAGCCTGCTGCTGTTCAGAAGAAAATTCAGTTTTGTTCGGCATATTAATGCATCTTTATGACGTCGTGCGAGAGGCTGGTGGAGTAGGTGCATCCCTAAATCTTTTGACCAATAGCCCACGGCTAATGGCAAAAAGGCGTCGAATCAGAAACAACTATTTTTGTTTTGTTCGATCAAATTATTCATAATCAGTGTCTACACGTCATGTGAGATGGAGAGCTATCGGAATAAACGAGTGGGCAAAAAAATCTCCCATATATGCTCATCCGAGCTCATCATAGTGAAGCTGTATAATTAAGTTCTCAAACACTTAGGGAGTCCTAGGGGTCTGTTTCGCCCCTAGACTGAAAGCGCAACGAGATCGGCCCAGATCGAACAGGCTTTTAACTTTTCTTCTCCGGAGTACAAGTTCCATCGTCGTTTTAACACAGACATGACATAGATATGAGTACGTACGAGTGTATAACAGATTGCAGGAAATGGTTGAAGCTTAGTTACCGTATTTACTCGCATAATAGGCGCACTTTTTTTTCAGAAAATCCGGCTCGAAGTTCGGGGTGCGCCTATTACGCGGGGTAAAATTTACGGAATTTTTTCAACTCGCATTCCCGCGCTTTAAATTTTAACATATGTCAGGAATATGGCTACTCTCACATAATTCACCAATAAATCCAGCATAAAAGGGAAAATAAAAGCTACCTACTTACCTTTTAATGAACAGGCGAGAGACGTTGACTGAACACACACGTAAAATTTATTAAGACTATTCAGAGTCCGAGTCGGAGAGAACATCCTCATCACCGCCGGGTGGAGACTCGTCTTCCTTGTCTGAGCTCCACAGCATGTCGTCTTCGCTTGCATTCAGTGCATTGGAGATCCCAGTCTTCTTGGAACTTTTCCTGACGACGTCATCTGAGATCTCTCGCCAAGCTTCCACGATCCATTCGCACAGCATTTCCATAGGCGGCCTCTTAATTTTGCCACCGGGGGTTAGTTGACGCTGTCCTCCAGCCATCCAATTGGTGTAGAGCCTTCGAACGTTGTCCTTAAAAGGCTTATTTAGGGAAACATCCAAAGGTTGCAGCACGGAAGTGAGGCCTCTCGGAATCACGGCAATATCCGTACGCACCTCTGACAACTTCTCTCGTACACGTTCTACGAGGTGCCCGCGAAAACTGTCTAAAACGAGCATGGCCGGATACAACAGCGCTGGCACAACGTTGTGCGCCTCCTCAGGGTAAGTCCGTGGCGTCGCATGAAGCGCGTTGTCCATCCGGAGCTTGCTTTGAAGTCTTTCGCTTCGATGCCCTGCGCTCGGGCAATTCTGCGCGCCTCCGTCTGCACTATGTCGAGAGACACTGCACAACCGTCCTGTCGAAGGCACCGTATGTGTTGAACTAGTTGATCTTCTACTTGCGGATACTTTCCCAACTTTGCACTGTGGAAGGCCCGTCGCGACTTCTTTGTGGCCTGAAGTTTTTCTTGCTGACCTCGCCAGTAGCGAACGCTTGTCTCTCCGCCACTGAAATGCCTGCTTGCAGCACGGTTCCCATGCTCGAGTGCATACTGCACAGCTTTCAGTTTGAATGCAGCCGTGTAGCTGCCGTACTTGCCCATTGCGGAACACGCGACCACACGAACTGCACGCCGTTTGCAAAATAGCGAGATGTGGCGATTTGTCTTTTCTTTGCCTGTGTTATAGTGGCTAGTAGCCACCATACCCAACGTTCTTACGAGACGGTTCTTATACCCGTGTCACACGGGCACATTTGGAAGGCCTTCCAGTCGACGGCCTTCGAAACGCCAGAACTCTATCGACTCAAAGGAGTTGTCGCGCTGCTACACGGCACTTTTGAAAGGCCGTTGAGTGGTTCCGGCGTTTCTCGCCAAATTGTGTGGCGTTGCGTATCTTGATTTTCGTTTTCATGTCGCAAAAAGTTAAACAACATTAAAACCACTTAAAAGCACTATAATTTCTTTTATGTTTGTTTATAGATTAAAACAATTGTTTATACATTGCTTTACATGTATGTTTAGTTTTTAAGTTGTTGAGTAGCGAAACTGCGGCAACGTTTGCGTCGCTGCACGTCGCTGTTGTCGAGAGTGTGTGTAGTTCGCGCATATCAAGTGGCAAAAATACTTTATTGAATAATTGATAACACTCATATATAGTATTTTTAGAGCATTTTGGTTTGATTTGTTCTCTCTAACTGTGAGTTGGAGCACACTGTGAACGAGAGGGCATGTTCGCGCCGTTTCCGTTTCCGTTGCTCAAAGGCCATCGAGATTTCGATAGAGTTGTAAGGTGCTCCGTTGACTCGATACACTATTGACTCGGCGGCCGTCGAAACCGCCCGTGTAGCAGCTCGAACTTGACCTTTGAGTCAACTGACTATCGGTTGGAAGGCCTTCCAAACGCCCGTGTGACACGGGTATTAGACATACTTCAGTTTCGCAGCTCCCTATGCGAGCCCATTGGCCGACGTGGCCGAAACGGGTGTCACTGAAACTACCGGCGCTGCAGTCGCGTCTTTCGTCATGCGCCGCGCGTCGTCTGCTCCTGCAGTATTTCAAAATGTCGTCGTCCTCAAAGTGGAGTTCACACACTTTTGATTTGTTTGTGAGGCGTTTGTCTTTTCGCTGTAGCATGCGTTCCCAACTTTTAAACTCTCAAGCGTCTTGCGGCGGGTCGAAAACATGGTGACCAGCGGCATCGTGTCTTAGGCTGCTGGTGCAGCCGGGGGCAAAACAGCACGGCATAGGGAACTTCTTGCTGTCATGAGACGCCGAAACGCTTCTTCAAGAAGCTTTTCAAGAGAAAAAATCACGACGCATCACACAACACCTACAAAACGGAGAAGGATAACGACAGACGATGCAGCGCAACCAACATGAAACCAGAAGTGAAAGCAGAAGTCATGTTTCAAGTTCATCACCGGGAACGCATTTACAATACCTAGCTCAGATATAACAAATTTTCACAACGAGGTTCAAAATTAAGAACTGTGAAATAACTACTTCTCAAAATTGAAACCGAAAATCTACCAGAAATCGAGCAACTTCTATCAAAAACGAAACAAAAAGTGACGAAAGACGCGATCGCAGCGCCGCTAGTTCGCGTGACCACCACTTCGGCCATCTCCCAAGCGGAGCTGCGAAACTGAAGTACGTCTAAGAACGTTGACCATACCTGTGTCAGCATGGATGGATGGATGGATGGCGGCTATACCCTTTGTAACGGGCGGCGGCTGGCGCCACCTAGCCTTTTGCTCCCCCTCCTATTTTATTATTATTCGTTTTTTCCTTTCTTTATATCTTCTTTTTCTTAACCTAGTTTTTACTCCCCTTTCCCCCCAATATAACTATCTAAAACAGTACAGGAAGCATTATCTCCCCGATTTATGGTTTTAACTATCCCTTGACTTCCTCCACCAATCCTCTAGCCTCCTCTTCGTTACGGCCACTCTTTTCTCGTCTATTTGCCCTCGTTCCCCGGGAAAACCTAATGCCCCTTCCATATCTGCCACTGTTCCCTCTGCCAGGGTCGGGTGAAGGTCTGAGCATCGCAGCACTATATGCTCAGTGGTCTCCATTTCGGCTCCGCAAGCTGTGCACCGAACGTCCACGTCTTCGAATTTAGCCCTGTATGTTTTCGTTCTCAAAACCCCCGTCCTAGCCTCGAATAATAGTGAGCTGCCCCGCGAGTTATCAAATAAGAGCTCTCTCTTAATCTCCTGTTTTTGTGACCTATGCATTGATAGCGCTGGCTTTCCGAGCATTCTTTCTTCCCACATTTTTCTTTCCATCTCCTTCACCTCCTTTCCCACACTAGAACCACGCTGGACCCCCTCCCTCGGCTGTAGGTATCTATTCCTCAGCTTCCTCGTTCTAAGTGTCCACTTTGTGTTCAAACTTTTCATGTACAGATATTTGTACACTTTTCCTGCCCACCTTTTTTCCTCCAGTGTTGAGAGTCTCTGTTCAAATTTTAGTTTACTTATTGCTTCTCTACCTTCAAATGACGTCTATCCCATGTCCCCCTGCACTCCCTCAATTGGGGTGTTCCCGTGTGCTCCTAAGGCCAACCTGCCTACACTTCTCTGTCTCGTTTCCATGCATGCCTGAACTTCCGATTTCATGCACAGTACTGAATTTCCGAATGTGAGGCCTGGTACCATAACCCCTTTCCATACGCCCCTAACCACCTCGTACCTATTATAGTTCCAAAGTGCCTTGTGTTTCATTACAGCTGAATTCCTTTTCACTTTTTCAATCATAGTTTTTTTCCTGTTCTTCCAAGTACTTTTTGCCCTCGTTTAGCCATATGCCCAAATACTTGTATTTTTCAACATGATCTATCTTAGTGCTTTGTATTTCCAATGGTTCCCCCCTTTCTTCATTGTATACTATTATCCCAGACTTCTCTCTACTGAATTGCAGTCCCAATTTTTCTCCCTCCTCTCCACATATGCTCATTAGTTCCTGTAGCCCTACTCGGGTGTCCGCAAGCAGTACAATATCATCTGCATACATCAGTCCGGCTAGTACTTGAGCTACCTTCTGCCCTTCCAGCATATAGCTTATGTCAGTGCCTATTGTGCTCTGTTCTAGTCTCTTTTCCATTTGGCTCATGTAGATCATAAAAAGCAGGGGTGACAATGGACAGCCCTGTCTGAGACCTCTTATTTTAGCTGGCTTTGTAGTTTCCCCCTCCCATGTTATCTCTACCTCATTATCTGTATAAACTTGTTGTAGGAACTCAATCATCTTTCTATCCAGACCATATTCCCTCAACTGGCTCCATAACTTTTCTCGGTTTACATTATCGTAAGCTCCTCTAATGTCTAAAAAAGCTATCCATAGCGGTTTCTGCCTGGCTGTCGCTATCTCTATGCACTGTGTTATAACAAATAAATTATCATCTAGCCTTCTGTTCCTTCTAAATCCATTCTGCAGTTCTCCCAAGATCTTTTCACATTCTGCCCATTCCTCCATTCTCTCCTTCACCATCTGCATTGCTACTCTGTATATGACTGATGTGATAGTTATTGGCCTGTAGGATTTAATGTTGTCTTTGCTTCCCTTACCTTTGTAGACTAATATCATTCTGCTTGATTTCCAGTCCTGTGGAACATCTCCCCCTACTACTATTTGTTCAATAAGTTGTCGTAACTTTAATTTACTTTTCTGGCCTAATATGCTTATCAATTTCATAGGTATGCCATCAGGTCCTGTCGCTGTTCCCACCGGGACCTTGTGTTCAATTATGTCCCATTCCTTACTTGTCATCCTTCTGTACTCCTCCTCTAATTCTGTCCTGCTGTCGTCATTGTTCTCCATTTCGCTTCCTACTGGCTCTGCAAATGCTGCCTCTATTGTTAACGTAATATATTCCTGCGCTTCCTCTCCCTCTACCTTTGTTCCTTCTGGTGTGGTCAGTGAGTGTTGAACCACCTCTGTCTTCTTACTCTGTTGCCTAATGTGTTCCCAAAATTTCTTAGAGGCATTTCTGTCTTTTTTTCGTATCTCTAGCATCCACTGTACCCCAACTTTTGCTATCTTGGCTTGAATTAATGCCAATGCTTCTCTTTTCATTGCTAAATAATCCTCCCATTTTGTCTCCACCTCTTCTGGTGTGGCTCCCCTTTTCTTCGCTGCTCTGTGTTTTCTGCATGCATCTTTTCGTTGCTCTATGGCCTCCTTAACTTCTCGGTCCCACCAGCTTTTCGGTTTATATTTTCCCTGCTTACTTCCTAGTTGCCTAATCTGTCCCCTCTCTAGCTCTCGTTTAAAATTATCTATTAACTCGTCGTATGTCCACGCCCTTTGTGGTTGCTTGGATACCATTCTTTCAATGTTTTTCGCCACTTCTTGTAGCTGCCTGTCATTCAATTTGCTCATACCTTTCCTTTCTTTAGTTTCTACCAGTGGTACTGTCCTTCCGAAACTGATTTTGATTCATTTGTGATCACTCCCTAGGCTTTTTGTACCTTCCTCATAAATTTCCATACCTCCCAACCGTTCATATAGCTTGTGGGACATTATGCAGTAGTCGATTGTCGAGTGGGTGTTATTTCTTTCCCATGTTATTTTCCCATCGCATTTAATTTCAGTATTAACTATCACAAAATCATGGGCCTCACAAAAATCTACTAACATCTGCCCTGTTGCATCTGTCGCCCCGTCAAAGTATTCCAAATGTGCATTCATGTCCCCTAGGATGATTATCTCCCGTTTCATAGCTAACTCCCTGATGTCCTTGGCCATACATTTGAAATGTTTTGCATTTTCCTCTTTCGACTCATTCCCCGTTTTCAGATACACAACTCCCAGGATTGTCTCAACATTCCCGACGGTGCTCTGGAGCCACATGTGCTCACTGCAGCTCTCCCTTACCCTTTCCCAGTCCTGTCCCTTCACTAGCGCTGTGTAGAGCATTGATGGCGATGGCACCGTTGCTTGTGTCGAGTCACCCAGCCTCCGAGAGTCGCCCAGCTTTCCGAGCTGCCTAAGCGAAGGTAGTGAAAAGCTTATATCCGCGCGGCGGTTTGGAGAGGAGGGGGGTGTGATTGATAGTTGATGGAAGAATTATTTTTCGCTCGTTGATGCGTATTTCTTTCTTTTTTTTTGTTTCTGCGGATGCGTTAGGTCATCGTGCTCACTGGCTTCGCGGCGGTTTGGGGAGGGGGGTGTCGGTAGTTAATGGAAGGGCTAGTTTTCGCGATGTTCTATGTGCTGTGGGCCCTCAGCAGCTGCGACGGCAGCAACACTAATGAGACTAGTAGTCCAGCAAATGCGTTGATAAGCTTGGGTTGTGAAATGTGCTTGCGTTTTTTTTTTTTCACCCGAGATGGAGGGGCAGGAGGGCGTAAATACGTAAATAGTGTAAATGCGGTACTGATCACAGTGCCAAGTTCGGGGTGCACCTATTATGCGCGGAAATAAAAAAATCAAATTTTCCGCGACCAAACTGGGGGTGCGCCTATTATGCGAGTGCGCCTATTATGTGAGTAAATACGGTAATGCGCGTTTATATATGCACCCTCACAGCACTGACCGCTGCCAAAGCCACCCTTATATAGTGCCGTAACTGTTCCAGACCCCGTGATGCCACTTCCAAGAAATGTTTCCTCATTTAAGAAGAAATGGACATATTGAAGCAGAATAGTGAGGGACCAATTGTTTCACCGAGAGGCTGCCGACGTACGTAGTTCGAAAACGACGCTGACAACGCTTCCATCACTGACGTTCATCAAGGACCTCCACAGCTTCTATAATGTTCATGCCACATCCTATATGACCACCTCCTTTGCCACTCAGTCCAAGCACACTTTATTCCAAGGTAGCTGTAGAGAGCACGACTGCCGATTCTTGGCCTATACTTCCAGGAAACCATTCATCCTCACTCGCAAGGTACAACGACCGCATCCAACTCTTTATCTGTTCCCGAGAGCCAGCGCAAGACCAGCTTGTCGTCGTTATACTGCAGTCAATGGTTGATGCTCTTCGCATATTTTATTGCAACAACAATTATATGAACATTTCAGGCGCGCCTCTTATGCCGGCGTCGCTGTCACCGTGAGGTTCCGTATAAAGTCCAAGGTGGATAAAATCATCTCCGCGCGCCGTATGCTGTGTGTGCCAGTGAAAACACATGAGGGTGACCTGGCGATCGCGGCTGAGTCTCGCGCACGCAAGGGAGGAAAGCGGGGAGGAAGCACGCAGTCTTCTGTCGCACGCAAAGCTCCGGGGGGATGGTAGGGTGGGGGCGCATTCTACTCCGGGTGGCCTAAAACAGCGCTATACAATAACATCACAATAAATACTCGCAAACAAGAATGTATAATAATGTACATGAAACTACACTTTTCTACACACTAATAAGAATAAAAAACTTGTTTTACAAAAGTATGAAGCCTAAACTTACAGTAATAAAAGTAATGTAAAGAAATAATAATTGTGAAAATGTGTTTATGGCAAATGAAAACACGGTCCTGTTAACAGTATTTTTTCATGTTGTGTTTAAAAAAGTGCAACGCATGAGATCAGTTAATATTAACAGGAATACGATTCCAAAGTGCAATACCATAGAAGCGAAGTGTAAATATTTCATAGTTGGATTTAATTTTAGGTAAGAGAAAGTTATTGCGCACTGAAATCCTAGTATTATCTTTGTTGATGAAGTTATCAAAACGAAGGCTATCTAATGATATTTCACAATGAAAGAGATGAACTGTAGTGAGAGATAACTTATGATAGAACAGCTGTTGAATGGGTAAGGCACGAAGATGTTGATAGATAGGCAAAGAATGGCAACGGAGTTAGCTAAAAGTCAACAATTTTACTGCCTGGTTTTGTAAACGTTCAAGAGGTTTGAGATGAATTGGATATGTGTTACCCCATGAAGATTAACAGTATGATAAATGAATTTGATATAAGCATGATACAATGAACTAATAACATGATGTTGGAAACATGCAGGTATTTTAATGATAAAGCAGATACCAAATGAAACCTTCTTCATCAGCGAGTTGGCATGGATATTGAATTTAAAGTGTTTGTCGAGAGTAACACCCAGGAACTGAATATTATCAGACAGTGGCATAACTTAATTACTTAAAGAGACAGTTATGGATGAAGCAATCATAGTTTGTAGGTCATGAAATAGTATAAATGTTGTATTTAAAGAATTGATCTGAAGTTGATTATCTCTGCACTAAGAATAGACATTGTTAAGATCGGTGTTATGGGTGTCTTGAAGCGTGGTAACCGATTTCTGCAATGAGTAAATGGTCGTCTTATCAGTATATAACAAACAGATAGAAGTGGTAAGTACATTATATAGATCATTTATAAACAAGAACAACAATGGACCTAGTATCAAGCCTAGGAGAACGCTACCGTTAATTTAGTGGAAGAGAACTCGCTATTAAGGTACACTACTTGAAGGCCTGTTAAACAAGCAACTAAGAATAAGATTTAAAGGTGGGCCAGTAATATTGAAAGGCTCATGCTTATACAGAAGAATAGAATCATCTAGAGTGTGAAATGCTGTTGTGAGATAGATGAATATGGCTCCTGCAACAAACTCTTCGTCAATAAATCGGTTGATGTTATCTAAGAAGTTCATCATCATCAGCCTGGTCACGCCCACTGCAGGGCAAAGGCCTCTCCCATATTTCTCCAACAACCCCGCTCATGTACTAATTGTGGCCATGCCGTCCCTGCAAACTTCTTAATCTCATCTGCCCACCTAACTTTCTGCCGCCCCCTGCTACGCTTCCCTTCCCTTGGAATCCAGTCCGTAACCCTTAATGACCATCGGTTATCTTCCCTCCTCATTACATGTCCTGCCCATGCCCATTTCTTTTTCTTGATTTCAACTAAGATGTCATTAACTCGCGTTTGTTCCCTCACCCAATCTGCTCGTTTCTTATCCCTTAACGTTACACCTATCATTCTTCTTTCCATAGCTCGTTGCGTCGTCCTCAATTTGAGTAGAACCCTTTTCGTAAGCCTCCAGGTTTCTCCCCCTTCGGTGAGTACTGGTAAGACACAGCTATTATACACTTTCCTCTTGAGGGATAATGGCAACCTGCTGTTCATGATCTGAGAATGCCTGCCAAACGCACCCCAGCCCATTCTTATTCTTCTGATTATTTCCGTCTCATGATCCGGATCCGCAGTCACTACCTGCCCTAAATAGATGTATTCCCTTACGACTTCCAGTGCCTCGCTGCCTATTGTAAATTGCTGTTCTCTTCCGAGACTGTTAAACATTATTTTAGTTTTCTGCAGATTAATTTTTAGACCCACTCTTCTGCTTTGCCTCTCGAGGTCAGTGAGCATGCATTGAAGTTGGTCCCCTGAGTTACTAAGCAAGGCAAGATCATCAGCGAATCGCAAGTTACTAAGGTATTCTCCATTAACTTTTATCCCCATTTCTTCCCAGTCCAGGTCTCTGAATACCTCCTGTAAACACGCTGTGAATAGCATTGGAGAGATCGTATCTCCCTGCCTGACGCCTTTCTTTATTGGGATTTTGTTGCTTTCTTTATGGAGGACTACGGTGGCTGTGGAGCCACTATAGATATCTTTCAGTATTTTTACATACGGCTCGTCTACACCTTGATTCCGTAATGCCTGCATGACTGCTGAGGTTTCGACAGAATCAAATGCTTTCTCGTAATCAATGAAAACTATATATAAGGGTTGGTTTTATTCCGCACATTCCTCTATAACCTGATTGATAGTGTGAATATGGTCTATTGTTGAGTAGCCTTTACGGAATCCTGCCTGGTCCTTTGGTTGACAGAAGTCTAAGGTGTTCCTGATTCTATTTGCAATTACCTTAGTAAATACTTTGTAGGCAACAGACAGCAAGTTTATCGGTCTATAATTTTTCAAGTCTTTGGCGTCCCCTTTCTTATGGATTAGGATTATGTTAGCGTTTTTCCAAGATTCCGGTACGCTCGACGTTATGAGGCATTGCGTATACAGGGTGGCCAGTTTCTCTAGAACAATCTGACCACCGTCCTCAATCAATGCCAATTCCATCGGGTAACTATGCCTAAAGTCAAACTGGAATGGAGAAAGAAGGTTAAATTTACTAAGATAGTGCATTAGAGAAACAGCTCCAAGCTAAAGGGAAAGAAGATATCCATATTGGAAGACTTTTCTGCTACCACTAGGCCAATTAGGAAGAAACTTTGGGATAGCACGGCTGAAATTAGGAAAGAGGGTGGCAAAGTAAAACTCGTCTACAACAGAATTAAAATTGGCAATGATATGTTTTAATGGTACTGTTCCAAAATGGAAAGAGTACGCGCCTTCAGGGAAGCACCCACTCACGACCAGACGCCATGACCCACAAATCCCACATTCTGTTGCCTTAATATATGCTATGCTATATGTTAACTATATGTGCTATATGTTAATATATGTTAACTATGCTAGAAGCATAGTTAACAAAAGGGCCGACCTTGAAAGTCTGATTATTGCACACAAACCACACTTCACAATTATCACCGAGACATGGTTACATCAAGACATTGCCGATTTCGAGATTACACCTGCTAGCTAGCTACGGCATTTACAGAAAAGACCGAGATTCCAGAGGCGGTGATGTTGCAATAATTTTCGATGAGTGATTAACTGTGTCTCGCCTGATATTGCAGGAATTGAATGCGTTATCTTGAATGCCAACTTGCACAATTCTTGTTTAATTATCAGAGCCTTTTATCGCCCTCCAATCGCTGAAAGCAATTTCTTTGAAAGCCTAAACGAGTTTTTGTGTGGGCACAGGAATCGTTCAGTTACATTTTGTTGGCCGGCGACTGTAATGTCCCAGATATTAACTGGTTGGATGAATTTCCCAAGGCACTTTCACCAACGGCCAAACACCTTGTCGACATCGTTCTGCTTCATGATCTGTCACAATTAGTAAAGCTGCCTACACGGGTTCAGAGTGGATGTTCATCAACTTTAGATTTGTTCCTCGGAAATTTAAAAACTCTCTCTTGCGATCCAATTATCAGCATTTTTGATGGAATATCTGACCATAAAAGTGTGCCTGACAATGAAACTTAATCCTGTCTTCAAAGAAAAACGCAAAGAAAGACTTGTTCCTGTGTTTGCACGCGCCAGCGATACAGATATTTTAGATGCCCTGGACAATTCCTTTTCCAATTTCATTTCCGAGTATTAAAACAATGCCTCTGTAAACACTTTGTGGAACCGCTTCAAAAATCTGGTCACTTTGTGTATAAACAACTTCGTTTTGACAAAACGCTACATGAGAAGTTCTTCTAACACCTGGATGACGCGCGAGGTTGTTCGTCTAAGGCGCAGGGTTCAAAAGGCTCGAAAAAAGCATCAACTAGGCCCTTCATCGTCTACCGTTGATATGCTGTCCCGGCTACGCGTAACCTTGAAAGACGCCATTAAAAAGGCGAAAGACCACTACCAAACCATTCACTTAAAAGGGTTTCTTGCTTCCTCGCCGCAGAAGTTCTGGCGTTATCTATCTCCCAGGAAAAAATCACTCATCAGTCTTCTTTTGCAAGGGATAGCTGTGACTGATCAGGCGCTAATCGCTGATGCGTTCAATGATTACTTTTGCTCGGTTTTTACCAGTGATGACAACAACGTTCCATGCTTCCCTGGTTTCGACGACAGACCACCTATTGGCGACGTTCATATAAGCGAAGAAGGCGTCTTTTTGCTCTTGCTTAACTTGGATATCAAAAAGTCGCCTGGTATTGATGGTAGTTCTATTGTCTTTCTCTACCGATACACTGAATGGTGCTTGAAATACCTATGCCTAATATTTAGAACATCGCTAGCCAGTGCTGAACTACCCCACGATTGGAAACAAGCCATCATTACTCCCTTTCCAAAGGCAGACGACAAGTCACTTGTGTCATCGTATAGGCCTATTTTCTTGCTCTGTATTAGTGCTAAAACACTTGAGCATATCATATCCAAACACCTGTCAACGTTCCTTGAACAAAAGGACATAATTGACAACCGTCAGCATGGCTTTCACCGGAGTATGTCTACCATTACTCAGCTACACGAAACTATTCATGACCTTTTGTTGGCCATCGACAAGTCCAGTCAAATTGATATCATATTTTTAGACGTCGAGAAAGCTTTTGACCGCGTGTCTCATTCTAAACTGCTCTCAAAACTAAGACCAATACTCAAGAATGATTCGTTACTCGCGTGGTTTGCAGCCTACTTATCCCACAGGTCCCAAGGCAGTCACCGTTGGCCACACACCTTCTAAACCTGCCCCTGTGTAATCTGGAATCCCTCAGGGCTCTGCACAAGGGCCTTTATTGTTCTTGATTTTCATAAATGATTTGGTTAGGGATCTTCCTGTTGTGGCACGGCTTTTCGCAGATGACTGCATGATTTATAAAGAAATGCACACTCCAGCAGATCAGGAATTATTAAACAACGCGTCAAATTGCATACAGACATGGTGTTTGACATGGCAAATGAGTATTAACATTAAGGAAACAGTGGCAATGCAGGTAACACGTAAGGTTCAATCTTTTAAGTTCACTTACGTCTTCAATGGCACCAGTCCATTTGAAGTGTCGAGTTACAAGTACCTAGGCCTATTAATCATGATCTTCGTTGGAATAATCACGCGACTTACATAATTAGGAGAGCTATGAAACGCTTAGGATATTTACGCAGATCTTTCGGTACATCAACGACAGAAATTAAACTCTTGGCCTACAAAACTTATGTAAGACCGATCCTCGAATATGCCGCAGAAGTGTTCAAAAACATTCAACATTCAAAAACTCGAGAAAGTACTGAGGAAATCGGTCAGATTTATTTATAACTCTTATAGTTGGAAAACATCCCCTACAGCCCTCTTACAGACAGCCAATTTGGAGAGCTTAGAGACAAGGCGGTATCGTGATAGACTAAAACTCTTCTATTTACTGTATCATGATAAATTAGGAATAGATAAGAATTAATACTTTCAACCATTACAGTGAAGGCAAACTCGATCCTTCCACTCCAGGAAAGTCGGTGAATATTTTGCCAAAACGAATGCTTTTTTAAATACTCATTCTTCCCGCGTACAATCCATAATTAAAACGACCTGCCCGCTGAGGTGGTCGAAAGTCCCACTATTTCGTATTTCGTGTGCGCACTTGACCATTTGCGATAATTGCCTTCTGTTTATCAAGCGTTTTTTGTTCATGCATTTTTTATGTGCGTTCGTTCTGAGCTGTAACATCAAATACTCTTTGTTATGCGCAGTGCTGAGTGCTGTCATGCGCGGCGTTAGGATGCTGTTTATGCGGAATTTTTGTATCCTTGTATTGTTTCACTTGCATTCTTTCTTGCTTTATATATGAGCTGCGATATCGTATGCTCACTTTGTTATGTGCAGTGCCGAGTGCTATTACACGCAATGTGAGGATGGTGCTGATAAGGAATTTTTGTACCATTGTATACATTTATTCTTGTATTGTTTCATATATACCCACTCCTGCCCAAGGCCTGACACTCAGGCCAGCAGTATGTATCAAATAAATAAATTAGATCACTGTAAATATTTTTTGCAAAGGCCTTACTTAAAAACGGCAAATGCAAATAAAGCACAGGACAAAGAGAAAATGACTGAGGGCTACGTGAGAGATGTCGTAGAACACTAGGCGATAACGTATTCTGGCAAGCGGCAAAATGATCCCTAAAAGCATTTCATGTCAGTCTCGTTAGTGCATACCACATTGTTGTAAATTATTTTTAATGCCCGTGCCAGACTGAGTAATATTAAGAAATTATTTAATAAGCTCCAATTACACCTCGTATTCATTCCATTCTCAATTATCCGTATTTCATAACAGTTCCGTTTTGCACGTCTACGATGCGGTATTGCTATAGTTCCTAAATCCAGTTCCCAAAGCTGTGTTGAAAGGCAGCAATTTCACCTTTTTATGAAGATTATTCTTTTTTATTATAGAGTGCAGTAACATATTTGTAATCCATGGATTTCTAGGAGACGAGAATCTATGATTAAAGAACACATGAATTGTGCAGTCTTTAGTATGGTTTGTTATTGCTGATAAAAATATTAAAAATGCCCTCTCAGGACAGCTCTTCATGAAAAAAAAAAAGGTTGTTCCAACAAGTGCCTGGTATGCCTTCTGTATAAATAAGGTTTCATTGAAATAACTTTTAGTAGAGTGGCGACTCTGCGTACGTTTTATGACACCCAGAAAGAACAGCGGAGGAAAGGGGTCAGCAATGGAATAATCTATTACTCCAGTGGTATAATCGGAAGGTGACGAGGAAAATATATTAGCTATCAAAGTGCAAGAGCCAGAAGTGCTACATCTTGTTGGAACATCGATTAAGGAAGAGAAACCGTAGCTAAATAATCAGTTGATATAATCGGAGCATGACTGGCACTTGGGATTGAGTATTTTAAGTTAATGTTACGACAAATGATGATGTTCTTGTTTCCATTGGTTAAGACCCTGAGTATATCTTCTAGCTCTGAACAAAAGTCCGAATAAAATTATGATGGAGAACACGATAAATGGATGTCAGGATTGTATTCCGGTTAGTGAGTGACAGGACATTCCGACTGAACTCCAACCAGACAGACCCGCACAACAAATTGCGGAACGAAAGATCGCGACGACGAGTGTCCGCGATCGACCAAGCCAAAAAATGGCAGATCCACCGCTTCGCTGGACCCTATAGTAACTATATTCACTGATATATCCTGGCGGACCAAATAGATTGCCATCTACTGGTGTTAGCCATGTTTCAGAGACGCATATTAAAGAAAAATTATGGCTAAGCATAGAAAGAAAGCATAAAAGGTCATCATGATGCATGCCGAGATTTCGAATATTGCAGCGAATGAATGAAAATGTAGGTGAATTGTCCTGTAGCAACGTTTTCATCTGATCACACTAAAACGTGCCTCTACGCGTGGTGAGGATTTCACGTGGAAAAAAGGAATGCAGGCACACTGACCACACAAAATAGGCCAGAGCGTTTACGCCCGAGATGCGATAAACGCGACTATTCTCAGTCTTTCTGGTTTTGATCACGCAGTTTTCAGCCTAGAGGAATCGCCACTTCTTATTTTTTATTTTTTTTTTTCAATTCGAGAGCTTGCGCGAACAGTCCCTTGTTCTCTGGAGTGAGGTGATCATTCCCGAAAAATGGGGAGCCACTGTTTCGCAAAAATTCAACGGCTGATGTGGTGAGCCTAGACTTTTTAGCTTTACTAATGAATTCCGCTCGCTTCAATCTAGAACAGAAACGCGTGATAATGTTCTTGTCTTTCTTTTTTTGCGAGGACACGATGAGCAATGTCAATGTTGAAGAGGACGATAGGATAGCCAATCTTTTCACCAATAGTTTGTTACCGCCAGGCAGTTTTCACCTTCGGTGACGGGAATGTCTTTTATTTCTACGTTATTCAAGCAAAAATACTGCTCGAGAGACATGAGACGTTGAGACAGCTTTGCATTATAATCCTTCAACAACTTGTTTTCCTTCAAGATGGTCTTGTTCTGGACTTTCAAGGATTCATACAGTCCATTAAACATGCCAAGACTTTCTTGCACTGATTTCATTTCAGCATGTAGTGTAGCTATTTCTTTCGCTAGGTCAGCACACGACAGCATCCTCAAGAAAGCACAAAGACACTTGCCGCAACAGGTCAGCGGCAAAGATGGATTAGGAAATGCACAAGTTTGTAGGAGACAAACCTGTACGAAGTAGTGGGACGAAATTAGTTGCCTGTTCGCTGCCACAACCCTTGCTGCCCTTGATGCCTACACAGACTACTCATGCTTCGTCAACTCTACACTGTTAAAAAAAGCGCAGTCATATTACGGTAAAACAACCTGCTAACTCTTGATGCCAGGGAGTTCCCGTAACGATACATGATACTACTGCAGCCGTAGTTACCAAGCAACATTATCAATGCCGTAACTCAAGAAACTACCTTTGAAGCCGTAGTGTTCCTTAACATTACCAATCCCATACCACAAGAAACTACCAATAAATCCGTAGTACCTCCCAACGTTGTCGATGCCGTACCACGAATGAAAACTTTTAAAGCCATAGTTACCTACCAACACTGTCAATGCCGCACCAAGGGTGAACGGTTATGTAACTGTAACATGCAAGTTCAGGGTCGGAACCGCAACTGGTGCACGAGGGATCTCACCTGTGAGAAACTGTGACTGTATGGACACTATAATGAATTTGTGCGGTTGCTGTGCTGTTGCGCAGGTTTCATGAATAATGTAAATACTATCATAAAATAATGCAACATAAGCAGATGGAAGAAAAGGAATCTCAACACCAGTGATTGCTACAGGTGCTCGTGTGTCACTCCTTTCCTTCTGTCTTGTGCAGCATTCCCCATTGTCGTAGCCATCCTGTTACGTAGTCTAATTCAAGTGGAACTCGTACTGTCAAGTTCATTAGGAAACAAAGATACTAGCCAGAATAATGAACAAAACGACCTTTTGGTTCTTGTATGGGAATTAGGAGCTGAACTTTTGTTGGGGAGCTTTCTCCTTTTCTAACACGACCGAATGTCTTTCATGCAGCAATAATTGATACTCCATAAAAGTTACATGAATACTCAGGATAGTCTGGAAAAAAGACAAACACAAGAAGGTAAATTTTCAATTGTGTATTCAAAGAACATGAATGTCAGCCAGGACATGAGCCTGTTTTCGGCCATCAGAGGAGCTGAAAATGAAAAGCAGGAAATGCAAGCCAGTACCTGAAGTCAACCAAGCAATAAACAGACTCACAGAGCTCCATTTCTTCTTGAATGATGCAATCTCCGCGCACGCTGCCAGAGCTTTCGAACGGGCACCTTTGCTCCTTTTAATTTGCTGGCGTGTGCCCTCCTCTTCTGATATGCCGACGAGGTATCCGGAATGAATAAGAGATAGGCAGGTGACAAATGCAATTAACAACAGCTACGCAAAAAAACATTGTGGTAATTAAATTAAATTCCCAGGTTGGCGCTGCATCCTCTACTAAGCTTGGTACGTAATTTCAGCCCCTACCAGTAGATACACACAGATCTCCGCAGCTACAGACAATAATCTATCAAAATCTTGGCACTCATGCTAGGCTATTCCACGCTGCAATGGAAATATGCAGCCATGACAGTATCCATGTTATGAACAGCTTGTATATGTATATCTGTTCCTGCATTCTTAACAGGCATAATCAGTGATGGACCAACTCAGCAAAGAAGAAATTATACTTTCAATCTAACACAATGCAGAAATGAAAGGGCATGTCTTCCTGATGGAGAATTCAAAATCAGTATAATGAAAATAAAACCAAATCTCAGCAAAGAAGAAGTTATACTTTCAATCTAACACAATGCAGAAATGAAAGGGCATGTCTTCCTGATGGAGAATTCAAAATCAGTATAATGAAAATAAAACCCTAGGACACTAGTCCAATAAATCTGCCTTGTGTTCATTTTCTTGAGTAATACTGTCAACAGGCAATGCTATCTGTACAAGTGCAAGGCAGATTAAGCACACCAATACAGGCCACTGTAACTTGCAGATACAACTTGCAAAGTATACTGCCTAGCCTCACTGCTTCCTTCAGAACATCATTACCTGCTTTTTGTGGTTAAACTGTAAATATGGCAGGGCATAAAAGACAAGGTAATGCCATGCAGTTACCTTGGCCAGTCTCGGCTAGAAGGAACTTTTATGGAAAAAAAAAAAAAAAAGTTGAGACCTGCCAACTGTAGCACACATTTTACAGCAAGTAGGTCACCTATATTCACCTTTCTTTTTAGTGCTAATAGCACATGTTATAAAAAGCAAGGCGATTAAACAAGCTAATAAAGTATATCTATCACGATACATAGCTGTGTGGAATACTCACTATCCGTTGTGTTCAAATAATTTATTAATTCCTCAAACACCTCTGTCAGAGTTTTACATGATGGGTGGAATTCTGTTCGATAAAGAAAAATTTCTTCTATAGTGGCCTTGAAATGGTACAGTTTGATCGGCGGCTGTCTGAACGAAGGATTTCGGGTACAAAGAAGTATGTGCAGGCGGCTGATACATGGTTTTATGCGGGATGTGCAATGGCGCAGTTGCAATGTACAGGCGATATTGCAGTTAATAAAGGAAGAACTCTAAATGCAAAAAAAAATGAAAATTTTGTGTCTTATTTCTAAGCCGTGAAAGTTAGCCTGTAAGGACATGCTACAGTAGTAGAAATGCTCGTAATAAACAAATTACCAACACCAACAGCCGGTTTTATACCTGATTACAAATATTTTGAGTGACTAAAATTCAGTTTTCACTAACTGCACTGAACTCTGTTAATTTTGACTACCATACAATCTAAAGCAGATGCACATACCTTTTTTTTTTTTCAATAGGCTCAGCTTTGATTTATGTGTATCAGTTTATACCATTCATAGAAGTGTTTCACCTTGTTGAATGCTAATGTCTTTAGTGCTTTTCTAGACTAAGGTTGTGTGGTGTCTTGAAGAGAGTTGCTTTGTTACTGGAACATTTTTTTCTGTCTCCAGAAGCAAGAGGTACTTACCTCTGAAGAAATTCAAGGGTTGCCCCTACACGTGCATCATATTTGATGTTCAAGCAGTAGTGGACAGCAAACAGGTACTCAATAGCCAGCTTCAAGCCGATGTTTGGTATCATGAGCTCCCTATTCACAAACAGATGGCAGGTGCATTGAAAGATGGACTGACCTGGAAAAAAGCAGACAGTGAGAAACATATATCTTTATGTTAATACACGCTGAGCAGTATTATTCATTTATTCTCCAGTGGTAATTAACCCCCGTATGCAGAGATGCAACTTAAGTCGAAGCACATGCTTGACTTGATCCGAGTGACGCCTATCGGGAACGCGCCGAAGGAAACGCAGTGAACGTCTTTGGGCACGTTAACGACAGGCGTCATCTAAATCAAGTCAAGCATGTTCTTCGACTTAAGTTGCATCTCTGCATACGGGGGTAAGAAAGGAGTTGACCTGAACCAGGCTATTTCAGTAAAATCTGGCTGTATCATATTACAGGCAGATCAGAAATTAGTCAATCTGAAAGTGGGGGTGTGCAAATAAAAAAAAATGAATACAACTGTTTAGCCAGAAGGGCTCAGAACTTTTAAAATCCTCTCCAAGTTCCCAGTTATCTGCCCTCATCAACACTGCCACTCAGCTACCGGCCAAGAACGATAAACGTAACAGTCAGTTGAGAAAAGCGCTCATGCCTGTTGTACAGCGCACCACACGAGCCACAGATGAAAGTACGCCTATGGTAGAATGTGCACCACTCGTGTCAGTAACAGTGTTCATAAGGATACTATTTTATTTGTCGCTCTTAAGCAGTGCCCTCATGATCTGATCCTTGGACAGGATTTCTTGTATGTCCACTCTGCACTTTTCAACCGTGTGAACAGTGTTCTTCAACTGCAGCTTACGCCTGAACCTGACATTGTTCGTGATCTCCTGAAACACCTGTGCTGCATTGATTTCGTTTGCTCACTGTCACAAGCAGCAACCAAAATCTCTTCGACGCCTTCTATTTGTGTAACAATATCCTGTTAGTTTGAAGACATTACACGTTTCCTTTGATAAACGTTTATGGTAGTTGAGTGCTTGAGCAGTCCACCGGTGACATCAGGGCCAAGAAACTAAATGAGAAACCACATTATATTGTATCTATAAAGGTTCCATTGTGCGAGGCAAATCCTCAAACTACAAACACTTGTCTCATTCACTCCTTGATTTAACATAAGTGGTTGCATGAAGATTACCAGGGCTTCCACTGAAAAACTAGTTTGGAGAAATCTTTGGTACACAAAACTTTGAATTGTAGAGTACTTTAGAGCAGACACACAAAATGTTTTATTTTTGAGCTAATTGAAGCATTATACGTTATAATTTTGGGGATGTGTTTCGCTAGATGGTACACATGTATTTTCATCGTATCCGGCGGACTCACTTGGCTTGCTCATTGACAATGCGAAGTTAAAACAAGGAGGGCATTAGGGTGTCCTGGTGTTTGTCCTGAACCCCTTTACGTGATAAAGAACGTACAGGTTATTTTGCTAATCATTGCAAAATGTTTTCATGTACTGAAATTCACACTGCATATATGAATACAATAAAACACTAGCCAAGCCCTGCTGCTCTTTCCATTATTCAGGTCACTCTGTAGTAATTGTGCTTAACTGCAATTACGTTAAAGTTAAATGCTGCATTAAACAACCACAACATTCAGAGATGCATAGTTATGTTAAAGATCAATTAAATGATAGGAACAAAGTCCATCATGCAGCTTGTTTTTTGTAACCACGAAGGTGATCACTCAAGTCTCAGCTTTGTCAAGAGTACTTAGGTATGAGACTCCTGTGCCCTCCACCTTGCTTCAGCATTGATGAATGAGCCGAAAGGCTCGTGGTAAGTCACTGGTGGTGAACAGAGCTGGCAGCTCTAGATGAAGATGCTTATCCTAACAAGGGCCTCCATTCCAAGTACCAGCAACTGCTGCAGCAATGTCTACTACATCAAATCAATTTACTACTGGCTGCACATTGCCATAATTACTCACAAATAAGTACCCTCTAAATTAAATTATGGGGTTTTACGTGCCAAAACCACTTTCTGATTATGAGGCACGCCGTAGTGGGGGACTACGGAAATTTCGACCACCTGGGGTTCTTTAACGTGCACCTAAATCTAAGTACACGGGTGTTTTCGCATTTCGCCTCCATCGAAATGCGGCCATGGCCGGGATTCGATCCCGCGACCTCGTGCTCAGCAGCCTAACACCATAGCCACTGAGCAACTACGGCGGGTAAATAAGTACCCTCTCAACTCTGATGGAATGGCACCTGAGAAAAGCGACAGCTCACTATTTGTTTCAACATATTCAGCTGAAACATAGACGAGTGTAGCAACAGGTGCTTCAACATTACCAACTGCATGAAGCCTGCTTTGTGGAAACTTATTCGTTTAGGAACATAACATAAACCAAAGAGTGTGACAGGCAAGCCACAAACATGCCTAGACATTTATGTGCCGATTGATCTTAATGCAATAAGCTACTCTAGCTTTCTGTAGAAGAAATCCATCACAGTCTCAGGTTTATTTTTTTTTCCAGGTGCCATTTTTCTACGCTTTGTTGCGATTACATCTATGTTTAGTTTGGTATCGACAATCGTACTGGTAAGCAGCTTCCAAACAAGTCAACAGCTGTCATTGGGCCATAAAGCAGCCAGAGCTGTGGCAATAGGCATTAGATAGATTACAATGATTTTGTCAAGTTGCATTTGGTGACATACACGATCTAGCCATTCAGAAACTTCCTCATGGCCTTTGCAGTTACTTGCTTTTCTTCATGATGAAGAGTGCATTTCGGACTTTTGGGTATAGGACGTATTCTAAAACATTGGTAAATTAAAAAAGGCTGAGAAAGCTCACCAAGTGCAACTATGACTGGGCAAGCGGGCAGGGTGTCAAGAAAATTGCCGGTCATCTCTGTTGATGCCTGAAACAAGAAAGAGTGCAACCACAGCTTAATGTAATCACATAAATTTTAGTGAATGAACCATTTTTGTACATGTGAAATGTAGGTTAGTTCCAACTGAAACACATTTGCTGTAGATCTATCCTTAGTGTCTGGAGCAGGAAGCCTTGTCAGTGAGGCAAGAAGTCTACTTTTTTTATAATCTAAAAATGCATGTCTTATTTTTACAACCAAGAAGTGCATACGAGAGAAGCAGCTTGCTTATTAGGTCTCTATTTTGTCTCTAGGCCTGTCTGTGTGCGCTGGAAATACAAAACAATTGAGGAACAAAGCACACATATCGTAGCGTTTCTTCTGATTGGTTCAAAACAGAGCCGCATGCTCATTATAACTGCACTGCTTTAGGGAACTGATAAGCTTGTGTGCTTAAATCCTTACAATTGTGAGATTGACTTGTTTAGTTTGTCTAACGTTCACGAAAAGGTCCTTAGTGATATTCCTTGGGAATCTGTAGTAAAATATATCCAATCGTTTGAGGTTAGAAAGATAATGGTTGAACATGGTAGAACCTTAGACACCTGCGTCGCCGACCGATTTTCCGGACTCCAAAAATTCGGACATGCCCGATTATTCGGTCAGCTTCGCGGCACCACCACTCTCCCCATAGACCATAATGTATAACAACTGCCGAAAGTTCGGACACCTTGCAACCTCTCATCTGATTTTTCGGACACTCCTTGAGCCAACTCGGTCGAGAGCACCATGCACCGACTCTGACCGGTGCATAGTTTGACCCATAGAGTTTCTCACCATAACACCTAGAGGGAAATCTGGCGCCACCGTGTAGTATAGTGTCGCCCCCTGTCAGATCTATGTGTCATCGCCTATGTATGTTTTGTAGTTGTTTAGCTAGATGGCGCACCCCCCTTCTGTCATGCGACGAGCATTGGACAATCGGGAGGCGTCATCTGGCGTGTGAACTCTTTATAAGCAATAAACAGCCGCCGGTCGGTGGAGTCTTCGTTCCGGTTTTCAACGGGAGCAGTTCGCTCCGCGTCTCCTTTACTGCGCCGGCGTTAGCCGCGCGTTCGCTGGTCGGGGCCCCCCGCTTGCCTGCCGCTGCCGACACAACATCATTTGGCGACGAGGATGGGATTCCCGCAGCGGTTCCGACCGAAGCCCCGGGAAACCAACGAGCTTCGTGAGTGAAGCGTCCCTTCCGTGTCTGCACGGCTGGCAAACGTCGCCGACGCACATGGCGTCGCGAGGCTTCCGAGCCTAGGCCTACTCGCCCCCTTGCTCTTCCTTGCCTATTCCTGCAGCGAGCTCCGGCTTGCCTCCTGCACGCTACCCAGCATGGCATTTACGGCGAACGTTCCCGTTTTTCTTGAAGTGCCCGGCCCACCGTTAATTCCCTGGTACCGCTGGAAAAAAATTTTTCAGGCCCACCTCGAAGCGGCCGGCGGTGGCGACTGGACAGACGCACGACGAGCGTCTGCGCTCGTCAGCGCTCTCGGGCGTGAGGGACAACGGAATTACTTTGCAGCCGAGGAGCAGGAAGCAGCAAGGCAGTTAACCAGCGCAGCGTCAGCTTCAAGCGAAGCAGCAAAGCAGTCGACCGGCGCAGCGTCGACGTCAAGTGATGCGGTCCCGCCAGCGTCAGAGTTTCCGAGACTCTTGCAGCGGCTTGACCGGCTGTTCGCCGTGTCAACAAATGTCCTGGCGGAACGGCACGAATTCACCAGCCGAAAGCAGTTTGAAGGAGAAGGATTCCTGGAATTCGTGACCGCATTGAAGGAGAAGGCGGTACAGTGCAACTTCGGCACAAGCTATGACGAGCGCGTCCGAGACCAAATCGTACATGGGGTAGCGAACGTCAGCGTTCGCGAAAAGTTGCTGGCTCATGGCGAAACCCTGTCTCTGGACAAGGCAGAAGAAATTGGACGCTCGTCAGAAGCCTTGCATCGAGCGAACCGCGCGTTCGGCTCCGAAAATGTACGAAGAATCGAGGCATCGCAACTTGGCGTTCCGTCGACGAGCCAAGATGGCCGACGTAGTCCGGGAGGCCATGAAGATGGCCGACTTCTTCCGAGAGGACGCCAAGACGACGGACTTCTTCCGAGAGGCCGCCAAGAGGGCCGACATTTCGCACGGGGCTCCTCCGGGAACCGTGGTGCATGCGACCGGTGTGGCAGCACGAAACATACTGCAGCGGACAGGAATTGTCCAGCAAGGAACCGGCGGTGCAACGCCTGCCACACGTTGGGCCATTTTGCATCCGTATGCCGAAAAACCCGTATTGTTCAACACGTCTCTTCCGCAGAGACGCTGTCTTCAACTTCCGCAGGGCAGCCGACCGCGTCTGTCTTGACGGTAAGCGCTTTTGAAACTAAAGATTTGGAAGTTCCGGTCGTAGTTAACGGCGTCTCTATGCGACTGCCGGTGGATACGGGAGCGTCTGTCTCATTGATGACGGCTGAGGATTTTGGAAAGCACTTTGGTCGACAGCACAGACTGTCACAAACAACAGTGGACTTGAAAAATTTCTCCAAGCAACGCATCGACATTCAAGGCCTGTTTCAAGCCACTGTCCAGTTTTTTCAAAGGTCATGCTCCGTCACGTTCCACGTAACGACTACAGGAACATCACTGCTGGGTTTAGACGCCATCCAACGTTTGGGCATACAGATCGACGGTACGTCACTGACATGTCGTCTACCATCACTTCCTTCAGTACAGAGCCCCACAGGTGTGCCTCCGGGTTTTGATCACCTTTCCAGTGACGAGTTGGGTCTCGTCAACAACTTTGTGCACCAAATTCATCGGCAGCAAGATGCGAAACCAGTATCTTCAAGGTTGCGCCGACTACCCCTGGCTCTCCGTGACCAGGTCACAAATGAATTGCGACGTCTCGAGGACTGTGACGTCATCGAGCGCGTCGACGCTTCTGAGTGGGTGTCTCCACTGGGGGTGGTGCACAAGAAGGATGGAACCATGCGGCTCTGTGTAGATTCACGGGAACAGGACAGTCTTGTGTCTCAAGTTCAAGAAAGGGTCTTGCAGAAACAGTGGCAGACTAAACAGTACGTAGACAAACGTAGAGGTGCTCAGGCAACTCGTGTCAAGGTGGGAGACACCGTCAGAATTAAATTTAACAGCAAAGGAATTTTTAAGTACAGTAAACCTCGTAAAGTCAAGGCCCAGATAGGACCATCTACTTTTCTACTCAGTGACGGGAAGACGTGGCATGTGTCTAAGTTAACCCTAGTGATGAAGGATCCAGCAGGTAGTACATTGACCACAACTGATAGAGATTTTTTGTACTCGTATTCAAACCTCGATAGTCATTCCGATGACTCGTCTGTAGCAACATCGTCTTCTCGTAAGCATCAGCTAAGTAGTTCGTCTGACTGTATTACTTCCGAGTCTGCACAGTCAGCAGTCGTTTCTGATTCCGTGTGGGAATCGGTAGCCTCCCAGGACTTGTTGGGACGTCAAGAGGAGCTTCCTGGGCAACCCTCTCCAGCTTTGAGTGACAACCACATTCAGTTTTCCAACCAGGGGGAGGGAAATAGTGGGACGACTAGGTCTTTAAAGTCGACCCACACGCGTCGCAACCCCCAAAGTTCTTCTGAGGTACGCACGCGTCCTCATCGTGACAGAAAACGGCCTCCGTGGCTCGATGATTTTGTTTCTATAGTGTAGAGCGTATTGCCGTCTCAGGCAATTTACACGTTTCATTAACACAGGCATAAAATGTGTTCCTCGTTGCGGTGCAGTGAGTTTTGTGCCGTGTTCCTTGTTGAACTTTGTTTGAGTGACTGCCTGTGTTTTGGTGCCCAAGACTGGTGCGCGTGTATGTGAACTTGGGCGGGGACGGATCGAATTTGTTGTGGACTTAAGTGCGCGTCTTGTGTGCGCGTTTCACTGTATGTTTACTTTGTTTCCAGGGGGGGATGATGTAGTATAGTGTCGCCCCCTGTCAAATCTATGTGTCATCGCCTATGTATGTTTTGTAGTTGTTTAGCTAGATGGCGCACCCCCCTTCTGTCATGCGACGAGCATTGGACCAATCGGGAGGCGTCATCTGGCGTGTGAACTCTTTATAAGCAATAAACAGCCGCCGGTCGGCGGAGTCTTCGTTCCGGTTTTCAACGGGAGCAGTTCACTCCGCGTCTCCTTAACTGCGCCGGCGTTAGCCGCGCGTTCGCTGGTCGGGGCCCCCCGCTTGCCTGCCGCTGCCGACACAACACACCGTCTATGGGAGTTTCTTAAGGGGGCACCGTGCCGTCATGGGAATGATGGTATATGTGTCTGCGAGGCTTGTGTTGGCTGGTGTTGTAAGAGGCTTCGTCTAAAACGTGGATATGGCTACACAAATAACGCGGTCTCAAAGTAAAATCTCCATAAAATGTTTCCATTCACGCATTTTACATTTTTACTCACCCACGATGCACGACCAAGCGAAGAAAAGCAAGAACAGACGATGAACTGTTTCAAAGCGAGCGCGAACCTTGTCGTCTGTCTTCCTACTTTAGCGGCCCGCTGATACCTTTTACGTAACATAACATCGTACACACAATAAGAAGTTCTCATAGTTAAACAAAACATGTTTTTGAGTAATAATAAAACCAAAACTGCTTTTCAAGTGCTGTTTTAGTAGAAAATGAATCATTGTGACAGACGGAACGGTGCTTGCCAAGCGCGTCTTCAAGGTGTCCTGCCTCTCCGAGAACGATACCAATCCGAAGTCACAATATACCGGCATTCCCATGCATACCACAGCGCAGCAGCGCCAGATTTCCCTCTAGGTAATGTAGTGAGAAACTCTGTGGTTTGACTTGCTGAGCGCCATTTTGGTTTTGAACGGAGCTTCCTTTCTGCCCCACGAAGTGGCGCTACTGGAAATCCCCGCTCATCATCATCGTTTCTGCTTATTTAGATAGAGTGGCTCTGCAGCAGTTCTGGTTTCAGCTTAGTAAGCCATGTCAAGACAATCCAGCAGCTGATTTGTTTCTTCGCGCTGTAGGGGTTGAAGGACGGACTCCGGGATGAAAACCCAAACTTGGGAGGTTTTATTTTACATTATATACAGGGAGATGAGAGTCATGTAACAGTCGTACAGTCATTACGGGCCGGCAGCAACTCGGACGCTGCGGCCCGCGGCAAGAAGTTCGAGAGAGGTGAATCAGGGAATCAGGGAATGCTCCGGTCTCACTGGAAGGTTTCTTATAAACCCTTCGAGCACTGGAAGTCGCGTCATGTTCGACCAATGGGAGAGTCCGCTCAGATGACGCCACTTTCAGCCAATGGTAGGCGCCCGTGCGATGGTGTCATACCCGGTGAAGAGAGTCGCCGCTTGGGCCCCTTTGCTTGATCACTTGATCCCCCTGCGGTCTTGCCTCGCAGAGTGGCAATCCACTTCTTCTAAGATGGAAAAGGAGGGGGGCGCTCATGCTCCATTGTACAAGGGCCCACCTGCTCCCGGTGGCTCGGCTCCGCAGTGGTGGCAAATGCCTTCTTCAAAGGCGAAGGGGGACGATTGGGCTCTATTGTCCGAGGACCCCTTCTAATCCCGGCGGCGTACGACCTTGTTGGCACGCGAACTTGTTGGCTCGTGCGCTCCTCTGGAATGTGCTTTCCTGCTTCTGCATTCCTCAATTAGCTGTGCTGCGATTCGATGTGGTCTGGGGAACTCGAAGTAGCCTCAGGAAATGGCGCCATATCTAACAGCTCGTCCTCGCCCCGGTTGTTCTGAATGGCCGGTGAAGTCAATTCGCTGGCCATGAGGGACGCTGATAGAACCTGCAGGGTATTGGTGTCGAGCCTCGTTTGACGAACTTCGGGATCCTGGGCCCTGGAGAACATACGTCAAACAAACAAAACACAGCGCTGCCCCACGTGTAAGCGCAGGCTCTTCACCCCTGACTCGCCAGGCTATCACTGAGTCAAAATGAACCCTGATCTTTTATTTCCCCAATTTTGACAAAACAGTTCCAACCACCCTTCCAAACAGCTATCCATTTCTCCTCGAATGCCGACAAGACCAGAGTACTATTGTTGTTGCAAAACAAAAGGGTCGTTGATGATGCAAACAACAAATGAAAACAGCCGAACATAACTTAAGTGGCCTAACTACGCGAACAGCATGTTTCCAATCTATAGTAGTGGCGTACTTATCGCACGTATTGGTGCCACTGAACAATCTGGTCAAGCTCACAAGTGCGTAATCACAAGCGCGCTAGCCTTGTGGTCACTATCCAGAACGCATACTTGTGTCGTAGGCAAACTCTTCATTACGCTTACTCACGTTTCTTCCTTTAGTCCCTCTAGGACACGTGACATAAACGAACAATTAAACTTGCGGGACTTACACACTCCGCAGAACCCTTAAACGAATGCGTCTTTTAATAACTCGTTCCACGCGTACTTATAAGAGAAGTCAGAATACGGCTGCCCTCAACACACGAGCAACCCAGTCATAAATCTGCTTCCTTCCGTCCACACAGGACACGCGCTAATGGAACTAAGAACGCCTCTCAGTGCAACTCATGCACTCACTGAAAACTACGCGCTTAACCTTAGAAAATTCAAAAACATTTAAAAAGAAAGAAGGTTAAATAACACACACGCGCGTTACGATAGGCCTCTCAACGATAACCTTGACCTTTAGGTTACTCACACACACACAAAAAAAAGCCTATCTACTTATTAATGAGCATCTCGCGAGACTACATGTTTACACAAACGCGTCTTTCAAATCTCGGAGCTTTCTCAAACCAAAACATAAACAAAGCTCATACCTTACACATTGAAAGAAACTCTAGTCTCAAATCGCGAAATTTTCCAATGCTCAAAAATAAAACAAAATAACACGTTTTACTTCTACGGACGCTCTTGGCCTCCCTTTCCAAACGCTTATGTCTGACTCATACTCTGAGCCGTCCTCGAGGTGGTCGCGGCTTGAAAACTACTCTGGCTGCCGAGAGACAACAAAAATGCTGACTCACTATCAGCTCCCCCAAGACGTTACGGTCTCCTGCCAATTTGCGTCTTGGCGCCCCGCTTTCAACACGAACTCGATTGACCGCGTCGCTACTCCCCACCTGGTCTCGTCCTGCCACCTTGCGTTTCTTCGAACTGCACGCTGAGCTATGAAAAGAACTACGGAACGACGAGGAGTTTAACAGCCTCGTGCCCTTTGTCCGCGTCCGTGCAGAACATGCTTTGCGGTCCCCCTTGGACCGGTGGTTCGAACGTTTAGGATGCGTCAACATTGTCAGTGACGACCGCACCTTTCTTCTCCTCGCGCCCTGCCCATTTGGGGTTCTCGCCATCTTTGGCGGCGCTACATTAGTTACCGTTTTTCGGTCTTTACTGCACTTCCTTTTACGGCGCTTTCTCTTTGCACTCCCTTTCATGTCGCCTCGTGCCTCGTGCTGGCCGGTACACATTTCGTCGGCCCGGATCGGTCTCTTACCCGCACAGTCTGAGTGATTCTCACTTAAATCAACACTCTCTCTGCCTCGACTGGCGGACAGCTCAACCGACTCTGGCACAATGCAGCAGGCTTTACTCGAGTTAGACAACTCGCACCCTTGCGAACTGCCCTCTACTACATTGCCCAGCTCACGCTGTGCATCGGCACACAGCCCGTCGGTATCGATCGCTGTCTCACGCGCACAGTCCGAATGATTCCTAATTAAATCATCCATCTCTAGGCTACCTAGACTGGCGGAGAGCCGCACCGATCCCTGAACAATGCAGTTGTTCTCTCGTGGACTACGGAGCTCGCCATCCCGAGAACTACTCTCAACTGCATCGTCCAGTTCGCACCTCACTTCTGCACGCAGATCTGGCTCTACATGGGTGCTCGCGTCTGTCGGGTCAGCAGTACCCGTTTCTTCGCTAGCAACCTCGCTAACATTACCAGTGACGCACACACGCGGTAACTGTGCCAATTTGTTCGCAGCTGGCCTAGCTGTCTCTACAGTCATCTGTTGGCACAGCACCTCGTCGCTCTCCTTGCGGCCTTTAACGGCCTCTGCTGCCACTAAGGCATCGTTAGCAGCTAGCCTTTTCCCTTCACTTATGAATCTGCAGCTAATCTCACAGGCACTACTCTTTTCATCGGCTTTTGGCGAGAATCCGCTCGATGCTGTCTCATTCTTTCGCTCTGTACTTCCTACAGAATTCTCAGACAGCCGTTGTCTCTGTGCCAATAACTGATCACAATACTGTATCTCTTTGATCAGTGCTGCCTTCTCTCTCTCATACTTTTGCTCACGCTCATGCTTACGTTCCTGATACTTACTTTCGCGTTTATTCTCACGTTCGTGACACTCACACCTAAGAGTAAGTTCTTGAAGCTCCTGCTTCCGTTGATTCTCGCGTTCTTCACGCTTACGCTCACTCCTAAGTTCACGACGCTCCCGCAAACGTACGCGACGCACACGCTCCCGTGGCTCCTGTATCACCTCCCAAGCAAGCTCAATGCTTTTGTCATCATTGCCACTATCTTGAATCGCCTTTATGATAGCTGGCGTTTCCATCTGTTCGTCCGCCTCAACTCCCAAATCGTCGCACACCAACAACAAGTCTAACCTCGTCAACCTTCTAAGATCCATGGCAGCTGCCCCGACAGGTGGTTAAAACTGTTTTCCTTAATTAATTTGTGCAAACACACAATGCAACAAACTCCCGATTCCCAGAACTATCAAAATGAACACACAACATTTGAGTCTGGCGAATCATAAGGAAAAAAACCACGCGCTCACTTACGGCTGCAGCACTCTGCCATCCGGTTCATTTGTCCGCTGTTCCCGGTTCCTCCGGACTCCCTGGGTCGAAGGCTCGCTCCTTCTTCGCTACTCCCAGTTTCTTCGGACCTCTTTCGACGAAGGCTCTCTCTTCTTCGCTCTTCCCGGTTCCTTAGTATCTCTCTCGACGAAGGTTGATCCGTAGCGCTGCCACCAGCTGATGCATTCGGAGGCGATCCTACCGCTGCCAACCAGATGTAGGGGTTGACGGACGGACTTCGGGATGAAAACCCAAACTTGGGAGGGATTTATTCTACATTATATACAGGGAGATGAGAGTCATGTAACAGTCGTACAGTCATTACGGGCCGGCAGCAACTCGGACGCTGCGGCCCGCGGCAAGAAGTTCGAGAGAGGTGAATCAGGGAATGCTCTGGTCTCACTGGAAGGTTTCTTATAAACCCTTCGAGCACTGGAAGTCGCGTCATGTTCGACCAATGGGAGAGTCCGCTCAGATGACGCCACTTTCAGCCAACGGTAGGCGCCCGTGCGATGGTGTCATACCCGGTGAAGAGAGTCGCCGCTTGGGCCCCTTTGCTTGATCACTTGATCCCCCTGCGGTCTTGCCTCGCAGAGTGGCAATCCACTTCTTCTAAGGTGGAGAAGGAGGGGGGGCGCTCATGCTCCATTGTACAAGGGCCAACCTGCTCCCGGTGGCTCGGCTCCGCAGTGGTGGCAAATGCCTTCTTCAAAGGCGAAGGGGGACGATTGGGCTCTATTGTCCGAGGACCCCTTCTAATCCCGGCGGCGTACGACCTTGTTGGCACGCGAACTTGTTGGCTCGTGCGCTCCTCTGGAATGTGCTTTCCTGCTTCTGCATTCCTCAATTAGCTGTGCTGCGATTCGATGTGGTCTGGGGAACTCGAAGTAGCCTCAGGAAACGGCGCCATATCTAACAGCGCAAGATTCTCCGAGCAGGCCGCGTTTTTCGTTTGTGCGACTGGTGTCGGCACGGTGGTGTTTGCTTTGTGTGCTATGTCGAGGTTTCGGTGATCCAACGCGGCATACGTAAACATCACATCAAGGGTCTAATGGCGCCGACAGTGCCCGCGCAGACTGCGCTGGGGAATGCCAGCAAGCGGGTGCCAGGAGTCCTAAGACTTGTCGCCTTCCGATGTGCTCCCTACTGACGCGGAAAATGTTCTGCCGAGACCTGCGCAGTGGTAGCATTGCGATTCCGGACACCGTCTCATTTGACAGTTTCATAGGTGCTGACACTGCTGTATTGACATGTGCAGAACTTGACGACGGCAAGATAATTCATCAGGTTTCTGCTGCACCGCCAGACGATGACTCTGAGTCGGAAGATGACGCGCCATGTGCTGCGCTGCCGTGGCATGCGGAGCGTGTACAAGCAGTGACTGTGCTTTCAGCCGCTAATAGTGACCGTACGACCCTTTCCGAGATTCAGGCTTATCTGATTGCGATTAAACGGAACAGCGTGCAACGGCGCATTCACGATTTCTTCCAAGCCTACTGCCAAGCCCGAATAAGTGTGTGGAAATAAAGGATTTAATTTTTTTTTTCTTAATCTGCTTTTTCGGACACCTGTTCATTCGGACATTTTCGCAGTCCCCGTGAGGTTCGAATAAACGGTCGGCGACTGTACTATCGGCCAAAAAAGTAAACGGACCACGGCTTAGGTGGCCGGAGCGGCTGCGGGGCCACACCGGGGCGCTGCTATCTCGCTCTGCGCGCTGACGGCGAGAGTGCTCCGGGTGACGCCACTTCGCCCTCACTCTCACGGGGGGTCTCATCACGCTTGATAAATTTCTAGTGCGCCGTTCGGTTGCTCTGCTGCTGACGGTCGCGACGAAGGGGACAGTGCATTGCCAGTAATCCAGCACATGACGCTGTCGTACAGTAGCGGGTGGCCGCAGGGCATCCAACCGCGGCACTGAGAAGGAACGAAGACCCGTTCTGATTGTTGTTTTGCTTATATTCACCTTGTCTTTCATATTAGCGCATGTCGCCGGCATTAACCACTGCTCGATTTTATGCAACATCGCGCAAGTAGCCGCAACGGCGGCTACGGCAACGCACCCTCTTTCACGGCGCCGTGATACGAGTGTTGGAAGCGCTGCACACACGCACGGACATCCGAAGTTATAGCGGCGGCGCTCTCGATGCCAAGGTGACTAAGCCAAGTAATCGCGGTCGGCGGCAACTTTTCGTCGCACTGAGGACCCCTTCAAGCCATGGAATGCTTCCGTGAATAAACTTTCACGACTGACTAATTTTTCCGATTCGTCGTCACAATTATCTCTTCCTGGCCGTACTTTTGTAATGTTTCATAATGGCCTATGCATTGTAGTAGCTAATTGAAGCAGTTTTCAGAGGAGTCGCTGATATAAAAAATTGGAGGACGCTTAAGCTTCGCCTTCAAGAGTGGGACGCGACAGCGTTCCCGTCGACCCGCCAAGGGGTATAAGACAATGCGCTACGGCACAGCGATCACTTACGATGCGCCCCGCATCGGACTTAGCGCCCACCTATCACGCGGTGAGCGTCGAGCAACGCAGCGTTAGGCGCGGCAACGAAACGTGCGCCTGAGCGAACGGAACGAACCAAAGAACTCGGTGTCTCGGAGGGGAAACGATCTACGCCAGCCAAACGTCGCGATCGGCACGGGCAGAGAGATAGATAGTAATCTAAAGAAAGGACCGGGAGCACGGCGAAGCGTCGTCAGGGGAGAGGGAGTCCTGCGACGCGCCTGGCAGCGGTCCCAATGCGCGCGCGGCGCGCCTCCTGTCGGGGCAGCGCCGTACATTGAGAGGAGGGGGTCTTCTGTGTTTACCGCAAGATGGCTCTGCGTGTGCGGAAAGCGCAGAAGAAATGCAGCGGAAACGCACTTCGCAACTCGTGTAATTGTGACTTCTGTACGTTACATGTTCATAATTACCGATATACACCGCAGTATAACTTGCCACGGCTCGTTTCGAAGGCAACACCGCATTCACTAGAGGCGCGTTTGCACCGCTTGGAAGCATCGAACTCGTGGCTGAGTGGTAGCGTCTCCGTCTCACACTCCGGAGACCCTGGTTCGATTCCCACCGGGCCAATCTTGGAAGTTGCTTTTTATTTATGAAGCGCCTGCCGTGATTTATCGCTCACGGTCAACGCCGCAAACGCCGACGCCGATACCGACGCCGACACCCGACGCCGACGACACCGGCTTTTCTGCGACACGAGCTCCTTAACGCTATCGCGTTAATATTCAACGCACTGCTGGAGACAATGCCGGAAAAGTAATCTCGACAGAAAAGCCGTGCCCTCAGTAAAGCTTGGCACCTGGAACTTATCACACCGGCGTGAAAGAGCGCGCATCACCGTAGCCGCCGTTGTGGCTACTTGCGTTATGTTGCCTAAAATCGAGCAGCGGTGGACATCGGCGACATGCACTAATATGAAGGATAAGGTGAAAATAAGCAAAACAACCATCAGAACGGGTTTTCGTTCCTTCTCAATGCCGCGGTTTAATACCCGGCGGCCGTCCGTTACTGTGCGACAGTGCCATGTGCTGGATTACTGGCGATGCACGGTCCCCTCGTCACTACCGTATGCACCAGAGTAACTGAATGGCCCACTCGAAATTTATCAAGCGTGATAAGGCCCCGCGTGAGAGTGAGGGCGAAGTCTGGCGGCACTCGGGGCACTCTCGCTGTCAGTGCGTGCAGCTAAAGCCCCTCAATTTTTCAAAAGTAGCGCCATTCTTAGATCTTCCCGACACCCCACTCACCCTGGCGCGTCCTCCTCGATGCCTCCTGTCGCCCCAGCCTCCTCCGCTCCCCCATTGGCCAATCGGTGTCACGTGGAAGCAAGCGCCGCGCTTTTCTATATTTTTTTCTTTCCAGCGCGCGCCGACCTCCATTGTTGGGCCTGCGCGACGAAAGTACGGCAGGCGGACTGACGCAGTGCGTTAGCGTAATAGAATGTGTAGGGCCGAGAACTTAATTGCGATGCCATGCTGCTGCGCCTTCGGTTGCCGCAACAGACACAGCGAGGGCAAAAAGCTTTTTGCTTTGCCATCCGGCGGGCACAGTGCAAAAAAGTGTGGATTCGCAGGATCGGGCGGGCTGACTTCGAGGAAGTGGCATTGAACGCACGGCTACTCACAACCTCTTATTTCGAGCCTAGTTCCCGCGCTTCGAAAAAGTGTGTGCGCATGCTCTGCGTGGAAAAAAGTCAAACAAAAAAGTCAAACAAAAAGTCAAAAAAGTCAAGTCAAAAAGTCAAAAGTCAAAAAAAAAGTCAAACAACGCGCTTAAAAGCGCGTTGTTTGACTTTTTTTTTTCTCGAATGTGCTGTCTTTGTTTCATGTAGTTTCGTCTTGCGGTGAAATGCACGCATCTGCAGCTGGCCTGTGACATAAAAGCGACTTTATTCAGGGTGTGTTTTGAGCTCCACCAGACGTTAACACATTCTCGATGCTTTTGCAAGGCTCAATATGACTTACGATGCAGTCTTTCAGCTTTGAATGTACGCCCGCATGTATCGATTTGGTTTGTGGTGATTAACGTTTTTAACGTTCCGAATCGACTAAAGCTAGGATGCATGTCGTAGTGGATGGCTCCGGATAACATTATCTAGCTCGCCTGGGGATGTTTAACGTGCACTTTGATCGTAGAGTCGTACGTGGGCCGGTAAATTCCTTGTTGGCGTTTCATAATACTCGCGCGGGCGCGCTAGCACTGCTTTAGAAGTTGGCGCCTCGGCACGATTTTCAATAAATTTTATTTACTAGTTTGTCATTCCTTTAAAACATTTGTCATTATATCGTATTATTGACGGCGCCTCCAGGGCACCCAAGCGGCAACGGGAACACCAAAGCTAGAACCAGGGCTGGATGGGGCCCGCCGAAGCCTGTGCATGCCAAGGGGATATAATATTGCGGACAGTCAATTGTGTATGCGAACACTCCCTGCGACGCCTGCATTATTGTAATGTCACGTGCTCTTCAGAGGCCTCCGTTAGCCATTACATGTGCCCTCCTGGAGCAGTACTTGTAAAAAAAAAAAGAAAACAATATATCGTCACGATTACCAAAGCACCCCGCAATGGAAAAAACGGCCCTGTTACCAGGCATTGCTGACCGCACACAGCCATTCCGGCTGTGTGCGGTCAGCAATCTCTTACGCGCCGGCCGAACAAAATTATCCTACAGGTACGTAAATGAACCTACGAAACCACGTACACATACTTTCACGCTGTCAACACCTGAAACTTTGCTAATTACGCGCGTGTTTAAGTACACCGCGTGCATGCGTCGTGTTTCATCAACACGAACTCTCAACGTGCGCGCACTTTATGCCTTAAATACGCCTTGAATAATGGTCCTTTTCTCTTTCTTCTGCAATTCGAACACGAAATTCTAAAGGCCAGTTACCGACTGACGAAAAAATATCTCGATTGAAAAAACTGCTCCGCAGGTCTCGAAGGAACTTTTCTGCGGATTTCCTCCCCTAGCGTGTTAGCCGTCGTCTGCTACGGCAGGCCCACCACCGGCGGCGCCACCATCGAGGCCGCGCCGAGCGGAGGAGGAGGGAAGTGAATGGCGCTACTTTGGGAGATTGAGGGGCTTTACGCGCAGCACGATAGCAGCATCCCGGTGTTGTCCCGCAGCTGCTCCGGCCACCTAAGCCGTGGTCCGTTTACTTTTTTGGCCGATAGTACACCCAATTGAAAGAATGACATCACAAGTAACCGGTAATAACACCACCTTTCCTGCGTGTTGAAAATTGAGTCTTATCAATAATGTATAACCTTTAGCCTGACAGTTCCACTGGTTTTACAGTAGAAATATTTGCCTGAATAACAGTGCTTCTATTATCAGGCATCAGCTGCATCATAATGTTAAAAGAGTGAAAAATCTGATGTGGTTGTGTGGCCCAAAGATACTTAGATTATTATAGCTCAATTACATTTGAAAACTACTGGGAAAACAAGGTGAATGCGGGAGATGGAAATTCAAGATGATGAGAAACCCAAGAACAAGGTGAAAGCCGGAGCCAACGTTTCAATAAGTGGACTTGTCTTTTTCAAGGCGACATATGCTCTCTTTGGCACAGTATATATAGGTGCGTTTCTTCTAAAGGGGAGAGAGGGTAAGGCGGGTTGGCGAGGCAACTACTGAAGGTGTGTTAGCGGCGAGGGTGTAGAATTCAGGAGAAAGTTGTGCTCTCAATGTCGGTGGAAGAAGCAACATGTGTGAGCCAACTGACCTGTCACTGCAGGTTCCATTTTTCGTGGAAGAGGCCTGGACAACAAGGGTGGGTGGGATACTATCTGCTTCACTGGAGGCCAGTGAACTATCGTTTCGGTGAAAGAGAGAATAAAATTAGCGGCACAAAATGTAGCTCTTGGAAGAAAAAAAGTTATGAATACATAAATGAGCGAGTGAGGGCAATAAATATAAGCAAAAGGGTGGAGGGGAGGCTGGAATACTGTTGACAACCAAAAAAAGAAATATCTACGTACACGTATATTGAAAAAGGGGGGAGGGGGATACAGGGCAACTCAGTAATAAATAAGTGCTGTTGCCCACATACTTTAAAATTTAGCACAGCGAATAAATTCTAAATTTCCCTTTCAAACATTTATGCCAATCGGTTGCAATGTCTTGAATTTATGGATGAGGTATGATTCTCTATTTTCTGTCTCAAGCAAAATGGAAATTTGACTGCAGGATATAGAGATTATGTTCATCAGTTACGACCTGGTTGGTTGAAATGTTCGGCGACGCCTTTGGCAAGCTTTTTAGCTGTGTCCATGCAACGTCTGTTTAACTTGACGTTCTTTGATTGTCCCGTTTTACTGATATATGCTTTCTTACAGAAGGATCACTCAAGCATATTATATCGGAACTACTGCAAGTAGAGCTAGTTTTCACTTTGTGTACGTAGCCATTTGCGGTGCTTTTAATTTTAAGGTTACTTTGAAGATGCCTGCAGTATTTGCAACTGAAGCGAGAGCATGCTTTTATTACGGGGGAATGATGTTGGCTGACTTTTGCATGCACTAACATGTCTTTAAAATTTCTGTTGGGGCGATAGGTCACTCTTGGTATCACCGGGAACACTTTTCTCAGACACTCGTTACTTGATAATATTGGGTGCTATTTTTGTAGGATGTTGTTTATGTTCGGGAGTGTATTAGAATATTTTGTTATAAAAGCTGGTGGGTTCTCTGATTCTGATGTAGGCTGTTTCTTAGGTGATTCCGGCTGCCTGTTCAATCTTGGTGCGACGTCCTAAGTACTGTCGAGAGGAATGTGTGGACAGTTTCTTTCTGATAGCGTTGCTTTAAAGTCATTTAGATGGTGGATATAATCGTCTTCGCTTAATATTGTTCTTGGTTTTGCTTGTCCGCCAAAAATTTCTCACTTACAGTGTCATGGATGATGACTGGTGTAGTCCAAATACTGCTGGCTATCCGTAGGCTTCCGGTAGTGTTGTTCTCAGTTTTCCATTTTCTATGTAGACCATCGTGTCGAAGGAGTTGATTTGACTAGGAGAGTGGTGAACTGTAAATTTATGCTCGGGTGAAAGTGGTTGAAATGGCTAATTAGGTTGGTTAGCGCACTTATGCCATGTTCCCATATTATAAATATGTCGTCAATGTAACGCAGATAGGTGTGGGGTTTTAAAGGGTATGATTTTATATGAGGTTTGCTTCAAGCTGCCGCATGAAAATGTTGGCATACGTGGGAGCGAATGGTGTTCCCATGCTTGTGCCGAAAGTTTGCAGGTAGTGAGTAGAAACGAATTAGAAATAGTTTAGCGTGAGAACTAACCTAAGGAGTGACAGGTAAACTTCAGGAGCGTGCCCTTGAGGACTGACCGTGAGGGACTTTGATACGGCTTCAATTCCTTCACTCATGGGTATGTTAGTGTAAAGGGCAGAAACATCTAAAGTTACTAGAATAGCGCTGTCTGAGTATTTGGTTGGCGTTAATGCCGTCGATAATTCGAAGGAAGTGAGGCGTCTTGAACAAAACATAAGAGGGTGGGCGGGATGTTTGACAAGTGGTGATTTAAGAATTTAGATAGTGACTCGGTGGGTGTGTTGTTATTAGACACTATAGGCCGTACTGGGATTTCTGCTGCGAATATTTCTTCTACAGGAACATGATGTATTTTAGGAAGAAGACAAAAGCGGCCTGCTTTTTTATTCTTGGGCATCATAAAGCTATATTCAGACTGGGTGATCACTTCCTGGGACAGGCGCTCCGCTATTGTACTTAGCACAAGGTTGCTGTAAACCGAAGTCGGGCCAGAGTCAAGTTTTGTGTAATGGGCATGGTCGCGCAGTTTGAAGGCCTCATTTTTGTACTTTTCTATAGGCCAGATTACAATACTGCCACCTTTGTCTGCAGGTTTTATTACAATATCCATTCTTTCCGCAAATTCTTTAAGAATTTGGTGTTGAGCGGGGGACAAATTTATGCTCTAGCGGCAACGCCGCGTTGACTCCAGAATTTCCTTTGATATTAGCTTTATGCACAACTCGAAGTAAGGGCACTGTTCGACTTCCGGTGTCCACGTGCTAGGTGGCCTAAGAGTCTTTATCCTGTTTTCCTATGTCTGGCCTATCGAAAAAGAATCCCTTGATGCGCATGCACCTTGAAAACTGTTACATCCTTGTGGAGTTCACACTCATTTACTGCGTTGTTCGCGAGACAAAATGTCAGACCACGTTTGAGGAGATCAACTTCATCGGGATTTCAACTCTGTGATATGTCTACTACATTGCTGCAGTGCTTTGGATGCTCGCTCGTAGCACTATCGGTGGAGCTATGTGCTGTAGAAGTCATAGCAGTCTTCTTGGGTGGATCTGTGGTACCAATACCTTTGTGTTAGTTTTTCTCTAGTAGGTTTTCCTCCCTAGTTTCTACGAATTGTTCAACTCCTCTTTTTTTCAGTTCAGGTTAATTTATGCTGTCAAGCTGATTAGTAATTATCATAAGTTGTTCCCGGCAGTGTTCGAGAATATAAATTAAAGAGAGCTACGCATATTCTAAGAAAGCATTCCACTCCAATAATAGTCTGAAGGGAAATAACCTTAATTCTAAGGTCTTCTGGGATTTTCCTGTGTTTAATACATCTAGAGTAAGTTTTTAGGTGAAATCTGTAATTTGTTTGTTTGGCAGCGAGTTTGCGGGAGTGGAGGAAAGGACGAGATTTGTTATTGCGTGTGCTATATATTTGGAAACTCCTGTAAAACGTAACTACAGGCTGCACGTTGTGGTGTACATTGAAGGTACAGCCACATACAACTTTAAAAAGAAAGCAAGGATAATCAATCTTTCATTTATGCAGCAGAAATCAAAGAATGACCACTAACCGACCGCCTACTGCCAACATTACACCCCAACAACTGACTAAACCTTGTGCACATGTGACTTGCATACAATGCATGCATGTTAACACCGGCTCTTACCTCATGTACTGGTATGAGTTGGCTGAGGTCATCTATGAAGTAGGACACCACAAGGGGTATAAGACCGACCGATGCAGCATCCTTGTCACCCAAACTGGTCTCTGCTTGCGTTATCTTCAAGCTCCACTCCAGCACTGCGTCACCCCCGTGTTTGAGCACAAGAACAATGTAAGCAGCAGCACTACATCTCTGGGTATGTTACTCAGCCTTCCATCCATTCGAAGTCTTAAAAAAGTCTTGAAAGTTTTAAAAAAAAGAGATGCAGAGAATAAAATGCGATTATGTACCCATATATTTCTTACATATGGAAGAATAAAGAGCTGGGCACATTGGTACATCATAGAAATACTTGTAGAGGCATACGCCTCTTATATTTCTTAATCATTTAGCACATTTGTGTTGTCTGCATCAACACATAATTTTGCTGCATCGTGTTCAATCCATGGTTGCAAGTTTAGTTGCAAGTCAGCACCTGGTGCATATTTTCATTTCCTACAAATACCCAAACAGTCCAGTCCTGCTATCCTCGACCAATTCACAAGCTAGAGGGCAGGTTTGCAGACTGCGGGTATACATAACCTACATTCTTGCATCATCCAGACCTAAGCGGCTTTCTCTATGCCCTACAGCTTCTAAACTCTGTATGCTTCAGCATGCTTTAACTGCGCTGCATAAACATAGATATATACGTGGTTTTGCATACACTAATTCAAGGGGCAATTTTCACCCTACAACTTTATCTGCCTTATTTTACATGCTTCTTTCGTTTCAAGTATGCATATGTGCAAAAAATTTCGAATTGATATACGTTACAGAAAACCTGAAATTCTTTAGCTTATATGTGCTTCAGCTCTTCTGTCTGGATCTAGCTGATGTTAAAGAACCCCAGGTGGTCAAAATTAATGCGGAGCCCTTCACTACAGTGTGCCTCATAATCAGAACTGGTTTTGGCACGTAAAACTACAGAATCAATCAATCAGTCTTGCTGAAGTACACATAAATTAACTCCTTTGCCTGCTGTGAAATATTGTCACCATGTCCAAAGAACGAGGCAAATTCCTCTTTGCTGCTATTTTGTCCATAAAGGTACTCTGAGCTGCTTCCAGCTAAAGCTAAAAGCTCGCCCCAGCTTCAGATGCAGTTGCTTCAAATGCTGTTCACAACAAGATATGGACAGTAAGAGTACTATTGTAGTCGACATTGCTGAAGTCTACTGCAGAGCTATTTTACAGCAGTTATGGCCAGTCACTGCCCCACAAACAGCCTTGACAGGATGCCTCTGCACTACTTCAAAATACCCCTGCTTGAAACCACAAAGGTTACTGTGGGTACTGCTAGTGTGAAGCAAACACAGGAAGAGAGGCTGAAAGGCAATTGCCCTTCTGCTGGAACCGGAAAAAAAAAAAAATTTAATTATGGGGTTTTACGTGCCAAAACCACTTTCTGATTATGAGGCACGCCGTAGTGGAGGACTCCGGAAATTTTGACCACCTGGGGTTCTTCAATGTGCGCCTAAATCTAAGTACACAGGTGTTTTCGCATTTCGCCCCCATCGAAATGCGGCCGCCGTGGCCGGGATTCGATCCCGCGACCTCGTGCTCAGCAGCCCAACACCATAGCCACTGAGCAACCACGGCGGGTTGCTGGAACCGATGGTGACATGTTTCTACCTACTTGCTCACTCAGCTCGTCACTTCCACTTTGCTCCTGGAACTCACATGGGCATAGCTGTTAAGAATTGTGTATTCTCAAGCTCAGACCAGACCAATCACAGAAGAATGGTGAAATCACTCACTGCCAACTTCCTCAATTTTTCAATGTACTTTTGTTCAATTTAGGCAACCATTTCAGTTTCTGTCTTCTGCTGCTTATACTACTATAGTTACACAATATGATTAAAAGTCCCCTAGTAGCTCAATGAAACATATACCTTTGGAAATGGTCGAGAAGATGTTCCTTCTTAAACAGTAATGGCCACATCTCCTTAATTTCCTTGGTTGAGTGTACTGGCTCTGAAGAATTTATAAAGGCTCTGATCAAAGGGTGGCATTGTCCCATTGCCTTCCTCTGGAGGGGGATGTCCTCTTCACATGGTGCTTTCGATGCTTGCTCAGCCAAAACTTTTTTTGATGATTCTAGCTCATCAGGCGTTAATGTGACAGGCTGCCAATCAATGCAGTCACACAAAGAATTCGAGGTTTGTTTTTTTGTCTTTGTGCTACCAGAGGGTGCCTCTGCGAGACGCTTACAGCCTCTGCAGGTGTTCTCAATTCTTGTTTCAGTCTTGTAGGCTAGGCCCACTGAGGAAACTGAGTTTGAGCTGGAATTAGGGTCACCAAGTAAATGTGGGAATTTGCCGACCAGCATAGTTTGCGATGTTCCTGATTTCTTTCGCAGAAGGTCGGTCCTTCACTTTTCGGCATGCAGCTGCTATCATTCTCACTACTTCCTGTTTTTCTGGTGGTCGAAGATATGCACCTTTGTCTAAGGTATCCGGCACATCCTGGCCAAGGTTTTTGCAAGAGAGCTCTACCTTAGAAACGAAAGATGGTGCCAGGTCTCTGCTGCTCGATGACCTGACTTCATCGTCGCCTGAAAAGCATGAACTTCAACTTAGACCACAACAGCACCACAACATCACCATAACATCTGGTATACAAAGTGTACCTGAAATTAGCATGTGTGCCTTTTCAGTAAAAGTAGCGATATTTGAATCGACTTGCCTGAAATCCATTCACCATTGCACACAATGAATGTATGAGTGCCACTCTCAACGGATTCAGCCAAGCAGCTGAAAGCCTCTTCATCAACCTCTGTTCCATCAAGTAGATAGACCTGCAAGCAGCATAGAGTATTTATTACCTTGTACACAGAAATGAAATGCACACAATTTTCAGGCTTTGCCACAAGTGATTTCTAGCTACATTCAGAAATCTACGAAGGGGTGAGCACATGAACCTCCTTATCCTGCACGAAACACACAAATCGCACAGTCCTGAGAGCTCAAATGAAATCATTTGCATTTGTAGTCTGCACTTTGTGTACCAAACACTAAGTTACAAATAAACGTAACAGAAACTAACACTAACACAAGGCACATTTCTTAGGAGCAGCCACATATGACATTCAATGCTTCTAAAGATGAGCAGCAGCCATGTCAGGCCATCCCAAACTTAGCATCATTTAGTACCTTCAGCTGACCCCTTCAGACTGCCACCTAGTGCTATAAATTGATGCTAATCCATACCCGGCACAACTTTTCGTTTAACATGGCTTCTATTGGATTACAACAAAATTACAGTGCTGCTTATCCAAGCCAGAGCATGAAGAAGGAAGGCATGCACTGACAGCCACAACAGCTGTAAGCAACAATGAGTCCAGCTACACCAACTACACTCACAGAAGCAAATAGCCTGAAAATACGAAAAGCAAAGGTACTATGCATTTCCTATATGTATCTCCTAGTTTGCCATGGAATTAGGAATATATTGAGAGTCGCAAGCATAAGCTCAAGGTACATTTACAAACCTTCATGTCCTCATTGCGACACATTCCAAATTCCACAGCTTTCCTTTTTACGACATCAAGTGTGTGTGCTCACAACTGCGAGTTTCTTGATGGTCTTATCACTGCTCCATAGCTTCACAGTCATCTGAAAAAAAAAGAGGCACATACATAGTTGCTTGTTTAATAGGAATGCAATGCCAGGGTGACAAGAAATGTAGTCAGAAGAGCCTTGAATTGGTCAAACGAGAGTGGAACTTGATAGAGGAATTCTATGAAACATGCAAGGTGGAGAAGTAAATATTGAAGTGGAAATGAGACATGCACTCAATTATACAAAACTGCTACAAAGGAGACCCATACAGGTTTCTCAAAGGTAAAAACTTTGCAGATGAGGAAAAATTCGTCCTGTTCTGGGACTCAAACAAAGGACTACCTACTTTCTTTCTGGGGCAATCACTTCACCGTTTAAACTAACTAGGTGGATAGCAGATGGCAGCATTTAGTGTAACTCATTAAAAGCTCAAAGCGATGCCGATTGACAAAGAAATTTTGTGGAAACCAACAACGTGAAAAGGTGGATTACTTCACTTTGTAGGTGTACAACTCCACCTTGCGAATTTTTCAACTACGAAGCTCCACTATGGAGAAACCCGTATGGGTTGTCTTTGTAGCGACCTGTTAGAATTGAATAGATGTCTTATTTCTATTTAATTAAATATGGAACTAGCTGTACATTGGACCACATATGTTCATTGATATTTCAACTAATTGCACTGTGAAATTGCAGCAGTCCACTTGAATGCCTTGCTTCTTGCCCCTGAATTAAGCTGCACAATTACAGCTGCACCGCCAAAAACACAAGTGGGCTTACTGTTAATCCACCGCTCAAGAAAAATAAATATCGTGAACCGCTCCGCTCTGTGAAAGTGGGTGACCAGCGAAGCTGTTCAGCGCACGACGCAGAGGTGACATAATTTTTACCAAAGTACGAACAAATTTATTGTCCTGATTGGTGGTCATCGTGCCGATAGGTACGCACACACATTAGCGTATCACCTCTGTTGTTAAATCTGTCCGTCACGTAAGACAATGAATGGCTCATATCCCCATACCCCCGTAAACGCAGTCTCCCCATTACGACAACAGAAGTGAAATTCTACTCTGGAATGATGGGCGGCAACGAAGCCAGCTGTGGAAGAAGACAACGCTTGAGCCATTGCTGATGCTGATAGTTTTTTGCACAACAGAGCCAGCTGCGGAAGAGGACGATGACGAATGCACAAGAATTGGCACGAGTGTGTTCGTGCAGTTGCGCCGAGTTGTGCCAGCTGTGGAAGAAGGCAACAGCTCTCGAGCTATTGCTGACAGTTTCTGCACCCATCGGACGAACAGATTTTGGTTTTGCCTAGCCATATATAGCTCCACTGTAAAAGCTCTTTTGCTTAGTAGGCATACTACTCCAATTCCTATGGCTGCAATAAGTGTGCATTGCCTTTCATTTTGTTAAATGACATCACTTGGGCGTCGAATTTTCAATCAGGCAGCTCAGCATGAACTCAGCGCAGCAGGAAGTTTCAAACTCAATTAAAATTTTGCACTGGATGTCACTTTGGCATGGCGGCAAGCAGCTGCTCTCCTAAGTGTTCCTGTTTCACGATGGTTAAGGCAATAATATTGGAAGGATTGCACACATGTAATATTGTTAGCCCCTTGTCGGTACTCTACATGAGCAATGGTGGTGCTGCGTCCTTGTTGGTTGAAAATGTGGGTTCATGCTTGTAACCAATCAGCAACATATGTATTTTATCTTCGCAATGAAAAGCTAAGCCCTAATTCAAGCTACACACTCGTTTGACAAACCAGGATGGCTTATTTCATTCTACCGATATCACTGGGAGCTTGTCTTCCCCCAAAAGATATGTCGTCAAAGAATTAGGAAATTAGAAAAGCAACAGCCCCACAATAATTCTGCATTGCAATGAGAAGCCTGCTTGGGCCTGCTGACTATGTGGGCTGGGTGATTTATTGATACCCTATCATATTATTGGCTAACGCTTTATTCATTATTAGATTTGAATCAGGTTAATTGGTGCAAGTCATCTGTGCTTAATGAGTCAAGCATGTCCTCTTAAAACTATACATGCAATTCTTTATACATGCAAGTTTAATTTCTGTGTTGAAACCACCATCTTTTTGTCACAACAGGATTTCAAGTGCAGCTATACATATGTATTCCGCTGAAAGTGAGAAGGCAGACAACTTGTCAGGTGGTGTTTGATTTCAAACCACAGTGGTGATGATACAACACTTTGCAGGGTATTAAGCACAATCTCACTCTTTCATGCATAGAGCCAGTGCCCAAACAGACATACATTCGAAGAATTTCAATGCATTGCCAACGTTTCTGGTGCAACTCAAATGTGCTCTGGCATATGAAGCTTTTTATGGTAGGAAAATACTAGCAAAATTTGCCACTTCAACTGAACTCCTATTCTGTACTTGTGTGAAATGCATGGTGCATGTCTGTAAGAGCAAAAACAACTATCTAATGCAATGTATAAATGTGGAATAAGCCTTTTTTTTTGGTTTTGTGCACATCAACAAGCAGGACCATTTTGTTGATTAGTGGCTGGCTAATATTCAACATTTTTAATCAATCGATGCCCAGCCCTACTGACTACACACAAAATGTTAACGAACTAAACATGGTGTTTATTGGCTTGAAACATCACGCTCGGCTTGTCGCTATTCTATGTAGACGGGATTGAGACGAAGGCCACCTTCAAACCTTGCAGGCAAACTACATCTAGTATATACGACATAACTGCTGTATCCAGGGTTGAAAGTTTCTCTGTAGCGAGGAAAAGGGGGGCAAATGGATTTGAGGGCTTTAAGTGTGGGAGCCTTTAGTTGTGCTTAATTGTTCAGATCAATGTCCTACAAACAGATATATCATTGTTAATTTCTTGTATATGTCTACGGCTTAAAATATCAAGTTTGACAGATCAATCCTGTTTTCATATTATCTCTAATGAATTAATTTCTTAACATACATCTGTCGAGTAAGGCCCAACACTCTCGAGATCCCCATGACTTGCTATCGCCAAGAAGCATCATGGCATTATCACGCCACACTCTCAATTGCCTTCCAGCTCATAATTTGGTAGCAGAACATAATTATTGGGGAAACCTATAGAAGGGTGGGGGAGAGGTTCAACACAGGGTTTCCCTCTTGACTCTTGTGTTGCAACCACTGTGCCATTTGCCAGACTGCAACCTAGTGCAACAGTACAACTAACATTTTTACTGCATCTTTATTTTAGTCTTTCGCAAAATCACAAATGTACACACTAAAAATATTCTTACATTGCAACGCCACCCATGTCCATTATGTTCACCAGATGCAGATCCAGAGAAAATGTCCAAATGTCCTGCCCCCCCCTTTCCCCTTCCATCCAATGAACGTTCATCATCATCAGCCTGTCTGAGTTCACTGCAGGACGACAACCTATCCTATTCCACTCCCTCCTTCCCTATTCCACACTATGTGTGGCCATTCTTGCTAATTTTCAAATCTCACCTTTCCACCTAATCTTCAGCCTTCGTCGACCTCGTTTCCCTTCCTTCGGAAGACACTCTCTTAATCTGATGGTCTGCCAGCTGTTTGCCATCACATTATTTCCCAACCAAGTCCATTTCTACCGTTTCACTTCAACTAGAGTAGTGTTGACTCTACTTTGTTTCCTGATCCAGAGCATAATCTTTTTGCTTTTAAGGTTGCATCAATCCTTTTCCTTTACATTGCTTGTAGAGCGGTCTTTAGTTTACAATCATGTTTATATTTTTCATGATGTTAACGAAGGTCACCCATGATTTCTATTACCATTCCTGATTAAAGTGCTTGCTCCTTAATCTGGAGCTTGCTGTTAATGTGCCTGATAAGATAATGTCTGAGATGCACAATACCTTAATACAGTATTGCCCCAGTTGCTGCTTTCCTTATATATTTAATTATTATATTTTAATTTGACATTTATGTTTTGCGTTTATAGAGACCGTGTGAAAAGTTACTTCTTGAGCGACTCAAGAAACAGCAGGTGCTATGGTTTTTGCATTCAACCGGCGATTCCTAGATCCATTTAAACAAATCTGGAGAAAAGTTTGATAAAGATTGCCACCTACGCTTTTTTACACAATTATCTCATACCTTGATAATCCTCCCACAAATGTGAGGTCTGAAGCCTCATGACAAGGCAACTCTGGAGTTTGTATGGTGCATATGTGTGAATGTCCTTCAGCTGTGTGGCAGGTAAGAGAAGTAGTTCCCCATCCATCTCTATCAACTTGTACAGCCTAAAATCTGGAAGAAACGTAGATGCAGTTTTCCTCACAAGAAATAATGGAGCTCCTTCATGGCCACGTTCGACGACTATGTGTAGCACCTTGCCAAAGTTGAGGTTGTACTGGTCTCCACCAAGCGTGAGGTAACAGCCTGGCTTGTAAAGTGTGCCACACACAGTCGCTGACGTAGCACTCAAAAGGGCTTGAAGGTCACATATCAAGCTGCTTTGGATGGTGCTGCGCGAACTTCTGTCCCAACTGTCAATCTGTGAGGCAGGACCAAGGGCTAAACAATAAAATGCTCTTTACCTCAGTAAGGAAGCCTTCATTGTGGTGAGGCCACCTTATGTTACTCTGAAAGCTTCCTTACTGAGGGGCGCACGGTGAAGGCTTCCTTGGTGCTTCCTCAGTGTAAGGTAGCTCCGAAGCTACCTTCATGCATCCTTACGCCGCTCCTGGCCCTGAACGAGCGCTTCACCTCAATGCATAGCCACGTGACGTTTCCTTGCGCATTCGCGCTGTCATCCAACTGCAAAGAAGCACGAGCACGGTACGCATTGCCAGGCATGTTCGTTTCAGTCACGTGTGTGGCATGAAAGCGTTGGTAGGCGTTGCACGACGCCTGCGTGCCAGCGTTGCTGGATCACATCAAGTTTTGCACTGCAATATGGCACCTTTTTACGTTTAGTGAACAAAACTAGAAAAAAACACCCACGCTTCATTATATTAGCTCTTTAATTTAAAAACTGCGTGACGATACAACATTTGTTTTATTGAATAATGGTGTTCGCGTAAAGCTCTTAAGAGATCGTCTCGAACCCAGGCATGCGACAACCGCTCCTTACGTGAGGACGGGCAAAAGGGAGCTTTCAGAGTATGCTTGCTTCCTCCGTCAGTCCTTCGCTGTAAGGAGTCCTCACGTAAGGTTAGGAAGCGCTCGAAGGAAAGGAACGTTTCATTGTTTGGGCCTTAGGTCACTGAACTGTACAGAGGGGCCATAAAGGCCATCCTTTAGCAAATAGGACTGGAACAGCTGGTGCTTCT